>NW_021604564.1:30975052-30990348 GCF_004785775.1 Grammomys surdaster | reverse complement strand
ACACACACACACACCACACATCCACACACCACACATCCACACACCACACGCACACATACATACACACACACCACACATACACACACACACCACACACACCACACACACACACACACACACAGAGGTATGCCACAACATTGTGTTCCCAAAAAGCGCTTATGGAATAATTTCATCATTCACTTATTATGAACATATTCAACTAATTTTTATTAATAAAAGCATTCCTGGCTATAGATTTATGTGCAGAGTTAGAGCATTGCTCCAACATATTAGGCCACATTTCTTTTTTCAAATTAAAAACTGCACTGAAGTGTTACCTTCTATTTCTATCCTCTAGGTACTATATCAAAATGGATTAACAACTCTTTCTCATCATGAACCCCAGCACATTCATTTCTCAGATCTCCCAGGTCACACCCCACACTTGGAACTTCTGCCAACCAACCTCCCAAAAAAGGAGAAAAACAAAACAACATAAAAACAACAACAACAGCAAACAAGTTCAATATGTGTTACCCTTATCCTCAGTGGATCATGTTCAGATCTCCAGTGGCCCACCTGTCTCAATACAGGTATAAACTTAAGCTTTCAAGTATGGTCTTTTCAAGGGGGAAGTAATATAGATAATCATGAATAACATGTGTTTCAAACATAAGAAAAGAAAGGCTCAGGATCATGAATGTAGCTCATTGGTAGCGTGCTTCATTAGCATGGACAAGGCCCTCAGCCAACACTCCAAAAAGGGGGAAATATTAGTTAAACGAAATTAGGAATCAGGATCCAGGGTATATAGGTAAAGATATTGTGCAAATTCTCCAGTTTAAGAGTTAGTGATTCTGTAGATTAGAGATATCTGTATCTGTATTAGTCCTTCAACAACTCTCAAAATGTCTCCCTACTTAATAATAAAAATAGTGAAGTAGAAAGGAGTCAAATCCTTTCAGATTCTTTCTCACTAAAGCCGAATGACCCACAGAATTTTGAAGTGTGTGAGAATTCATTTTGATTATGCACCTTTCTGATATTTTTTCATACTATAAAATAATGAAGTTCCAATTTCTCAGGTTCATGAGACCATCTTTTAAAGCAGGAATATAAGTCTTTCCACTGTGTTGCCTTCAACTTTTTGCTATCAGGACTCTGTTAAAAATGCAAAATGAATTTTTAACAGAGCATTGACACTTGCATTGTGAATGTGCCTCCAGGCATGTAATTAGCTGAGAAGTTTAATCTTTTATATTCCAAAGTTTGATCAGAATGCATAAAGCTCAGTAAAGCTATAAAGTATTGACCAGCATCCTTGATAAAAAGAGAGTTCGTAGCAGTAATTTCAGTAAATGCAGATTCTACTTACTTTTTCTCAATAAATATATTAAATATAAAAGCGATTTTTAATTTTTAAATATCAAACCGGAGCACAGGTTCTTCTGCATTACCTAACTTTCATTTCAGTGAGACGGGATTTGTTGAAGAAATTGAAAGGAGTCATATAGAGAGCATATAAATGCATCTCCTACTTTTTGAAGGATTCATCTTTGACAAATTTTATAACATGTGGTTGGGAAAATATTACTTTGATAACTATAGAAAATGGAATTATTATGTAATCTTTAAATAACTTAATCTGTGTCATGTAAATTTTGGTTCAGTACATTTGAAATACATTTCTATAGCATGAAATCATATATTTGAACACGGCCAGCTATGTGACAAACTAGATTAAGACAAGGTCTGCACTGGTTGGGGGAAGATTGGGATTGTGAGAGCAAACTGAGAAAAGGAGGTAAGAAGACACCTTGCATAAGAATATGATTTTTGTCAAAATATGTGCTAGTGATGCCACATCAATGTGAAGGTGATATTATCTCATTTGGAGAGACTGTGCATGGCTACAGCCTAATTGCTCAAAATCTATTTCTTTTATTTTTATATTGTGTTACTGTTCAGAAAATAGTGAGTTGTAAAGAAATCTTGTTGCTTAATTGCTGCATGACCCAAAAAAGAAATCAGAGTTGTATTTTGTTGTTGTTACTGTTTTTGTTGCTGTTCTATCTCTACAGAATAAAAGTATTATAGATTTGGCACATTTGATTCTCAAAGGAATGTTTCAGTATAAAGACTATCATATCAGCTCCTCATCTTGTACATCACTCATTCTATAAAATTGGATATAATAAGGATGGCTTGCTTTTTCTTGGTGAAGTGCAAGTATTTTTATCCCTATTTTATGTCACCCAGGTTAACTTGGGTGCACTGTTTCAAATCTATCACAAATTCATGTTATATAGGTATTTTGTGGGGAAAAATAAGACTATTAAGAAAAGACAAAATTGCCATGTTTCATAGACTTAGCATGAACACTTCAAAGACAGAGAAAATCACAGTCGTTCCATGAGACACTAACAAATATTTTAGCCTGCAAGCCCCAAAATCCAGTTGAGTTAGGAAAAAACAAAACAACAAAATTATAGAGCATGTACAACTCTCAACTGTCTATAATTAATTAAATTATGTTGATGTCAATGAGATTTAACCTTGTTTTCTTTTATTCAAACAAAATACGCTGAAGTAGAAAATTCTTACAACTATTTTTAACTTTTTAAATCAAATCTTCTCTTGTGTGCTATTCATTTGGATTTTTTTTCACAAGTGGGCCATAGATTTTAACACATCTTTAGAGATTAGGAATGGCAGGTATGTTTGTGTGGTGGGGATTAATTTCTTTCAAGCAGGAAATGTTTTGTTTTAGGATACAAAGTAATAAAAATATACACATTCAGATTTAGAATAAATATTGAAATTCATTTCAATTACATCATTTACAAAACTTTCTAACACTGTAATAAAGGGTTTCCTTTTAGCTCTGAAGAAGATGAATCATACCTAAGAGGAAAAGATGACAGAGTAAGAAGGCATGAGCAGATAAGATTAGATATCTATAAATCTCATAATATTGAGAAATAACTCAACTAAGGCAATAACAAATCACTTAATAAAAAAGCCATGATTGTGACAGGTTCTCACCATCCCTCTATAAATGCTTGGCAGTCTCCTCATCATGTCATTACCAAAAAGATAGTAATGTCTATTGGGTTGAAAAGAATAGAAGAAAAATAATGGTAAATATATGTATGTATGTATGTATGTATACACAGACACAGACACACACACACACACACACACACACACACATGCTTTCATTGATGACATTGAAATTGCTCAGTGATCATGCTATGGAAGCCTGAGGACCACATTCAGATCTCCAGTACCCACATATGCATACTCTCCACACTTTTAATTACAGTACGGAAAGAAGTGAGGATCTGCACAGGCTCAATGAGAGATTATGCCTTAATGGAATGAGAAAGGAAGAGATAGAGGAAAATGCTTGACATCCTCCTGTGGCCTCTACACATGCACATAATTATATACCCAAATATCCACACATTCACACATTCATAAACGTTGTGGTGGTTTGAATATGCTTTGCCCAGGAAGTTGCATTATTAGGAGGTGAGACATTGTTGGAGTAGGTGTGCTCTTATTGCAGACAGTGTATGAGGAGGGATGCCCCTGACATCTCCTCCCTTCTCTAAGTATACAAGGGCTGTGGCAATTCTAATCTTGCAAAGGCAGGGATAGAGGCCTGACCTCTAGTAATTGAAGGGGACCTTGTAATGGCTCTGGTCCCCCTGTCGTTGTCCAGTAAAGCATGAAGGCCATACCCATCCCGATGTCTTTTTCATGGAGAGGGGATACTTTTGACATCAACCCCTATGCAGTCAGGCTTGTCCCGTAGGGAACCCAGAGACATATTTTTAAGTTTTATTTATATTCCCTTGCAGTGCTTAGCCTCGCAGCCTAAGCAAGTATTCAGATCGCCAGTCAGAGGGGGTTCTGGGTGGCCCTTCTCTGCTTGGTTTAGGGGCAGAAGTCCCCTCTTTTACGTTGGGTGGAGATGGGTTTTGGGAGCATCCTGTATAAAGTAACAACCTCATCTTGAGTCTCCTGGTCCTCCACAGCTAACATATGATAATGTTACTGAATAGATTTTGCTACCAAATTATTTATCTGTTGCTTCACAGAGTTAGTCAGCCTATTTGAGGGCAAAAAGAACCAAAATAAGGGTCCCAAGATGGGAGGAAGTAGGGTTGACAACCTTGGAGAGGCTGGAAACCAATTCTTGTACCAGCATTCATCTGTCTCTTTCTCTCTCTGGTTTTTCTCAGGGCCTTCACTGACTCATTTCATGCTCTCTTTAACCCTCCTTGTCTTGTCTATGTAAAGGCAACATTCTTCTTTAAGGGCTGTACACAATCAAGAGCCACAATCAAGGCTGTACATAGCCTTTTCTATTGTGATAGAGTAAATCGAGTCCCATGAGAATCTTTGGCGATTTTAGAAGGACTCTTCAGACAGTGAAACGAGGGATTTCTTCAGATTAGTGATGTCAGTTTCTAGCTGTTTGATGTTCTTGTCAGTGGCCCTTCAAAGGTCTGAGTAGTATAATTTCAGAGGCCTGCTTCTGAATTAGAACTTCTAACAGCAGACATCATGGGTGATTCATTTTTACCTGGAAATGAAAAAGAAGGGAATTCTCAGGGAGATTTCTCTTCCCTGGATGTAAATTGTTATTCATCTTATTTATGGTTGGGCCTGGCTTTGTGAGGGAATCTAGTTATTTCAGTAATTTTTTTGGTAGACGGTTAGCTGTGCCTTCTGTGGTATCAAACAGGCATATCAATCCTCGGCCCCATAAGGAAACTAGGTCTGGGCCATTCCCTTTAAGGGTAAAAGGGTTCTTCCGCATATCTGTGGCAAAGTTTTTGTTGGTCTCTGTGGTGCCAGAGGCAGACAGCAGCAGGTTTGCCATGAGCTTTCAGGTTTAGAGAGTTAAAACTGAACAAGGCATGATGAAGAGTATTTCAGGGAGACTCCTTCTGGGGGTGGGGGGGTGCCGTTTTCCCCTCTTTGGTTTTTAAAGCCAATTTTTCAGAGTTCTTGTAAAATCAGGGCAGAAGCACCAACAGTCGCTCCTTCCAGACTCAGAGAGTCATGAAGACCCTAGTAAAAGATATATAAATCTATATTAATAATCTTTTGTCAAAGGACTGTTATATCACCGCCAACAACTAATCAGGCTATATAATATATCGATTAGTAATGGCTTCTTCTACTTTGTGTGAGATTACCTCTCTTTTGTCAATTAATTGTTGAGGAAAATTAGGATTTACATCTCTCTTGAGAATATTGAACAGAGACTTAAATTCTTTTGTGGAGAGCTTAAAATAGGATCTTAGCCAATTAGCAACTCCTAGAAACTTTTGAAAATAATTTAAAATAAATAAACTCTCTTTCTCTCTTTCTTTTTCTTTTTTGGATATTATACGTATTTACTTTTCAATGTTATCTCCTCTCCCATTCTCCCCCCAAACCCCTTATCCCATACCCCCTCCTCCTATTTTTATGATGGTGTGCTCCAAACATCTTCCCAGTCCCATCTCCCTGCTCTCGAATTCCCAAAGAGTAGAGGATCCAAACTCTCGAGGACCATGGCCCTCCACTTCCACTGAAGTCTGACATGGTCACCCTCAATGGAGACATGAGTCCCTCCCTTTGTGCTCTCTGGCTGGCAGTTTAGACTTTGGGAACTCTGGTTGAAACTTTTGATACTCCTTCTAGATAGGACCAAAGCACCCACACTTTGGTCTTCCTTCTTCTCCATGAGTTTTATGTGGTCTATACGTTGTTTCCTAGATATTGTGAGCTTTTGGGCTAATATCCACTTACCAGGAGTGCATACCATGTATGCTCTTTTGAGATTGGGTCATCTCACTCAAGATGATATTTTCCAGCTCTACCCATTTGCCTAAGAATTTCGTGAACTCATTGTTTTTAATAAGTGAGTAGCACTCCATTGTATAAATGTACCACATTTTCTGCATCCATTCTTCTGTTGAAGGGCATCTGGGTTCTTTCCAACTTCTGGCTATTATAAATAAGGATGCTAATGAACATGGTGGAGCATGTGTCCTTGTTGTATGTTGAAACATCTTTTGGGTATATGCCCAGGAGTGTATAGCTGGGTCCTCAGGTAACACTATGTTCAATTTTCTGAGATACCACCAGACTGCTTTCCATAGTGGTTGTACCAGTTTACAATCCCACCAACAGTGGAGGAGTGTTCCTCTTTCTCCAAATCCTCGCCAACATCTGCTGTCACCTGTGTTTTTGATCTTAGCCATTCTGACTGGTGTGAGGTGGAATCTCAGTGTTGTTTCATTTGCATTTCCCTGATGACTAGGGATGTTGAACACTTCTTTAGGTGCTTCTCAACCATTTGAGCGCTTCCTCAGTTGAGAATTCTTTGTTCAGCTCTGTGCTCCATTTTTTAATAGGGTTCTTTGATTGTTTAGAATCTAATTTCTTCAGTTCTTTATATACCTTGGATATTAGCCCTTTATCAGATGTAGGGTTGGTGACGATCTTTTCCCAGTCTGTTGGTTGCCACTTTGTCCTATTGACTTTGTCCTTTGGTTTACAGAAGCTTTTCAGTTTCATGAGGTCCCAGTTGTCAATTCTTGGTCTCAGAGCACAAGCCATTGGTGTTCTGTTCAGGAACTTTTCTCCTGTGCCCATGTGTTCCAGGCTTTTCCCCATTTTCTCTTCTGTTAGTTTCAGTGTAGCTGGTTTTAGGTGGAGGTCCTTGATCCACTTGGAATTGAGCTTTGTACAAGGAGATAAGTATGGATCAATTTGCATTCTTTTACATGCTGACCTCCAGTTGGACCACCACCATTTGTTGAAAATGCTGTCTTTTTTCCACTCAATGGTTTTAGCTCCTTTGTCAAAGACCTATGTCAAGTGACCATAGGTATGGGGGTTCATTTCTGAGTCATCTATTCTATTCCATTGATCCTCCTGCCTATCTCTGTTCCAATACCATGCAGTTGTTATCACTATTGCTTTGTAGTACAGCTTGAAGTCAGGGATGGTGATTCCCCCAGAAGTTCTTTTATTGCTGAGAGTAGTTTTTACTATCCTGGGATTTTTGTTATTGCAAATGAATTTTAAGATTGCTATTTCTATCTCTGTGAAGAATCGAATGGGAATTTTGATGGGGATTGCATTAAATCTGTAGATGGCTTTTGGCAAAATAGCCACTTTTACTATATTAATCCTTCCAATCCATGAGCATGAGAGATCTTTCCATCTCCTGAGATCTGCTTCTATTTTTTTTCTTCAGGGACATGAAGTTCTCATCATACAGGTCTTTACTTGCTTGGTTAGGTTCACACCAAGGTATTTTATATTATCTGTGACTATTGTGAAGGGTGTCATTTCAATAATTTCTTTCTCAGCCAGTTTATCTTTTGAGTAGAAGAAAGCTACTAATTTGCTTGAGTTAATCTTATATCCAGCCACTTTGCTAAAGTTGTTGATCAGGTTTAGGAGTTCTCTGGTGGAAGTTTTGGGGTAACTTAAGTATACTATCATCTGTAAATAGTGATATTTTGACTTCTTCCTTTCCAATTTGTATCCCTTTGACCTGCTTGTATTGCCTAATTGCTCTGGCTAGGACTTCCAATACTATATTGAATAAGTAGGGGGAGAGTGGGCAGCCTTGCCTAGTCCCTGATTTTAGTGGGATTGCTTCAAGTTTCTCTCCATTTAGTTGGATGCTGGGTACTGGTTTGCTGTATATTGCTTTTACTATGTTTAGGTATGGACCTTGAATTCCTGATATTTCCAAGACTTTTATCATGAAGAGGTGTTGAATTTTGTCAAATGCTTTCTCAGCATCTAGTTATATGATAATGTGATTTTTTTTCTTTGAGTTTGTTTATATAGTGGATTACATTGATGGATCTCCGTATATTGAACTAACCCTGCATTCCTGGAATAAAGCCTACTTGATCATGATGGATAATTGTTTTGATGTTTTCTTGGATTCAATGTTCATAAGGGAGATTGGTCTGAAGTTCTCTTTCTTTGTTGGGTCTTTGTGTGGTTTAGGTATGAGGGTCATTGTGGCTTCATAGAACGAATTGGGTAGTGTACCTTCTGTTTCTATTTTGTGGAATAGTTTGAAGAGAATTGGGATTAGGTCTTCCTTGAAGGTCTGATAGAATTCTGCACTAAACCGTCTGGTCCCTGACTTTTCTTTGTGGGGAGGCTTTTAATGACTGTATCTATTTCTTTTGGGGATATGGGAATGTTTAGATGGTTTATCTGGTCCTGATTTAACATTGGTAACTGGTATTTGTCTAGAAAATTATCCATTTCATCCAAATTTTCCAATTTTGTTGAGTATAGGCTTTTGTAGTAGAATCTGGTGATCTTTTTAATTTCCTCGGTTTCTGTTGTTATGTCACCCTTTTCAGTTCTGATTTTATTAATTTGGATACTCTCTCTCTGCCCTCTGATTAGTCTATCTAAGGGCTTATCTATCTTGTTGATTTTCTCAAAGAACCAGCTCCTGGTTTTGTTGATTCTTTGGATAGTTCTTTTTGTTTCTATATGGTTGATTTCAGCCCTGAGTTTGATTATTTCCTGCCATCTACTCCTCTTGGGTGTATTAGCATCTTTTTATTCTAGGGTTTTCAGGTGCATTGTCAAGCTGCTAGTGTATGTTCTCTTCATTTTCTTTTTGTAGGCACGTATAGCTATGAATTTTCCTCTTAGCACTGCTTTCATTGTATCTCACAGGTTTTGGTATGATGTGTCATCATTTTCATTAAATTCTAAAAAGTTTTTAATTTCTTTCTTTATTTCTTCCCTTACCTGATTATCAATGAATAGGGTGTTGTTTAGTTTCCGTGTGAATGTGGGCTTTCCATTGTCTTTGTCATTTTTGAAGTCCAGCCTTAGACCATGGTGATCTGATAGGATGCAGGGGATTATTTCAATTTTTTTGTATCTGTTGAGGCCTGTCTTGTGCCCAATTACATGGTCTATTTTGGAGAAGGTACCATGAGGTGCTGAGAAAAAGGTATATTCTTTTGCTTTAGGGTGAAATATTCTATAGATATCAGTTAAGTCCATTTGGTTCATAACTGCTGTTAGTTTCACTGTGTCTCTATTTAGTTTCTGTTTCCATGATCTATCCATTGCTGAGAGTGGGGTGATGAAGTCTCCCACTATTATTGTGTGAGGTGCAATGAGAGTTATAATTATAAATTTAATTTTGCTATTGAATTGGCATCATTATGAAGAAAATTCTTTGAGTTGCCTCTTGTTTTGCTCCACCGCCAACATGCATGCCTAGTTGCCAAATCAAAATATGATATGTTCAAGATTAGAGCCTTTTCAGATGCAATTATCTAAGATTCTTGATACAGAATAATGTGGAGAGTTTATATGAGTCCTAAATCGAAAGACCATAAAAAGATCAAAAGGTTATGTGAAAGTAGGCAGAGACTGCTCTTCTACTACCATATCGTGAAGACTACCCAAAACAGGTATAGTTTGAAAGAATTAAGAATGAATTCTTCCCAGGAGTAATCAGGAAAAATATTGTCTTGTTGATACTTTGGTTTCAGAGTTCTATGCTATAGGAGTAAGGAGAAGTAAACAGCTTTTGAATAAGCTCTCCAATCTGAGAAAATTTATATGGAAGCTCTAAAGGATATAATTAAAATTTTGTTTCAAAAGAAAGGGAAAGATTTTGGAAGTAAACCATCTTTTAAATTGGTGATATTCATAGGTGCCAAAATTGAAACTAATGATGACAAACATCCTGTTGCATCAAAAGTAATTATAATTTAAATATAGACACTGGAATTACTTCTGTAGACCACTGAGGAAGAAGTATGTCTTAGGTACTGGAGGAAAGATGGAGTGTGTATTAGCAGGGCTGGCTGTCTTCAATATGAACAAGAAAGAACTTTGTTAAAATGAACTTCAGTACTAAGTTCATTTCCTTATACAATATAAAAAGTGTGCCCCAGTATTTTCCCATCACTTACAGTAAAGAATAAAAAAAAAAATTATACCATTGGGAAAAATTAGTAAGAGAAAAACCCAACAAAATCTGCACTTCACCATTTGTGAACCATTTCTTACAGTACTAGTATTTTAAATGATAGTAAAAGTGGCCGTTAAACAATTGCGAGAGGCAACTGGACATCTTATATAATTAGTCAAGTATGTTATTTTAAATTTAACATATAGAGTCAGCTGTGGCCAGTGGTAGAGAATTTGTCTATAAGATATATTTGTAGGTTCTATTATTCACAGCTTGTATCTTTCTTTGCTCCATACATATCATTTCATAAGATTCTTTTGAATTTTATACCCACAGAAATACCATAGACATACCATTTATTCCAAAACTAGCTTAGAAAACGTGATATAAAAAATGTTGAGCTGACAATAGTTATATAAATTGGACTTTACCAATAGGAATTTGGGGATGATGCATGTGAATTTACTATGCCTATGGAATGTATGAACATTTTATGGGTAAAGCAGATGCAAAATAGAGAGTTGAACAGTTGCTCTAGGCTCTACCAGAGCCTGACAAATACAGAGGCAGATGCTTGCAGCCAACCATTGGACTGAGGACAGGGTCTCTAATGGAGGAGTTAGAGAAAGGACTGGAGGGGTTGTAGGGGTTTGCAACGCCATAGGAAGAACAACAAAATCAACCATCCAGATCCCCCAGAGCTCCCAAGGACTAAAATACCAACCAAAGAGTACACATGGAGAAATCCATGGCTCCAGCTGCATATGTAGCAGAGGATGACCTTGTCATAATCAATGGGAGGAGAGGCCTTTGGTCCTCTGAAGGCTTGATGTCCCAGTGTAGGGCAATGCCAGTGTGGGAAACTGGGAGTGGCTGAGTGGGTGGGTGGAGAAATATCCTCATAGAAGCAGGGGAGGGGCGAAAGGATAAGGGGTTGCCAGGGGGAAAACAGAGAAAGGAGATAACATTTGAAATGTAAATAAAGAAAATATCCAATAAAAATATATAAAATATATATTCAAAAATTCAAGAAAGAAATATATATTTGTAATAATTTCTATATCATATTATACTATATTATATTATATTTTTATTTGGAATTATAATTCTAACATGTACCTCTTCCCATTCCTGCATCAATATCCACTGCCAAATTATTTTAAAGAAAATATGGTTGAGATGAATGTCTGAGATAGGCAGAGAAAATTACCTTGGTGGAGCTCTTTCCTAAGGTAATTTGTTGCCTGTCAAGATGTAGTACTGACTCCCAAGATATTTTTGTGCTGTAGCCAAGTAAGTAATTGAATTAAGGAATTCCTAATTGATGATTATAAGGACCTTAGCCTAATTAAGACCAACTAGCACTTAATTTATGAACTATTACAGTCAATGCTAGATAACATTTTATTGATTATAATATAGTTTGTCTTCATATTTTCATTTGAAGAATTTTGAAATATTACTATATTATTTTTTAAATAATCCATTAGAACCATAGTGCCCAGTTGCTTGACTACATCTCCAGATTCCCTTTGGTTCTCACAAAGGCTAGTCACAAAGAGGATGATTCCTTACAAACAATATTGCCAAAAAAATCATCTACCTACAGTGAGTGTTGTGTCTTTGAAATGCCTGTTAAATGTGTTTAGATAGACGGAGGGATAGATGTTGCTAGGAGGAATATGAAACTGCGTCAGGAACTAATATCCAGAAGGCAGTGAAAACAGAGTGGAGTTTGCAATCCACACTGTGAATACTATCTTCAAACACCTCAAGACTAGAGTGTATTTCCTTCTGCTTGGGAGAACCTTTGAAATTGTTAATACTACAAAATCTTAAAGTTACCTTCATGTGCTTCTTGCATCAAATTCATAATGAAATATAACATACTGATATGGTATAACTTTGCTTGGCAATAAAGCACTATAATTTCTATAAATTATGAAATGAATAATTGATCAATATATTTTTATATTTTATTATATTTTCAGTTCACATCTTGAAGTAATGTACAGGCAAATATGCAACATAATGTTGATAGAAACAAGCTGTACAGTGAATAATGAATGTATATTTATACTTTATTAGATTTTTCTAATGTATCTCTTTACAATACCTCTCTGTCTAGTCCTTTATATCTTACATATAGATTACACACATCAATTACTAGAGATAATATTTTAATTGTATATAATAGAATTATAATTGACACTTCAAATCAAGAATATTTAAGTGATTATAAGTAGTCTTAAATCTTTATAGCTATAAAGATATATATGTACACATTCATCATATACATCATATATATCATATATACATACACATGCATATACATCATACACACATATATATACATCATATACACATACATACACATTCATGTACACATACACATATATATCATATACACATAAATATACTTCATATACACATGCACATACATATATAACATACTAAATATTTGTATATATTGTATATATCATATTTATTTAAATTTTAAATTATATATGCATGGCTTGGTCTTGCCATCTTCTTTAAAACTGTGTGACAATTTTTCTATTTTATTGCTATATGAGACTCTACCTCATAAGCATGTGGCATCTCGTATCAGTACCAGAGACAAGCAAAGATACTTTTAGCACATATACCTCTAGGAGATTTTCAAGATTAGAAAAATAATAGCATAATCTTTAACTTTAAGTAATATACTTTGCTAAAAAAGAAACCTAAACTCAGGATTTTGAATATTGTAAATTTATCCTTTATTTCACTAAATTGATATATTAACTAGTTACTGTTTTAATTCTGGTAGGAAATATCACCAGATGCAGTTTAAAACTCGTTTGCAAGCTTGAAGGGTCTTGGGAAGTGATAGAATGTTTTGTTAATCTTTTCTACATCTTTAATAAAACACATCGCTTATTCAAGGCAACTTATGTAATGGAGGGTTTATTTTAGGCTTATACTTCTAGAGGGGTAGGAGTCTATGACCATCATGGTCAACACCATTGAAATCAGCAGACAGGCATGCAGCTGTAGCAGCATCTAAAAGTTCATAGCAAAACCCAAGAACAGGAAGTGGAAAGCTCACCAGTGATGCTGGTTTTTGAAGAATTAAGTAACCCTTTTCCTAACACCTCAGAAATAACATAACAAAAAAGCAAACAACCTAGTCAAAAATGGGGTATAGAACTAAACCGAGAATTCAAAACAGAGGAATCATGAATGGCTGAGAAACACCAAAAGAAATGTTCAAAGTCCTTAGTGATCAGAGAAATGCAAATAAAAATGACCCTGAGATTCCACTTTACATCAATCAGAATGACTAAGATCAAAACCGCAGGCAACAGCACATGTTGGTGAGGATGTGGAGAAAGAGTAACACTCCTCCATTACTATTGGGATTGTAAACTGATACAACCACTCTGGAAATCAATCTGGAGGTTCCTCAGAAAATTGGAAATACATCTACCTGAAGATCCAACAATACAACTTTTGGGAATATACCCAAAAGATGCCATACCATGCCACAGGGGTACATGTTCAAATATATTCATAGTGGCCTTGTTTGTGATAGCCAGAAGCTGGAAACAACTCAGATGTCCAATGACAGAAGAATGAATACAGAAAATGTGGTTCATCTACACAATGAAATGCTATTCAGCTAGCAAAAATAAGGACATTCTAAGTTTTAAAGGCAAATGGATGGAACTAGAAAATACCATCTTGAGTGAGGTAACTCTGCCCCCAAAGGACATGCATGGTATGTACTCACTAGTAAGTGGCTATTAGCCAAAAAACAGTACAGAATACCCAGGATACAGTCCATAGGACTCAAAAAGATCAACAAGCTGAAGGGCCCAAGTGTGGACCTCTTAGTCCCACTTGAGAGGGAGAATAAAGCAATCACAAGTGAAGAGGAAGGGAGGGAGGGAGGGAGGGAGGGAGGGAGGGAGGGAGGGAGGGACCAGGGAGGGAAAGTGAATTGGGGTAGGGAGAGAGGGGAACCTGATCTGATATTGGATGAGGGAAAGGACTGAGCCCTGAGGGCCAGCAGAAAGAATAGAAATAGGCAACACCTGGAAGTAGGAGGTTAAGGGGACCCTCCAAAATGCACCAGAAACCTGAGACATGAGAAAATTTTAGGACGCAAAAGGAGTGGTGACCTTAGATGAAATAAATGCCCAACAGTAGGGAGAGGGAACTTATAGAGCCCACCTCCAGCAGGAAGACAGGGCATCAAGTGAGGGAGGGGATTGCCATTCCACAGTCAAAACTCTGACCCATAATTGTTTCTGTCTAAAAGATGTGCAGGGATGGAAATAAAGAGAAGGCTGAGGAAAAGAAGGTTCAGCTACAAGCCCATGGGATCCAGCTCAAGAGGAGGTCCCAAGGCCTGACACTATTACTGAGACTATGGAGTACTCACAGAAAGGGACCTATCATGACTGCCCTCCAAAGGACCCAACAAGTTACTGTAAGAGTCCTATGTAGATATTTGTACCTAACCAATGAACAGAAGCTGCAGATCGCTGTGGTTGACTTAAGGAAAAACTGGAAGAAGATGAGGAGGAAGAGAAACCGGTAGGAGGACCAGCAGTCTCAACTAACCTGGACCTCTGAGATCTCTCAAATCCTGAGCCACCAACTATGCAACATACACCAGCTGATGTGAGGCCCCCAACTCATATACAGCAGAGGACTGCCAGGTCTGGGTTCAGTCAGAGATGATGCACCTAACCCTTAAGAGACTGGAGGATCCAAGGAGTTTATAGGTTTGGTGGGGTGGGGAGTCAGGGGTGGGGACAACCTTGTGGAGACAGAGAAGTTGGGAGGAGGTATGGAATGTGGAACATTTGGAGGGTGGACCAGGAGGGGAATAAAATTTGGAGATTAAAATAAATTAATTAAATATTATTAAATATTAAATAATATTATTATTAAATAATAGTTCATTCAAACAAGCAAAAACACAGAGAGGTCTGACCTAAAAAATGTTCAAATCCACTTCCAGTGGGCAAGTCTTATAGACAAAAACTAAAAGAGAAATGCTAGAGCTAGCTAACTTAGGTTATGAACCAAATAGACAGAGCATATATTTATAGACTGTACTACCCAAACAGAAAACAATATTCCTTATTTTCCACAGATCAAACAACTTCCTCCAAAATTGACCACATACTTACAATCAAAGCAATTCTAATAGAGATAATTAA
Organism: Grammomys surdaster; assembly: GCF_004785775.1. Taxonomy (NCBI): domain Eukaryota; kingdom Metazoa; phylum Chordata; class Mammalia; order Rodentia; family Muridae; genus Grammomys; species Grammomys surdaster. The sequence continues at coordinate 30,975,165 of NW_021604564.1, read as the reverse complement.
GTTGAAATAACTCTCTGAATCCTAACAAATAATTATGGATTAAAGCTGAATGTCATAACAGAAAAAGGAAGGAAGGAAGGAAGGAAGGAAGGAAGGAAGGAAGGAAGGAAGGA
>NW_021604564.1:30917555-30975042 GCF_004785775.1 Grammomys surdaster | reverse complement strand
GGAAGGAAGGAAGGAAGGAAGGAAGGAAGGAAGGAAGGAAGGAAGGAGAAAGGGGAAGAGAGAGAAGGAGGGAAGGAAGAAAGAGACAAAGAAACAAAGAAAGGGAAAGAAAAAAGATGCTTACAAACTGATGAACACTAAATAACCACTGAATGAAAAACAGATGAGTCAAGACAGAAATAATGAAAGAAGTTAAAAACATTCTAGAATTCAATGAAAATTAATATACAGCATACCAAATATGTGTGATACTATGAAGCTGGTATTATAATGAAAATACACAGCAGTAAGTACCTACACTAAAACCAAAACCAAAACCAACCAAACAAACAAGCAAACAAACAAAAACTGGAAGGATTTTACTAGCAACTTTACAGCCAACCTGAAAGATCTAGAACAGAAACATATTAGTGTGCCAGGAGACATAGATGGAAATATAAATTCAAACCAAAGTCTTAAATCAATAAAAATAGAAACAATTTAATGAAGTCATTTTTTTTTAATGGTTGAGCAGTGCTAATTCAGAGGTAAATGGATAGAATGAGAAAATGTCATCCTGAGTGAGGTAAACCAGAAACAAAAGGATATACATGGTATGTACTCACTGATAAATGGATATTAGCCCAAAAGCGTGAAATGTTCATGACACAACCCACAGACCATATGGAACTTAAGAGAAAGGAAGACCAGGATGGTGTGGATGCATCCATCCTGCATTAAGGGGAGGACAGCATAATCATGGAAAGTGGAGGGAGGGGGGACCTGGGAGAGAGAGAGGAGTGGAGGAAACAAGGAAGGTAGTATCAGGCACTGGAGGGTACAAGAGAGAAGTACAGAGGGTCAGAATATCAAAGAAAAATACGAAGTAGTAAGAAATGAGGAACTGGGGATAGCCACTTGATAGTCCCAGACTCCAGTGAAACAAGAGGCTCCCAGGACCCAAAGGGGATGACTTTAGTAGAAATGTGCAGAAAAGGGGAGACAGATCCTGTGAAGACTGTAGAGTGAAAAATTATAGATACTGGGTATATAGAATCCTTTTTAGACATAAAATATTCTTTAGGCTTTCTTTACAAAGACATGGAGGCATGAAGCAAGTTAAAAATGTGGACAGACTAGTTACAGGAACTGGCTAGAATGCAATTTAGCCAGGTGGAACCAAGCTGAGAATCATAGTGACAGGGCAAGGCCGAAGTAACAGGGCAGGACCACATTCTTGAGAAAGATAAGCGTACAGAGAGTTGTCACCTGATCCTGACTCACGTAGGTTGGGTTCCTTTGGAATGTTCCACAATTTTTATGTTATACCACTCTAACAACCCCCTCACCCCCTCCTCATTCTTTGGTTTGTGGTTTTTTCCCTTAAAAACCCCTTTCAAACTGGCTGTCGGGGTCAATTCAGATCCTGCATGGGCATACGAATTGACCGGCAGCTAGCTGTCACTCCCTAATAAACAACCTCGCAATTGCTCCGGTACATGGTGTCTCGAGCAGATTACTGGGTGGTCGTGACTTTCTGAGACTTGAGAGAGGGTCTCCTCTCTGCGGAGGTCTTCAAAGACTGCCTCCAGGAGATAGGCTTGGTACTAGGTTGAGAGATGGAGCCACACACCCATCTTAAAGATTTAATCTAGAAATATTCCTGTCCAAATGAAGGACAGGGATAAAAACTGGAGCAGAGACTGAAGGAAGGGCTGACCAGGGCTGCTACCTGGGGATCCATCCTGTCTTCAGACACCAAACCCAATACTGTTGCTGACTTCAAGAGGCATTTGCTGACAATAACCTGGTATGGCAACTCCTTGGGAGGTTCAGCCAGCAACTGACCAATGCTGCTATGGATACTTGAGCCAGCCATCAGACTAAGCTCAGGGACCCCTGTGGGGGAACTGGAGAAAGGACTAGAGGAGAGAAGGGGGATTGCAACCCCATAGGAAAAACAACATCTGCTGACCGGACCATTCAATGTTCCCAGGGACTAGACCACCAACCTAACAGTGTACAGGTTGGAATCCAATGCTTCAGATACATATGTAGCAGAGGATGACCTTATTTGACATCAGTGGGAGGGGCGGTCCTTGGTTCTGTGGAGGTTTGATGCCCCAGTATAGGGGCATGCTGGAGTGGTGAGGCAGGAAGTGGGTGGAAGAGTACTCTCATAGAGGCAAAGAAGAGGGAGAAGAGGACTGATGTGGAATGGGAGGTTTGCGTAGGGGTAACAGAGAAGTGGAATATCATTTGAGATATAAATAAATGGAATGATTAATAGAAATAAAGAATAGAAACAATGAGAACAATATGAAAAATCAATGAAACAAAATTTGGTTTTATGAGAAAACAAACAAGATAGAAAAACTTATCAAAACTAATTAAAAGACAAAATGAAAATATCCAAATTAATAAAGTAAGAAATGAAAGGGGGTAATAAAAATGGATACCTAAAAAATTCATAGAATTATGAGGACATGCTTTTAAAAATTGATTTCACCAAACTGAAATTTCTAAAAAAAATGAATATTTATGTCTATAGATATCACATACCAAAGTTAAATCAAGATCAAGTAAACAATTTAATATTTTTATTTGCTCACTCACCCACTGCCACCTCACCTCCCCAACATCCTTCTACACTGGGACATCCAGCCTCCACAGGACCAAGGGCCTCACTTCCCATTGAATAAGGCAATCCTCTGTTACATATGTAGCTGAAGTTATGGGTCCCTCCATATATACTCTTTAGTTGGTGGCTTAGTCCCTGGGAGCTCTGGGGGGTACAGTTAGTTGATATTGATGTTGTCCTTCCTATAAGGTCACAATCTCCTTCAACTCCTTTAGTCCTTCCTCTAACTCATCCACTGGGGTCCCTGTGCTTAGTTTGATGGTTGGCTGAGAGCCTCTACATGGTAAGTCTCTGGCAGAGCCTCTCAGGAGAGAGCTATATCAGACTCCTATCAGATACTATTGCCGATGGCAAGAAGTACTTGCTGACAAAAGCCTGATCAAACACTTTCTGAAACACGGACATACCTTTGTGATTCCAGATCCCGTGAAACTAGCAATATTAACAAATACACATGAGCAAGTTATTTCTGTCTTATTGCCCACAAAAGACCATACAGTGGTATTCAGAGATTTCTTATACTCCTGTCTTGTAAGTATTAATATAAGTAATTTGACAGCTATGTTGTGATTGCATGTCCCTTAACACACAAAGAAGATAGCCATCCTGGTAATCTTCAAAATGCTACTTTAGCCACAGTAGGCTCAGCCTTGGTTTTAAATTTCATTAACCTTAGAGTATATGCAGAGTAAGGAGGTGGGTGCACTGGCTTAGTTCGTATTGAAAAAGGCAGGCATACCAGGATTGCTATGTGTAGCTATTTCCTATGATTATGAGTCTGAGGCCATACCTACTTTATTTTGGTAATGAGTGCTCAAGTAACAAATCAATAAGCATAAGCAACACAACCCAAAATATACCTACATATCTACGTATCATGCTTTAAACGTTTGTTCCATATTTATAGTAGCAGAATTTACCTATCAGAAATAATACATTTACAGTCTTGCACTTATAATTATGATGATGGAGTGGTTATTAACTGTTTGCTTTGGTAAGCTAACAATGGCTACATCGCCACTGAAAAGGAATGATTGCCTAATCTCCAAGAACCTTTAAGTATCAAAAGTTCTTAAGTGAGGGATAGTGCCTCAGAATCCCCTTCCCTATCCTTGATGTAGTATTGAAAGGTATCACATTGTACAGGTTGTTTAGTTAGCCATAGATATTGTGATGTCATGGAAGACAATACCGCAGAAGGAATAGGAGAGCTGGCTTGAAAATAGGGTTTCAACACAAGAGGGAAAGGAATAAGAAAGGATAATGGAAACGGAAATGATCAAAATATATTACACATGCATTATACGTACAATACTAGTAAATAATTTAAAAGATATCTAAATTGTTCATGGATATATATTTTAAAGCCATTTAATATCTCATTATTCTACAATAATTATTACCAAATAATTTTTGAGCATTTCTTCTTGAATCATTTCTTCAAGAAACTTTTAACAGTAGCTAGAATAGAGTTTCTGATATATCTACTGCTTAGACTCATATTACTTTGCTTAGATAAACATGAAAATTCCCAACATCACACTCAAAATAACGCAGGTATATTTGTTATATTTGTACATCTGACCACAGATAGATTTAAATATGTAATATGTAACTAATCGATTCCTTCATCGCACTCTGGTATTAATCAAACAGAACATGTTGAAAATGTTTTGCCCTTGGGTTAAGAGGATATGTTATTGTGTTTTATACCTATAGCTGAGTGAGAGAGTACAAATAGGCTTTTACAGGAAATGATTGCAGACTAGGGCTCTGGAGAATAAAGTTGTGGATTCCAGAGCAAATGAATTAAATGTATGCTGGTGAAAAATTCTAGACCCCATTGGGGGTTGTTTAAACTGCAAAAACAAAAAATGACTGGCAGAAAGGAGAGCACAGTGTTTGTACACTGAGACTAGCATGGCCCTTCTCTGCACTCTCCTTATTAAGGAAATCTGCCTCTGAATCTGGCCTTGAGATGGCTCAGGCACTGTACAGAAAAACAAGAATTAGCAAAGCTCTAAGTTTTTCAGAACAAAATGTGTCAGCAGAAACTAACAAACAACCGGTAAGAAATTTTTCATTTAAGCAGAGGCTAAGCAGTTCATCTTAAATTTGTTTGAACTTTTAGCTTCCTTTCCCCACAGTGTACTGAAGACTTGAAGAGGAATTACAGTAAGAATGGTACCACCATTTCCTGTTTAAGATGAATGCTAATGTATTCTGCCCGCAGGAGCATCTTTCAAAACAAGGTCCAAGAAGAGCTATCAACCCATTTTAAAAACAGCTTGAAATATGCTCTGAATATATTTCTACAAAAATCTAAATGTAAAATCCTGTGTTGCCAGGATCTTCCAAGGGTCATCTCACAATCCAGAATTCACACCTCCTGAACATTGAGGAGCACAGCCTTCCCCTGTTTTATCAGTACATTCAATCTGTTCGATGGATGATTTTTCTGCACCAGCCTTTGTGTACGGACTAAGGGATATTATGAAGGATTAAAGCTTGCTCTGACCATGAAGTTTGCTTATCTAGGGAGAAGAAGAAATAATATAGTTGGTAAATTATTTTAAAATGTTGTTGCTTACTGTGATGGATGCAAATTTTTGAAATCATTATAGTAATACAGGACTGCTTAGAAGACAGGTTACCTGTACATTTGAATTAGGGATTGCTTTCATGAATGCTTTAGTTGGATCATGGGAGATGCTTTATAGTATATTGGGAAAAAAAACAGAAAAATTTCCACAAATAAAAACAGATGTACCTTTCTTGAGTTATATTTAATGTCCTCAATTTCTTCCTGTACCAAATAATGGTGTTAATCTTCAAGGATTCATACTAATTGATTATGGCAAATGGACGTTACTCATATTTCTAATTTTGAAAAATTAAAATATGTACGTGTGACTATTGACACCTTCTCAGGCTTTCTTTAAGAGGAGAATCAACTTAATGTGTAATTAGTAGTTGCCTATGCAGTTTCTCTATGCTGTGTGTTCCAAATCAGATTAAAACAGATAATGGAGTGTAAAAATGAGAATTCAAATGAATAAATGAATTAAGAGAAAAAAATGTGTTAGAATTAGAGAGTGTTGTGGGTGTACAACCTTGTGAATATATTAACATCACTGCACTGTACATCTTATATGGGTCATATTTATGGGATATTGAATTATGTCACAATAAAAATATGTAAAAAAACAGATAATGGAACTGGAAAAATAAAAGAAAGAAAGAAATGCTGCATGGAAGGGCATGAACTCTGTGGCTATACCAACAGCATCATGTTGGACATGACATCCTTGTTTCCTTTACTGCATCTTCCATCCTCACAGAAGTTGTAGTTTTATTTCATTTACAATACTCCATCAGCTTGCCTCTCTCTTTATACTCCCCCCACAGAAACCCCTTCAAATTCACAACTTAATTTTCTGTTTTCTATGGAAAACAGAATGGCTAGTCCCTCACTTGTCACATTTATTAAGACTATAATTGATCATCTATGCATTAATAGTCTATGATACTATACAATGCAGTTCTGACTTCTGTTTAAAGTACATTCCTGATAATGGATCAAGGATATTTCTGTAAGTGTTCTCCCCCTCTGCCTCCCTTACAGAACATTTTTTTCATGTTTTATATTCATATATATATATATATGAATATATATATGTATATATATATTACTATAGTTGTACTATTGTATGTTTTATGGTACTATCAAAGCACTGACATAATTTAGCCATCATATAAATAAATGTTAAATGTTATTTTTTCTTATTTTAAGTTAAACCTCACAAAAGGATTTTATGCATATATCACCTGCTACTTATCTATTCTGTACAAAAATAATCCTAAAGAAATGTGTGAAACATTCTCCAATTTCTTTTTCTTGTCTCTCCTGAATTCAGTGTTTGGATTTTCATGCCCACAACTCCACAAAACCTGCACTTTGCAGTGTCACTAAAGCCTGTTGCTGAAAATTTTACTTACTTCTTTAATTTTAAATGTGGAGAGCACCAACATTAACAAATGTCTCCCTTCTCTTTCATCCATCTGACTCCCCACAGTTTTAGCTACTCTGTCTTTAGCTGGTTCCCCAATGTTTGTCTAAATTTCCAATAATTGAGTCATGTTGATATTGCTTAAACATGTCCCATCAGTTTGTTATAAGCACAATATACAGGAGTATCAATATGTTAGTGACCAAGGTAAATAAAATGTTTCAAAAATTTAAGTGAAAAAAGTTCATGCAACAGCCTTGGCAATATGAAATTATAAATGAATAGAAAATCAATATATTTAATTACTCTGAGGCAGCTTTAAGCAAGTAGTAATACCACTTGAATACTATTTTCCATATATTTTTATTACTTATAAAATTGTATGTACTCATATAGTTTAAAAAATCATCACAATTTATAATACAATTCCATGTCCAGCTTGGCAATTTTCCTGAAACCATGAAATCCTGTGGCATACCCAACATTCCATTTGTAAACTGACTGTAATCAAAATTAGAAAGTGATAGAATACAATATCATGGTATGAGTCACTTATTATACCCCAAAATGTTTTATTACTTATGATATTATCTGAATTTATTCATTTCAGCATGGGTTATGAGCTGGACTTATTTTGAAATAGAGGAAATATGAAACACAGATGCCCAGCATCAGAGCTTAAAGGGGAATGCCATGAATTCTGTCTAAAGTCACTTACATTCTCTTTACTCTGATTTTAGTGCAGACATCATGGCCTCTTTTAGTCCCTGTTGCTGTATGTCAGATCTTGCTGTCTTTCTGTTTTGTTTTATTTTTTGTTTTTGTTTTTGTTATTGTTTTGTTTTATTTTTTTGCTATACTTCATTTTTCTTGTACAATCTCTTGGTCTAATCTTGTTTTCTCAAGCACGATATATTTTTATATTTTTTCTTCAGTTTTATAATTTGATTTTAATATTTCCATTGAACAATACATTTAGCTTTAGAGATAATTCTATATTATTATTTTTTTTAATCTGGAACTCCTATATGTTACACAAAAGGCTTAGTTACTTTCAAAACATTATAATATTACATTTAAAATTAATTTTTTTCTTCTCAAGTATTTTATGAGTTTTGATTAATCTGAATCTATTTTCTTATACCTACCTAAAACTCTTCATAGACCATGATTATGATAGCATTTATTTCTCATCTTTCCAGAGCTGTTGGAGAGCATGTCAGGTAATACTGGGTTACTATCTCCAGAGAGGTAACCGCTCCTATGCTCTTTTGCTTTCCCTGAAGAGTCTTATCTTTCTTCTAATTATTATAATTTCTTATGCAAAATCTAAGTTCTTTGAGTTGGAAAAGTATCTTTATGCTACATGTCTCCATAAAATAATATTTTGAAATAAATTGTTAGCAATGTGTATTTAAATCAAGTGTTCATTGTAAAAAACACACTAAAATATCTGTGGTAATAATTGAGTTTTGTGCATAGCCATTCAGGAACGAAAAGCAATGTAGTATAAAATTAGTTGATGTTATCTCCATTGCATTGCAAGGTTGTACATTCACTTTAACTAACTGTCTCCTCTTTATCTTCTAATAAAGAATGAAAAAATAGAATTTAAAATTTTTACACCTCACAATACTTCATAAATTTTGTGGAAATTTTGCAAATTAATTAAATCTCTAAACAGAACTTTTAATAGGTCTTGGTTAAAAGAAATAACAGCAAAAACAAAATCTAGACAATAAATTGACAATGGATAAGGTTTTAATGAGGAAAAGTAAATTACTTACTATTTAATGAGGAAAAATAATTAACCTTGATAAAATAATTAAGAATATTGATGATAAATCTCTGTAATAAATCTGAATATAAATATCAATCTAGAGGTGAAAATAGTAAGTGCTTTTTGCCATATGGTTATAATTACAATGGCTTATTCTATTTTCAAATGGATAATGAAACTAAAGTATACTGAATAGAAGCTGTTTTCTTACAATATTAAGATTAATAAGTCAAATTTTATTTGATAGTATAACATTGTCATTCTCTGTACCAATATCATGTAACAATTGCACCAGAGAGTTTTAAAAAGAGAAATTCTGGGCTAGTTTATGATAAGCAAGTGGGCTTTATAAAGAATTTACTAAAATGTTTATAAAAAAAGAATATGGATCCTCTTAGTTGTGACAAGGCCATTGGAAGGCTGAAGGAGAAACCGCCTGGAGTCATATCTAAAAATGCAACTCTGTCTTCTGGACTGCTGCTCTATGTTTCTTTCTCTAAATATGTATCTGTTTTCTCAAATACAGAGTCATTAAAAAAGTTATCACATTTTACCATTGCTCTTGATCACCCAGCTTGCTGCAAGAGAATAGCTTAAAGAGTATGCTTTTAGACAGTATGACGTGATGAACTCACTTTCCTGGTTTATACAAAGTCATATTCTCTCTGTATCCTCAGAATATGTGTAAGTTTTTAAAACTCCTCTTTATAAAGCTGTACACACTTATTAAAAGGATCAAGATCAAATCATAAACTCATAAATTATCTGTTAAAGGCTCATCTTGAGATACTATCACCTTGCAAAAGATAGTTTTAGCATGAGTATTGGAAGGTTTCAGCTTTCCAGTCCATTTTACTAGCCTATTCCTTTGTACCATCAACCTAGTTTTAGAACCGCACAATTTTTACTTCTATAGTATGTGATATGAGCCTTTTGCTACATCTTGGCATCCAAATAATATCATCTATAACTTCTTCCCATAATATTTGATGTATTAACTTGACAATGTAATATTTTAAAATATTTATTCTTTAAATTTTTCATAAATATGTCAGTGCATATTATTCATACCTATGCCCAGTCCTTCCTTGTAACTCTTCATATCATGTCTCCCCAATATGGCTTCCAAGAAAACATTAGCCATGTTTATTACAACAAAGGTCAAACATTGCTCTCCATTTGGGCATCACCATATGCTTACCACCCAGACCATGTGTGGGGAAAATTACAGGCCGCATCTGTGGAGTCCCAGTATGTTTCCATGCTGTGGCAGGTCCCACATGCAGGAGGAACGTCTATGGTTCCAGTGGCCTGGAGGCTTTGGTGGCAGGCCCCAATAACACGAGGAAGTCCTTGGTTCCAAAAGGGTTTATTGTCATGGTGGATGGTGGATGAATCTGGAAGTACACCCAGTAAAACTCAGGGCAATCCCGAGTTATATAGGGAGGGAGAAAAGGGGAGGATCTGGGGAGGATGGATGGGGGGAGGATCTGGGGAGGCATGCTTAATTTGCTCCACCCTCTGGCCTTCATTAGTATGTAAATCCCTAGGCCCTGAGACCTCTAGTCACACCCTCTGCCTGTGCACTTTGGGAAGGGCTGTAATAGCCGGCCTACGTGACTGAGTTTTATGGAAACCAGACTGTTTTTCAGGACCCTGCGTTCTAGGGGCACACCGAACTCCTACCGGTTCTCACGCAGAGTCTGGGGTTCTAGGGAACTGCCCAGCCATGACCCAAAATACCCTTACGCAGACCCACAACTGTGGGGAACCTGCTATCCTAGAAAAGAGTGATTCTTCCTGTCTCATCAACCATGAGCTTCCAATGGCTCCTTAGCACTGATTGAAAGAAGAGGACTTTCAGCTATAAATGGAATCTATAACAGTTTTTGTGCAAGTATTCTGCAGGTAACCACTGTTGCTCTCAAAATATTTAAAACTCTCCCTGTCTTTCAGGAAATTTCCTTGCTTAGTCTGTTTTATGCTTTGCCTGCTAAGCAGTTTTGATCCTATCCATTTAAATTTCATGTATATTTCTAATATGCAAATGTTCACATTTTACTTTAACTTTCTATCACTTTACCATGAATCATGTGTCTCTTAAAGAAATTTACTCAATTGCACCTTTCTTTACTTGAAATCCTTATCCCATTGTCAACCACTTCCCATCTTTAGCCATGTTGTTTTTTTTTTTAAGAGCTCTAATAACATCTTTCATTTGTATCTGTTATGTGCATGTGTTCACTATGTCTAGGTTATGCCATTTTCCATACAAAATAGTCACTTCTTTTCACTCTCATATGATCGTATGTATGTACTTGGTATACATACTTCATGTCCTTTTTACATCCAACCTTTGTATATTAAAGCACATATAGGCAATCTTGTATCATCATATAGAGAGTAATAATGAATGGGTATTTTATTTTTATTGCTTTTCTTATTCTTTCTTTACCATTAAAGTGAAAACTTAATGAAGGTGTATCAATCTTTCATTTTGCTTTCATTGGTATCAATCTGAGCAAGTATTGCTACCTGATTACATTCTGGGGCTGGATAGATGGCTTAGATTTAAGAAGATATACTCCTTATGAACAGCCACCTTGAGTGATTAGCTAGTACCTCTAACTAGAGCTCTAGAGAATCTGACTATCTCTACTGCCATCCATGGTTGTCTACACTTAAGTCACATAACTAATCAATACCATGAGATATAAACACAATGAAAAATAAAATAACAAATCTTTTTTAAAAAGAAATATTTGCATATAGTCATGGGAAAGGCAGAACAAATATGTAATTGTTTTGATTAGTAATCAACTATAAATTCCTAAGAGTTTGTACCTAATTATGTGAACAATATCTTAATAGCATTTCTGAAATTTTCTAAAAAATGAAGATTAGAGATTTTTTATATACATAACCACAGAATGAAAAATATTCAAGATACATATATTAGCTCAGTTACATTAATAATTTTATACATATTATATTATAGTATATTTCTAAATTACAGGATTTTTATTTATGAAACATATATTTTTCTAATTTCTGTCTAAAATGACTCTTACAGAATAATATTTACATGACAGTTTCCTAATTGCTGGTACTTCTTAGAGATATTCTAGATACTTTAATGGCGTGTCCAAATTGAAAGAATCAGAGCACTAATTGACAAGTTTTTACGGTTGCATCCTTACATTTCTCCCTCAGTCTCCTGTTTTCTGAATACATGGCATGCCTATGTGACATATAGAAGTTTGGATATATTCCAATAAGCTATTCTTGGTTTCTCTTCAGAGTCAAAATTCAGCTCACTTTCCAAAGTGTCATAGTGCATTTGCAGTTTCTCAGTGAATATGTATGCAAGGCTCTTGTTGTTAACTACTGTTGTCAAACTTGATTTTCTTGAGTTTAATATTACTCATAGGCTAAACACACACACACATGCACACACACACACACACACACACACACACACCATTTTGTCACTCTTGATCCTTTCAGTCTGCTTTTTACGACTGGATTGACTTGATGTAAATATAGTCACCTATAGCAATGATTCCTAACCATTCCTACTGCTACCAAATGTAACAGTCCCTCATGTTATGGTCATCTCCCAACCATAAAACTGTGTTGCTAACCAATAACTGTCATTTTGCTACTTGTATAAATCAGAGTGTACATATGTAATATATGACTCTTGTGAAAGGGTCATTTAACCACAAAAGAAGTTGTGATCCATATGTGGAAAACAAATGCTCTCCGTGTTCTCTACACAATGAACTGTACTGGTCCTCTGTACTTCCATCACCATGATGTACTGAACCTTAATTTTTATTAAATATATATATATATATATATATATATAGATAGATAGATAGATAGATGTATCATTATAATTTTACTGATTTGTTTCCTTCTATGGCCATGTTTCTTTAAATTATAACCAAATAGCTGAGAATAAGAAAAGAAAGGGAAAAGGTATTGAATCCCATGCAGCCAAAAAGTTTCATCACTTATCCAGTGACAAACAGAAAGCACTGAAAATGTATTCAAGTAGCATTATATGGACTTAATGAGTCATATGTATATACCAATACATACATGAGTGAACGTTTACCCAGGAGTGGTATATGGATAGTTTTGTAGTGAGGAAAGCTAAGGGATAAATTTTGTAATTAAATTATATCTCAAACATTTAATTCAAGAGAATTAAAAATAAAGTTTCAGAGCATCACAGTGGCAGATACACAAAAGAGCAGCCCAGAGCATGGTTTAGGGAACTTGTGGAAGAATATTTTTACATAAAAACACACCAGAAAAAAAAGCAGAGTGACTTGATGCAAGGGCCAAAATTTCTTCCAAGACCAATCCCTAGTGACATACTTTTCCATATAAGTTTTTTCCCCTATTCATGTCAAATCTTCCCACAATATCATTATAAGCTAGGAAACAAATGATGATGCCATTGGGTGTGTCAGATTCAAACTATAACACCTTCCTTTTACCATAAATGGAAGCTTATTTTACATTTCTTCTATTGCCTGTGGACAGACTACTTTAAATGATATTATTATATCTATGCATTTCTATGATTAGTCTACAATGATTAGATTTTCCATTTTTCAAGTCTTCATACTGGGCAGTCACGGCATCTTTCAGAAATGCAAACCTGAATGTATTAGAATTCTGTTTAAAAATAAATGTTGTTATTCTTCCATATACAATGCTGTCCCCTTTCCTCATATATTTCTTGCACATCCATTTTAAAATATGCAATTATATGCATATATACATGCATAACTTATATCTCATCTCTGACAGCTTCTAACTCTTCAAGGGCACAAACCTTGTCTTTTTAATAGCCGTTTCCCCAGCAACCAACATGTACCAAGTTCTCACCAAATAGTATTGCACAGCTATGACGGATGAATTATTTTTAAGCTCCATTACCAGCAAAGTTTCAGCACACAGTTTTCTACAACTTTAAGTAAATAAAAGTAGTTTGTTTCTGGGGTAAAGTTGTCAGTACATTCAGGGCACTCAAAGTCAACTAAGTGGTTTCCATTCCATCATCATTCTTCCACACTCAATTCAATTCTAAAATGAAAAATACGTGGCCACTATAATGTCTGTAGATTTTCTAGGACTAGGGTAGTGTCATTTACCCTAGTGTTCTGGGTCATCTAGTAGGCCGGCTCATCTAATAGAAAGTATTAGCATAAGTAAAAGACAAACAAAATGAAACAAACCCTTCAAATCATTCTATCTCAAAACTTCAAAACTTTCTGTGAATAATAAAGGTTATTTATTTTTTATACTAAAACTTTAGTGTAAAGAGCTCAGAAACTAATAGTAGTAGTAGTAGCAGCTGTTGCAGTAGGAGTAGTAGATAACAATAATGAAAACACTAATCATATTCCAATGCTGGTAAGGGATACTTGAGTTATGAAAGAGGACTTTCTTTCCTAGTTTTACCTCTGCCAAGGTATTTCTCGTTTACTCTGACTTTTAACACCCAAATGTATGAAGATAGATGTACGTATATATGTATTTGTGATCAGTTGTGGCTATGGCCAATACTTGACATTACTTTTTGTGAATGAAAAACATCTGAACTTAATATATTAAATACAGACACATAAAAATCAGTTCAATAACAACTGTTTATTTCAAATATAAGACTTTTGTAGTAATACATGTTCATTGATCTTATAATAAAGGTTTTAAATATTCCAAAAATCACATAGAGGATCCATGTTCAGTGACAATAAATTTGGGCTATACGTCACACAGAGATATTACAGTGCACCAGCAAAACAAACAAACCAATGACAACCAAAAACAGCCATGGTGAACACCTCCATAAGAGTTGCATTAAAGAAACGGGTCAGGGTGGATATAAGGCTCGGAGGGTAAAGTGCAAAGATGTAGGAAGCTGCTGGGAGTAAACACAGGCAATGAAGGGGCATCAAATATAAATTTGATTACAGTATGTTACATAAAATAGGAAAAATTAAAAGATTTTAAAACAAAATAAATCCTCCCACAAAAAATATCTAAAAATTATCTGATGTTAACTTCATGAAATTGTTGATGCTTTTCGGTGAAAGTTTAAAATTATTCCTTTTGAGTGAAGAGTCTCTTAACATTTGGCTTCAGCATGTATTGAGTTCATTGTACTGTCAATCTTTACTTTGTGTCACTGAAAACTATTCTGAATCAAATTGGCTCAATAGGCAACCTTAGTTTCCATGAGATGGTGATTGGAATCTTGTGTGCAGTACTATATTATAGTTTTGTGTCTCTGTGAATTGGGAAAGGATGCAATTTGAGTAATGAGGGTCACTCATCAGTCTTGTATTCCATTGTACCATGTCATGTCCCTAATAGATAAATCATCAGTAACAGCTAGACACACTGATGCTTAGAACTCATCCTGCTATTAGCCCTTCAGTTCCACAATATTTTCTCATATCTGTATACTTTATAGCATATTGGTCTCTATACTTAGGAAGCTGCACAGTGAATGAAAATCCTGTATGTTTATTACTATCTTGTAAAATGGCACCATTCTGCACATATTTCTAATTTCTCTTTACTAGTTAGGGAAGCTGATATCTACCAAGAGAGATCTGAAATTTAGATGACATTTCACATCAAATAACATTAAAAAAATTCTTTCTGTGTGCTAATGTATAGCCATGAATTTAGTCTCAGGGGATCCCACTCTGATTTTCTCTACAAATCTCCTCCTGTTTCAGCCTAACAAGTGCTATAATTGGTCCAAAGCCACCATCTCTGGCGTATTGATTAACTTTACAGTTCATTTATTGAAGGTAAAGCTTTTTGGAGACTTTAATATAAAGGTTACTTAATCTTACATTTAACCTGCCTTTGATCTTAATTATTTTTCCATTAAACTCTATATATCTAATAAAACACCTCAGTTTTAGGACCCAGATAAGCTGTCTAGTCATGCATCACCACTTTTGTGATTGTATCATCCCTTTCTTCAAATAATACTGTGTTTTCATTTTCTATTCTTATAGGCAACAGCACTGCATACACATAATGGTGCTTCCCACACACAAGCTGCCTTTGGCTGGCATTATCAGATGTCATTGTGTCCATTTTCACTTTCTCATACATACTTTAAACTATGCATTTTAAATTGTAACAACAGTAAGAAAAAATTTAATTATCTCAACATAGATGGAGAAATGTAGTTTTTTAAAAGTACAATTTGGATTTTTTCTATGTGACAGGAAAAAGAACAAAATAAACATCATACATAAAGCTAAAACAAATTAGTTCTTACTAACACTAGGCTTATAAAAATTGGAAATGAGTAGTAGAGAATCATTGTGTTCAAGTTTGGCCTCAACATATTCCTCTGTAATTAGCACATTGCACATAATGATAAATAATGATGGTGTTATTTATTTATAAATGGCTGTCATATTATGCCTGGATACTTTATTTTGATGACATAATTTTAAAGCAACAAAGTAAGTCGCAAAAAGATTCATAAATTATCTATACTTATAAAATAAATTCAGCTAACTAAAAGCCAAACCTCTCATTTTCACTCACTTACTACGCTCTAAATCTGGTAAACTAGGTTTAATATTTAGACAGGAATCCAAGTTCATGGGAGAATTCTCTAATAACTCGGTTTAATAAGGCAAAGTTTTAAATGAGATCACTTTTGATTTTTTTTCCATTTCTCTATGTCAGTTCATTGTTGTAGTGTGTGTGTGTATGTGTGTGTGTGTGTGTGTGTGTGTGTGTGAGAGAGAGAGAGAGAGAGAGAGAGGGAGGAAAGGAGGGAGAAAGAGAGAGAGAAAAATGTGTGTGTGCTCACATATGGTATTGTGTGTGTGTATGTGTGTGTGTGTGTGTGTGTGTGTGTGTGTGCCTGCTCCACTGATGTCCAAATGCCAGTGCTATTTCTGTTCTTTTATTGCATTTCTTCTTATTTTTAACAGAGTCACTCATCTTGAAGCTCATTGTATGTGCTAGAGCAAATAGTCCAGGAATGCTCATCCTCCTGTTTGTATCCACTTACAGTATGTAGCTATTGCGAGAAGCAGCTCTTTGTCTTAGGGATCAGTACTCTGGTTCTCATTTTTTCCAAGGAACTTCTCTCCCCACAGAGACACCTCCCTAGTCCAAGAAAATATTATTTTAACTATGAAAATATGAGTAGTATTTACTCTTTATCAAGGAAACTTCTTTTTGCAACAGATTATGACTACTACAGAAAATTACATTCAATCAAAATTCAGATTTGTGGAGCCTAGTCCCACTGAATACACATTATCAAACATTTTCTCAGATATGTTTCATGGAATATTGAAGAAGAAGGGTAGGTCAAGGAATTTTCAGGGAGGTGGTATTTCCTAGAAATCTTAGAAACTACACTCAAAGTCTCAGCAACATGTGTGTGTATGTGTGTGTGTATGTGTGTGTGTGTGTGTGTGTGTGTGTGTGTGTGTTCAGCAATATTTATTAAAGGAAAAACAGCACATGAATTTGAAGAGGAGTAGAAGTTAAGGTAAGGGAGAAATATTGTAATTAAATTACAAGCTTAATTTTTTAAGAGAAGATTTAGAATAGGGAGAGGATATGTTATATAATAAACAAGTACAAACGGGGGTAACATATAGGGTGACTATATGTCACCTTAGTGATTTTAGGGGAAATAAATCATTTCAAGAATCTTTGGTCATCTTTCAGTATTAGTGTTGTTTTCAGATATTCAAAATCATGTCTCATAACTGCAAATGAAAAGAAATCACATCACAGTTTCTGAGGTCAGATTTTCCCAGAGAAAAGGCCAGAGGTCTGTACTGTGTGAAAGCTTAATTAGAACATTAGATGATCAGCCATAGTCACATCATTTCACCGCACAATGAATAGATGCAGCACATAGAACATCTGGATGGAGGCATACACACTGTTGTAATGGCACATGTCCCTGTATGAAATTAAAAAACAACAAACATTGGAATAAAAAAAAATTCTTTACATTATCTTAGGTTTTTATTTTTGTATTTTTAATTTTCTCTCATACATTGTATTCTGACCTCAGTTTCTCCTCCTTCTACTCCTCCCGGGGTCTCCTTCTAACTCTTCTTTCACCTAGATCAATTCCTTAAATATGTCCTACAAGATTTTAAGATTGAATACAAGCCTTCATATCAAGGCTAGATGAGGCAACTTAATAGGAAGAAAAAGGTCCCAAATGCAGCCAAAATCAGTGACAGCCCTCACTCTCACTGTTAGAATTCCCATGAAACACCAAGCTACAAAACCACAAGGTATATGCACAGGAGTTACATCCATAAAGAGCCCATGATAGTTACTTTCATCTTTGTGACCCTCTATGAGCCCTGCCTTATTGATTCTGTGAATCTTGTTCTCACAGGGTCCTCTATGCCCCATTCCCAGGAAGATCCATGGCTCTCTCATTGAGCTCTTCTTGTTACTCAGCCTCCCTGAGGCTGTGGATAGTAGTGTGACTGTTCTTTACTTAACATCTGATGTCCTCTTATCAGTGAGTATATACCATGTTTGTCTTTCTCGGTCTGAGTTACCTCACTCAGGATGATGTCTTCTAGTTCCATCCATTTGTCAAAAAATGATGTCATTGTTTTTAACAGCTGAGTCACACTCCATTGTGAAAAAATGTACCAAATTTTCTTTATTCCTTCTTAACAGTTTGTTAGTCTAATGAGCATGAAGTTTCACATTCACTAATTTTCAAGAAGTTCTTGTGAATTGTATTCTTACGACTCTCTTATCCCAGAATCCTGAAAGAGATGAGTTGAATGTATGACATGTAGTCTCATGGGCATACAGTTTTGTGCTTTCAGACTGTCGTCTTCTGTAAAATAAATGTATTAAAAATTCAGGCAAGGGTTCTCAGAAAATGTAAAATGTAAGAAAAATAAAGTACAGTTTTATCTCTCACATTCTTGGAATTTTGTCAAAGCTCAGAATTTATTCTGATTCACATTTATGATTTCATAAGATTAAGATTGTGTGATGTTAATATTTATTTTATATTTTTTCAGTATCAGAACAAATATAATGGTTAAAATGCATAACATTTACCAATATGTCAACATTTCCCAGCACTGCTAATAAAAATTGATATAATTTAGGAATTTGCATAAGTTTTCAGGATTCACTTAAAACATTTCCATTTAGAACATGACTCCTAAATTCTAGTCTCATTAGTCACTCGGTACTACAGAGCATCCTCCTAGGAGAACTTGGACTCTTTTCTTGGTTTTTATAGGAAGACTTTGAAAGATATTTCTATTATTAACACACCACTCTTTCAAGAAAATGGATCTCCATCAAATCTGTTTAACTACCAGATCAAGGCCATACACAATACTGCTTGGGTGACCAAGAAACAGGAACTTGGTACCCCAGAGTCCTAAAACCTAACACTACTAGTTTACAAAAACCAAAGCAAAACAAACAAACAAACAAACAAAAACGTTAATAAAATTAGTCAGAAAGAAAGAAAGAAAGAAAGAAAGAAAAAAGCAAAAGAAAGAAAGGAAGGAAGAAAGAAAGAAAGTAAGAAAGAAAGAAAGAAAGAAAGGAAGAAGAAAGAAGACTACATTTTCCTATTCAATGGAAATTGTAATTAAGTTTAAAACATGTTATATGATAGCAGGAAGATTACTAAAAGGAGTGTTAATGCTACTGAATCACCGCTTGATTCTTTAATGGGTGCTTTATATTTTATTGTTTGACTGCTAAATATGAAATGAAATATTAAAGACAGTGAAAACACATTGAAGACAGTAATACTAGCTACAGATTTGAGACTCAGTCCATGTAATAATCCATGAGCACAGTAGATGCCTGTGTCATTGTAAAGAAAATACAAGAATTAAGAGCAGAGACGTTTTAGTCATTAAGAACAATTTATTCTCTTCCAGAGGACTTGGCTTCTATTCAAGGATTCTACATAGTTCCTGACCACCAGCCATAACTCTAGTTCCCGATTGAGGGGAATCTGATGCCCAATCTTAGCCTCCATAGTCACCACCATCCAGAGAGTACACAGATATACATAGAGGCAAAATATTTACACAACAAAATTAAACTGTAAAAACATTTTAAATGTCATATAGAATAAAGTTAAAGAAATAAGTGTTTATTTTGATGTGTAGTTCTAATAGATACAGTCCACCATAACAAGCAGGTATGACACCAAACAATGAACAGAAGCTGGTGACCCCAGTGGTTGAATCAGGGAAAAGCTACAAGAGGCTGGGGAGGAGGAAGCGACCCCAGAGGAAGACCGCAGTTTCAACTAACCTGGACACCCAATCTCCCTCAGACACTGAGCTAGCAACCAGGCAGCATATACCAGCTGATATGAGGCCCCTGACACATATACAGACTGTCTAGTCTCGACTCAGTCAGAGAAGATGCACCTAACCCACAAGAGACCTGGGGCCCCAGAGAGTGGGGAGGTCTGATGGGATACAGGTAGGGTGGGGACATACTTTAGGAGATGGGGAGGGGTAATAGGTGTGGAATGTGGAACAGTCAAAGGATGGACCAGGAGGTGGATAAATTCTGGTCTGTAAAAAGATTAAAGAATAAAAATAAAGGAAAGAAGGGAATGTTTTGATATACAATTCTCATAGACCAGGCAACAGCTGTCAAACTGAGTCCACAATCAGAAAGGCATGGACATGATATGATGAATAAGATGGTTGCTTGCTTTCTTCTTTTTATTTAATCTAGAATTCAAACATAACACATTTATAATAGATATTTGTAGAACCTCGAAGGGCT
This sequence comes from Grammomys surdaster, assembly GCF_004785775.1. Lineage (NCBI taxonomy): Eukaryota > Metazoa > Chordata > Mammalia > Rodentia > Muridae > Grammomys > Grammomys surdaster. Next base: position 30,954,794 of record NW_021604564.1, on the reverse strand, counting down.
GCTATGCCCTGGCTAAGACTTTTCGTGTGCTGCTGTGTACTAAGTAACATTCTGCAGTTCCTCTAAGATCAAAAACATCCTGACTAAGGCATGGTACCCCAGGAAGGGAATTTACACTTGACATTCCATTGCCCCCCCAGTTGAGTTCCTGTTTTTTCCTGAGTTTGTGTTTTTCCTTTCCTGGCTGGGTATATGTATTGAACCTGCCCAGTAAAGGCATTGGCATTCTCTCATAATGGATGACACGAGTCTGAGTCTTTCTTTAATCCCCCAGGCCTATACCTAAGCTCGATACCATGGGCAGTGCCGGAGCTGGAACTGTCAGATATTCTCCATCTAGATAGTCTATTATAGACAAACCTAGGGCTTGTCTCTTCATTAATTCTAATTCCTGTCACCTTTAAAATAAATTCCAAGCGTCAGAGCAGACAACAGCATACAGTGCCCATCATAGAGTCCACGGTCACCTAAACTATCATCTGTCACAACCTGTTGTCCTCCTTGTTTCAACTTTTCACAAAAAAAAAAATAAAAAAATAAAAAAAAATGATGCTTCCCATTTCCAATAATTCTTTTCATGGTCAGTTCTTCTCCAGTGTGCTCAGTGCATTCCCCAGGATGCCTGAGTCTTGATTACTTCTTGCTTCTGTTTTACATAGTAGCTCCATCACAAAATACAGATCTCCTTTTGATATGATGCATGGCTGTGTTGTGCTGGGATTTTAGTGAGCAATAAAATGGGTTTCTTCTGCTATGCTTGACTTCTAATAATAAAACATTCTCAGGAATCACTTAGGTCACAACCTCCTGAATGTGTGGATTAAAACATATACACAGACACACACACAGACACGGGGGAGGGGGGAGGGGGGAGGGAAGGAAAGGGAAGGGAAGGGAAGGGAAGGGAAGGGAAGGGAAGGGAAGGGAAGGGAAGGGAAGGGAAGGGAAGGGAAGGGAAGATTGTTACTTTTGGAAAGCAATTGAAACAAGTTTATTAATATGACCATCACATGTGATACCCAGTCTTTCTCAGCTCCATCATGTATGCATCCTTTGGCCTTTAGTTGAGTTCTGAAAATTCTATTAGCAATATAACCCTGGAACCACTAAAATGTAGGAGTTAATCTTATAATCAGATATAAAACATGCATAATTGATGGTTGAACTGCAAACATAATTTGGAACTTTGAAATTTAAGCAAAATATACCTTTATTTTGTATTTACATATGCTATATAGGAATAAATTGATCTACTGTCAATTCTATTCATAAAATACTTAAATTCAAAAAGTAACAATATTATTTTAATTCAAAGATCAAAAACCGTTGAAATGGTCTAATTATCTTCATTCTAAAGTTATCTAAATGTAAAAACAGTTGGTTCTACATATAGAGAAATAATGGGCACACACAAAAATAAGTATTTTATAATTTTTGGAGTCAATGTTAATACTGTGCAACTTGTACTGCTTTAATGATAGTTTAGTTCTATAGAAAAACTAATTATTAAAATTATCAAAGTATAAAAACACAAAAGCTTTGGAAAATCATTAGTAATTAGTATAAGTCCAATTGTAGACAACACATCTATTTCTTTGTGGAAAAGGGGACATCAGATAACTTTTAATTGATTACTCTATATTTTTATTTAATTAAGTACCAGTATATCTCAGATTTGTATGAATATGCTTTACTCATAATTGTAAAATGTGGTACAGGGTCCTGAGAGAGACTATCTTTTCTCTTGACATACTTCTATTATTTTCCAAATAAGATTCTAAGCTGCCAGTCCAGCTCCTTGAAGCAGCCTAATAGTACTATGTGAGTTTGTGTGTGTACACAGTGGGTAATTATTTAATTATAATGTAGGATAAATATTTTTATAAATAGAGATTGTGATTATCTCTTCCTTGGGAAGTTAAAAAATGCCTCATTAAAAGGTGATAATGTTTTCCCAATGCCAGAATTCAAATCAATAGCAGTCAGTAGGTGTTACATTGATATTCTACAGCTCCTTTCAACTTGGTTTTATATACAACAATTAAGTAATTCAAGGAGGCCTGGAGAGATGGCTCAGCTGTTAACTGCATGAGTGCTTTTGCAGAGGAACTGAGTTTGTTTCTCAGAACCTGTAACATGTGGCTCAAAACTGCTCATAAGGCAGTTCCAAGGACATGACATTGTTTTCTGGCCACAACAGACATTGGACTCAAGTATACCCTGCAAGACACTTACACATAAATGCTAAAATAATTAAATTGTAAATGAGGAAAATTCTCAGAGATACAAGTAAGAGATGAATGAATAATGAAAATTAAATGTCTTATCAAAGATGACATGCACTCTGTGCATTGGTCAAGAACCACACACTAGGGTCTTATCTTTTCCTCGATAAGCATGCAAACCATCACAGTAATGTACTAACCCAGCAGTAAAGATCTTCTGTATACAAGGCAACAGAAAAAGTATGCAGTAGGAGTAATTAGGTAATACAAATTTCAAACACAAAACCATGTGTGGATATAAAGAATGTGATCCCATACTTATTTCATTTTCCACTTAGCAGGGTATTTTTCAGGCATGTAGATCATGTTGCTTTTTTAGTAGATGGTACATGCTCACTGAGTACAATGTCATAAAAAATCATTATCCTAGCAGCTGGAAATTCACTTGAGTTGGAGCTTGTCCAGAAAACATGCTACAGTGAATAATAGTCCAATCTTTTCCACACAAATATAATGATATAATATAGCAACAAAATTATTTTATATTATGATACGGAATAATAGGAACTTTATAAATGCAGTAGACAAATTAATCTACCATAGTGCTATGGATTTTGTTCCAAGTTTTTTAAATAAAATGATCTCTGTCATTTGCCCTTCATTACAAAATAAACTTTGAAGTAAAACTACTTTACATTAAAACTAATGCAAGTTAAAAATGATCACATGGAGTAGCAGCTATTTTAGGAAAACCAAGTTATCATGATACTTGGAGATATAATTTTCTAATTTTCCACCCCAAATTCAGAATGTCAAGATAGAAAATCACTACACTATAAATTCCAAATATGATTAACAAAACAAGGAATCAATATTAAAGACTGTAAAGGCCAGCTATGAGAGGGATTCCAGGGAGAAAGGGAGTGGGGAAAGATTGGTAGTTCTATCTCATTCAGAAACATACTAAAAATAAAACAAGTGAAAGAAAAAAGCTCATAATATGAATACTGAGGTCCTGAAAAAGAAAATTGCATCAACATCAATTTCTGTAGAAAGACAAATCATTATAATAGTGTCAGAAGCAGACTAGGGATCTGACGTCAGGCAGACCAATGTGCTAGGGTAATACTAAGATAAATTTGTTTCTTTAAGCAGAACCCAAACTTAGAGACCAAGTGAAAAAATTTTAAAGAAGCCTCTATGAGGGTGTATCTCCATCCACAGGGGACTGGTGTGTGAGTCTCACTGAACTAGATTGGGAGGATCCTTCAGGGAAACTTAGTTCTCATTCTCAAAGCAAGAATGCAATTAATAATCATTAAAATACATATGTTTTATGGACACTCTCAATGTTACACAAAATCTACCCTTCTAACACATATTTTCGTATATCAAATTAAGCTTGCTTGAAAGTTTTAACTTGTTAGCATTGTTTGCTTTTGGAATTCACTGTTATGCATTTACCCCCCTCATCAGTTCCAGACACCCAGTATAAATTTTATGAGAAGATTTACAAAGTCATACTGTATCTTATACATCTACTTTCCAACTCTGCAATCATATGACATCACCACATTATTAATTATAAGCATTACACAATTATTAAAACATTAAAAGTTTTTAAAGAGGAGGTCACATTATTTTCTAACCTTTGAATCTATGAAAGGTCAAAATACATTTTTAAAAACTTATTTTAGGAATTGAAGTTTACTATATGAATTTTAGATAAACACAGATGAAAAGCTCTATGTACAATTGCCAATCATAGAGACATACATATATACAGTTACCTATTCAGTAATTACTCTCATAACTGTCAGACTATTGTGAGTATACCAAAGGGTTAACATCTTCAAGACTATGTTTGTGGTTATTCCTTACTTTTCTACATAAGGACCCATAAACTGTGCATTCATATTATTTCTCATTTTATCACAGATTTTAAAAAAGGCATCGTTATACTTTAAGTAATTGAAAGAATATATTTTCTTCCATAAGAGTGTAGGAACTACGGTCTCCAAGAATTTACACCATGATGATTTTGATTTTACAGGTTGTTATCATTTGTGATTATAACATTTCGAGTTTTGTACTTAGCAATTACTATCCAATTCCAAATAATATAAATCAAATATAGGATAATTTACATAGGTTGCTGTCAATGTGTGCATGTGTTTAACCCTTTACCAGTAATGATGTGCTGGTGAATGATAGGTGTTTTGTAGACTCATTGCTTCTAAAGCAGCTACAATACAGTTCCCAGTTTCTAACTGAAGAACTACTACTGAGCGTATATACTAAGAGAGAAGACACAAAAAGGTAACGGAAATATTATAAATCCACTATATCTCTCCAGGTAGCCAATTTAGATGTTTTCAGAGATTCCCCAGCGATTTACAGAACTGCTTGCTCTTCTAGAAGATCTAGGTTTAATTCCAAGCACTCTCTGGGTAGCTCACAGCAGTTGCATCTCCAAAGACTCTGATATCCTCTTTGGTCTATGGAGGAGCTGCATGTACATACTGTCAGTGATACATGTAGACAAAACTCTCATACATATAGGAAATAAATTAAAAAGCCAGATAAAACAAAAATAGTCAACACTTGAAGAATATTATACAAAATAATTGAAAATAAATGTACTTTTACAACAAAATCCCTATTTTCTCCAAAACAGAAATCATATCATGTGATATAAAATATACACAGGGACAATTTTTTGAAAAAGATTAAATCATGGTATTTGACATGCTCAGAGAACACTGACTCATGACTGGCATAGGATTGCTCGAATATCTGTCCTTATACTGTTTTACATCATTTATTGCTGCTGGCAATGCTGTATCATTCCTTAAGCATCTCTCACTGGGATGCTGGAAATACTCATTCATAATAGACAGCTTTAGCCAACTACCTGTATATGTAAATGTCATTCCTTGCTCAGCAGAAGTAATCTGCAGGTAGTAATTTTGTATATTTCACTGGAATTAATATACATGCTACTCATTCTCATACACCGACTTCTTCCAGTGTCAACAATCACACCTTATCTTCAAAGTGAAGCTAATTTTAATTACTTCCTTTTGATTTCTTTGAAACATAAGGAGAAGTCTATATAACTTTCTACTATGAAAATTTTTAGTGTGACTTAAAAGATAAAGTTAAACAAATTAAATTTTATTCTGTACAAGGGTTTATTAGTTAGGATTCTGTAGAGTCACAGAACTTATGGAACATCTCTATATATTAAGGGAAATGATTGAAATGACTAACAACCGACAGTCTAACTAACCTAACAATGTGCAGATGCTATGGGGAAGTTCAGGAATCTAGTAGTTGTTCAATCCCATAAGGCTAGATGTTTCACCTGGTGTTCTGTATAAAGTCCAAATCCTGAAGAAACATAGTCCAACAGATGTGCTAGCAAGTAAAAGCAAGCAGATGAAGAAGGAAACCTTTCTTCTTCCAAGGTTTTATGTAGGACTCCATCAGAAGGTATGGCCCAGATAAAGGTGAGTATCACCACACCTAGACCCAAGCTGTTCTTTATCTGGAACTTGTTCTTTCCTAGCCTGGCATTGAACTCAGAAATCTGCTTGTCTCTTGTCTCCTGGAATTAACATTATCTGTCACTTTGCTTGGCCTAAGCTTTTCATGGCCACTATGCTTCAAAATCCAGATCAAAAGCCTCTTTATTCCAGTGTCAAGATCTAGATGATAGGTGTGTGACCTCTATTTCAGGAATGCTTTTAATTCAAGATATAGTCATGTTGTCAATTGGGATTAGACTTCACAAATGGTAAAGAAATAAACAAATGGTCTTTCATTTATATGTAAGTAGGGTTAAGATTTATAACTAGTTAGTAAAGAATCATTTCTTTGTGAAAACATTAAGAATTAAATTACTCCCATTGTATTTAGCAGTATATCTTGTTCTGCACAACATATACTAGAAGTCATGGCCAGGGTGCCACTCATTTCCCCTCCTCATTGCTGTCATCAAGACTTAAGTAAAATTTAAATATTAAGAATTAACATTGATGAACTACCTGGAAACTATGAATCTACAGTGAAGTTTTATGTCTAAAACTAAAGCAGTTTCATAGTTAATTATGACAACATATTTTTTTGCATCTTCCTAAAACAATAATACTATTAGAAATGAACCACCAATACTGGACTCCCCCTAAATATCAAAGCAGATTTACACCAAAATTATTATGGCCATAGTTTCTCTAATGAATCTAAGAAAATTAAACATAGATCACTGCAGTATCAGCAATTGTGCACATGTTTAATATGAAGACAATCTTCAGGTTTTCTTTATTTTATACCCAACACCATTTAATTAGTGCCATTGTAGTAAGAAGAATGAAGAGTGTAATTTGTTAGTTCATAGTCTAAGTTTCATCTCAGAAATGAAGATGAAGATTTGTTTTCAGAATTTGTCACAGTTTATGTGAACTGTTCATCTAAAATTAGTAATATACATCAATGTAGTAGAGAATCAGAAAATATCAACACATAATTCCTTCTCACAAGTGCTGTTTTACATTTTAAGACCTTCTGTTTGCTGTAAGAGGGTAACCATATTATGAAAAAATAATCTGCTTCATTTAATGTCATCTGGTGATTAATATTAATCATTAACCATGCTATAGTGATAGCCATAGCTGTTTGAGATTACAAGGTATAACATGGTCAGACATCATAAAGATAAAGCTATTCACCAGTTGAAAATGTTGATATATGTGATGCTATTTATTTTTTTCTTTGTTTAATATTCCTGAGTAGTAAGTGGAAACTTAAAACAGAATTTTATTTTGCATACTTTCTCATCTTATTTATATTAAGTTGCACATGAATTTCTTTCATTGTTTATATTATTACATAATCTGTAGTGGCACTAAATACTCTTTCCTAACATTAGAAAGTTGAGAGATTTATCTTCATGTTTTGTCACTACTCTTGGCACATTTATCAATATACTATCAATATTACAACAATTTTACCACAAAGAGCCAGTTTTGGTATTCTCTGGTTTTGATTACTTTCTCAATTCTTCTGAAATCTCCTTGAAGACATTTTCTTCTTATCCCTCTTGTTTTCAGCGGTGAGTCTTTTCCTATGCTCAAACTGGCAACCATTTTTCTATTCTTAAATATAGATATATAGATAGATAAATATAGTGCATAAATGTAGGACTTGAATTTATTACTAAGTATTGCTTGCATCAAATATCACAGATTATTGTGAGCTTTGGACATTTTGTAATCTATCTTTTAAAACATATTTTATAGATTATTTATAAATTGCCATATTGTCTATATTTGATGTTTATTCAATGATATTTCTATCAATTCATACTAATCCATTGTGGTTTTTAGTTTTTCTATTTCCAGAATCCTTTGCTGTTTTGACAAGTTTTTATTACCAAGAATATTTTCTTTTTAAAGAACAGAATTAATTTGATTGTTTCACTTTTACTTTGGATGTGTAGGGTCTATAATCTTCTTTTGCAACCTGATAATTACAGGAGTGCTTCCAGATATTGTTGTCAATTTTACTTTGCGGAATATGTATATTTTTAATTTTCTATTATTATTCTTTCTCTTAAATATTGATTTATTCTTATTTTATGTGTCTAGGTCAGTTGCTTGCATATAATTCTGTGTAACAAGACTTTGCTTTATGTCCAGAAAAAGGCCAGAAGAGGACACTGGAGTCCTAAGAACTAGAGTTACTATGGTTATGAGCCACCATGTATATACCAGATACAGAACCTGCCTCCTCAGCAATAATACCCAGCTAAGTGTTGATCCACCTTGGCAGTGTCCTTTCCCATGATTATTCTTGATTATTAGAAAGCAATTACAATTATTAAAAATGTGATTTTTTCCCTAATATTTCTGAGCTAGGACACCTTTGTTATTCTATAGTCAATAAGTTTTTTAATTATGAGATATGTAATTGGAATCTGGAGTTTGTCTCATGTTCATCTTTTGGATTTAAAGCTTTGTTTCTAATTTGCATCTCTGTTTTAAAATCTAAATAAATTATGATAAAACTTCTCTGAAAATATAGTTTCTTTCTACAAGGCTGAATTGGTTACACAATTTGCCTTAATTTAGGTACCAATCATGAATGGGAAATTGTAGATGTTCAGTCTAGTTCTTCCTAGAAGCCCATCTTCCTAAAAATAAGACTCAGACTCAAAATATGTTTAGAAATACCTTGACCATATAACTAGGCTCTTTTTTTTTTTACTAGATCATAACTTAAAGCATTATTTTATTCTGCATTCTATGACATGGCTGGTTACCTGTGCTCAGGTTCCATGAATCCATCTTGTCATATCTCCCTGGGCAGATCTCCCTTGTCTATTTTTATCCTAAAAATCTTTCTGCCTCCCAGATATCCCACTTTCTATTCTACCCTTTCCTAAGGTTATAGGTGTTTTACTTGACAGGTAAAGTATCCATATAATACATAAGATATTCTCGCTACAGGAAATGTCTTTCATATATGACCAGTCAACTATATATTATAGGTTCCCCTGAGATGCTTCTTAGTAGTCAAGGATTTCTTTGAATGGCTCTCAACATATAGAGGAATATGATATCTACATTTTCAGGCTTGTCATACATTGTTCAGTAGAAAATATTGGACTGAAGACATACTTAGGGCAAGAAACAACTGTTGTGGAAAAAGTACCTATAACTTCTTGGGACATGCTGCTCTGCCAGTGTTTTCAGTGTTCAATAATCTTGGCATCATCAAATCTTATTGTTCCAGAGTGTGGGAAAATTTAATCTGCAACATTTTTCTGCTACATGGTGTACATGTAGCAGAAAAGATGGCAAATACAGTGCACATCCCCTCCTACCTAATCACTCTTTCTTCTAGTGAGCAAATCTATCTTGAAGAGGAGTAGGAGCCTGCTTTGGTTGGGGTGTTTAATGTCCCTGATGATCTCATGATGTGGAGCATGTGTCCCTCAACTGATAATGTTGCTTGAAAAGGTTGTAGGGAATTTTAGAGTGTGAAAATTCTTTGAGAAATTTAATACCTTGGATTGGAGGTTGCAGGGTTGTTTTTAAAATTTTTTTAATATTTTGTTATTTAAAATATTTAAATTTAAAATACTTAGATATTATTATTTCCCTCTCTGAATTTTATTACAGTTCCCCTGTTACTCACTACCAAACCCAATATAATAAAGACCTTACTCCCCAAAACACAAAAACAAAATAAAATAACATCCTAAAGGAAAGCACAGACTCTAACTACATAACAGCATACAAAAAATAATGGGCCTTGTAGCTTGACATTGTCCCCAGTGCCTATGTAAAAATTTGATCTGTGTGCCTATAATCCCTGTATAGTAGGGGGAGATAGAGAGGGCAGATTGCCAGGGGTTTCTGACAATCGTCTCCAGTCCCAGTCCTAGTAGAAAACCCTTTCTGTAGAGAACAGGTAAATAGTGATAGAGGAAAACACTCTGCATCACTCTCTGGCCTCCAAGTGCCCATGAGATTACACATGCATACACACAAATATATGTTCACAATATAAAGAAACAACACACACACACACATACACACACAAGTCAGACTAATACCTCCTCAAAAATGAAAGAAAGGAAAAGAAAATAATTAAAATATCTTTGAAATTTTACAAAGCCTATGTTTATGTGGAAAATAATGCTATATGAAATGAATTGTTAAATAAAATAATTAAGCTCTTATAAATTAATGTCATTGAGATGAGCCTCAGAATTGCTACAGATCGATGCTTTTCGTAGTTAAAAACAAGCAGGAGACTAGTGTAGCTATTGATGATGAAAAAAATCCCCAGGGGCACAAAACGTTATTGACCTGGATTAGGAGCTACTTTGAAACTCAGGTGTATATCAGCACTCAAACTCTGTTGCTGTTATTGAAAAATATTACAGTTGATTCCTGCATTGCTCAAGTGGCCTAAGGTCCATGGTTGAAATTGTCACTTGATAAGAGTCAATACAAAAATTTCTCTGTATGTCAGATGAGATAGTGACTTCACAGCAGAGGCTGGCCCCCGTCCTTTTTCCTTCCTTTTGACATTTAACCTAAAAGTTTTTAAGAAAAAAAACTAAATGTATTTATAGTTTTGGAGAATTTCACACGCAGCTTATCACCAATTACCCAATGTCATTAAATATTTCTTAAATATCACTTATTGTCACTTCTAGAACTTTCTAATAAGCTCATGATAAAACCTATGGCATTGACAATTTCTCAGGGATCATGGCTCTTAATTTATCAGTGATTGAATTTTCATACCTATAAATTAAGTAACAACATGCAATACAAAAGAAAGACAAGTTAGTCTTTGAAATGTAAGCTTGTTCTAAGAGCAAATTTGAAAAATAGTTGTTAAAACTACATCGTATTGTATTTAAGAAACTTATAATGAAAATAAACCATGTGATTTATTACCACAGTATCTTATACTGAAGTATTCTGATTTTCATTTAGGTCTATCAATATATCTTAAAGATTTTAATGTTGATAATGATCTATTCTTGGAGTCCAGCCTCGACATAGGATTGGAGTTCTCAACTGGAAGCAGGGATATCTGGAAGGCGTATAATACATATACACAGACTACTTTTTTGGCTAGAAGCTAACAGGCAATTTTTCAAGGCTTAATGTTTCTCTCTCTTCTCTCTGACTCTCTGCTTTTTTTCCTCTCGCCTCTTTCACTCAGCTTGAGGATACACAGATTCTGCATTCTCCTGCACACTCTGCTTTTCTCCTGTGTGCTTTTCTTTTCCTGAACTCCCATACTCCTACACATCTCTGTGCATTTGTGTCTTTTTCACTCTATACATACTCTGCATACATACCTCACATTCTCTCTTCCCTCCCTCTTCAGATTCTCTCTTCCCTCACTCTTCAGATTCTCTCTTCACTCACTCTTCACATTCTCTCTTCACATTCTCTCTTCACCCACTCTTCACATTCTCTCTTCACTCACTCTGCAGATTCTCTCTTCACTCACTCTGCACATGCTCTTTTCATGTTCCTCCATCTTTTTCTTTGCCCCAGTCTTTTATTGATACTCCAAAAGCAGATTGAAAAGAAAAAAGACATTGTATAATCATTGCCAAATCAAATTCAAAAGAATAACTACATCCCACAAAGAATCAAAAATTACATTATTTCCTGAAGTTTCAAGCTTCCCTATTCCCAGGCCTATAGCCAAAATAATAATAATTACAAACTTACCATTACTTAAACTTTAACTTTTAACTTATTATACTTCAGAGCTGAGAGCTCCGAAATTAGCTACTTGCATTTTCCTGTGAAGCTCTAATGATAAATGATATGGGCAAAGCTGCCAGGCAGTGGCCAGAAAAAATCAAATCAACTCTTAACTTAGTGGTTCTACTAGCTTTCTACTTCTGTGTATTGCACATAGTGACTGTCCTAAGAGTCCCAGAGTTTTGACTTAGTTTTACTAATATATAATATTGTGCATTCTACACTTGCTTATCCAGGAACCACTCTTAAATGTTGTGCAAAACTTCTTTTATAACTTCAATAAACTTTTCATTACTTGGAGTTCCAGAGTTGGCTCTGTTTCATTTTCTAATAATTTCTTCAAACTTTCTTTGCAAGTCAAGCATTAATCTGGAACTACCATTGTGCAGTTATTGCATTGTTTCCAAGATGAGAACACATAGCATGCACCTGGGCCATTAGGATTGTGCTGTACTGTGCCCTATGTCTCAATTTTTAATTAAGAATCATTACATCAAGGAACTTCTAGTTTCACAGAATTCACCAGAACAGGAGAAAGAAGTAAGAAAGTCAAATATAATAGGATAACTATGCACACCAAGGCCAACTGAAAAACAGTCACACACAAATGAAATCTATACAGCTGTTTTCCAGGACTAAGGTTAGGAGAAATGGGAACAACAGTTTTTTACAAAGAGCTGCCATGGACTACTGAGATGTCTCCATCCCAGCCTACCGCAGGCAGTCCCTTATTTATGGCAGGTCTGCTGGAGGGATGTATCTCCAACTTCTCAGGGTTCCAGATGCCGTCATTTTTTACAAGGAGCTGCCACAGGCTTCTGAGATATCTCCATCCTGGCCTACCACAGGCAGTCCCTGTCATCATATGATGTCCCCAGCAGTCTATAGGTCAACTAAGGGGTTAACAGACTCTCTAGTCATAGGATGTTGTCAAAAGCTAGGTCACTTTAACAACTCTGGCTGATAATAGCAACATCATGGTCATTTTAATGGGAACAGGCTGGTCATATTGAGCTGACTCCCCTAGGGAAGAATCCTTAGATATGTAGGAGAAGTGGCTGTGGCCATTCTGACCTCATAGTGGACTTTGGCTATTACTTATGATGTGCTAATGTTGTAAAACTCACTGGGACAAGAAACAGATGTTTTGAGAAAGGATTGGGGAAGGTCATTATATAGAAAAATATTTGGGGTTGAAATTAATTGTATGTCCATTTTTGTTATGCTATCCAGATAATTTTATTCTTACTGTTAAGAATATAATAGTAACAATTCTGTATTTCATATACTTTTAGGTATTGAGCTCTGTGAATAGCTTGTATACTAGGGAGTCATCTTTTAGACAAGCCACGCTATAGATTTATGTATGCTCTATAATAAGTGATAACTACAGTAGATCAAAAATTAATAAGGTCATTTGGGATTAGTTCTTCTGAAAAAAATTATAAATACATGCCAAAGACAAGTGATACATTATCTATAGCAATTCATAAGAAATAATTTAAATCTTTTTATATTAAGAAAAGCTAACCTATCTTGTATTTATTTAGTTCATTATATCTTCTAGGTTTGAAATCATAGCTCCTCTGAGATCTATGGATGGTCTCAAACCATTAGCTCACTGCACTGAGGCATTTTTCTATTGAAATACGAAAAGCCTCCATTGTCAAAGATTTGATAGAGGGAACATTACAATCTATTTATGGATCATCTGCTGGGATCATCTCCTAATAAGGAAACATTTTTGGAAGCTTGCCTAATGAGAAATATATTAAGAACATAAAATAGATGAACCACCCTCTATCATTCCTGAAGCTATTAAATCCTAAGTGATTTAGAATAAATTCAAGCATAATGGGAAACTGTGTCAAAAGACAAAAGGCCAGGAGAGCAGGTCTTTGCTTGTCATGCTGTGAATGTATCTTTTCTTGACTCTGCTCTAATGCCAAGGTTATCACATACTAAATCGTTTGAAGAAATTTTTAGTGAAAAGATAATCCTTACAGAAATAAAAGATCTATTCAATGTTACCCATAGTTCTTCATTCTAGGTTATAATCCTGCTTAGAATTTGAAGCATATAAGTTTACTAGTTCTCATAAACCCTGTTCATCATATGGATATAACAGTTTTCCAAAGTAGAAGATCAAAGCAACAGCTTCTCCACATTTTTATTAAAAGTGGTATTTGTTTAAATACATGTGCCTATCCAACTTTCCAAAGAACTTATTAGTAACTCTAAATCCCACCTTCATTTCTTTCTCTTAAAACATTCTTCCATCATCCAACTTTCTACTTCTATTGCTTTTTGCTTCTTCCTTACAAGGCTAAACTTTGCCTTTATCAGTTTAAACCAAGTAAATGATAGATCATATATGTGTAGTTGAAAGTGTATAAAATAAAGTTTCTTGCACAGCCATTTCAATAATATAATTATATTAAAGAAGTATCTTGAAACACAATAAAATATGAGAGATATTATAAATAGTTATATTTATATTTTATCTCTACGTGTGTTGGTTTGCAAGGTAGGAAATTATTGTGTATTATTTCATCCCTTGTCTTCTTGTGAATCTTAGTTGGTCTATATACCCTGAATACTCCATTGGCATGAATCTCTAAATTGCATGTGAAGGAGAAAAATAAAACACTCCATATCAATACTTGATTCCGTACATAGAAAGATTTCAACAAATAGTCGAGAGGAAAGACAACAACATTTAAATCATAAGTAATATCTTGTGTTAAGTATATCTGGAACCAGATTCTGAGACATTACTATTTATATTTTAAGGTATATTTTCTGCTCAATATCTGAATAGGAAAAGTAGAAGATATGACCAATCAGGAAAAGTTATGTAATGCTGTGTTGACAACAGCTACAAGTAACTTAGCAGACCTTATCAAGCTGCTGTTTCCCTTCAAAGTATCTGCAACTGTGGCAGGTGTGAAGTCATTTGGACCATGCTCATGTCCTCATGTTCTACACAAAAAAAGCATCCATCAATGAACTGAACTTTCACCAGACATGAACATAAACTTAGACTATATATTTCTTTTCACTTGTGGCAAAGTCCAAAGAAACATGATATTTGCAATTTGTCTCCTGACAGCAATGAGAACCTGGATAAATGATACATTCATACTTGAGTGAGTATCTGCGAACTTACCTCGGAGCATAGCAAGAAAAGCACTGCATAGTAGAGCAACAGAGGCTCTGGTTAGGCACAGTCTGAGACACAGACAAGAAGCTCAGAGGAATATAAATCTCAGTCACCAAGGACAATAGCTAGAGTTCCTTTAAGGAGAATATTGAAATACAAATAAAAATGAGATTTATGCATGCCAAACAATCTGAAACAAAAAAGTCCATAAATGAGAAATAAATGGTAAAATAATAAAGTTTTGTTCAACTAGACCAGCCTTGACAGTGTTTGACCTAGAGATAGACCCACCTGAGCAGAAAAATGGAGACTGCCGGTGCAAGCACACTTTAAATGTAGAAGTAGGTTATTCAGGACTATGCTTTTGAGATGAAAAATAACATTGGATGTGATCCAACATCAGCAAAATACAATAGTGTCTTTAGTCTAGTCATACAATGAGCAATTGATACAAACATTACTTTTCTTAGATTTCTTTAAAATTATTTTTTATGTTTATGTTAATTGTAAAATAAAAGAAATTTCATTGTGGCTTTTCTATGCATGCATTTAACACATGTTGATCATGATAATATCGTCTTGTATTTCTTGGAATAAATAAAAATGATTATGGCAACTTGAAAACATGTCTGCTATAATACAAGAATTATCAATAAAAACTTTATAATATGTATTGACTTTTATACAAAGCATAAATTTACATGGTTATTATTAATCCATAAAAGAAGACATTATCATGACCAAAAATTAAGTCATTTCCAAAATATGATTTAAGAATAATAGATACTTGAGCTTTGTACAAGGAGATAAGAATGGATCAGTTTGCATTCTTCGACATGCTGACCACCACTTGAGCAAGCACAATTTGTTGAATATGCTGTCTTTTTTCCACTGGATGATTTTGGTTTCCTAGTAGAAGATCAAGTGATCCTAGGTTTTTGGATTGAATTCTGGGTATTCTATTCTATTCTATTCTATTCTATTCTATTCTATTCTATTCTATTCTATTCTATTCTATTCTATTCTATTCTATTCTATTCTATTCCATTGATTTACTTGCCTGTCACTGTACCAATACCATGTAGTTTTTATCACTATTGCTCTGTGATACAGCTTGAAGTCAGGGATGGTAAATCTCTCAGAGTATGTCCACATAAAACCAGATACACTGAATCTAATAGAAGAGAAAATGGGAAAGAGCCTCAAACACATCAGAACAGGGGAAAATTTTCTGAACAGAACACCAGTGACTCCGGCTCTAAGATCAACTGTAGACAAATGGGATATCATAAAATTGAAAAAAAGTTCTGTAAGGCAATGGACATTTCTTGAAAAGGTTCAAGAAGACAAGAAAACAACCTACAGATTGGAAAAAGATCTTTACCAACCCTACATCCAATATAGGCCTAATATCCAGCATATACAAAGAACTAAAAAATTAGACTCCATAGAACCAAATAACCCTATTTAAAAATGGAATACAGACCTAAACAAAGAATTCTCAACTGAGGAATCTTGAATGGCCAAGAAGCACCTAAGGAAATGTTCAGCATCCTTAGTTATTGGGGAAATGCAAATCAAAACGATGCTGAGATTCCAACTTACACTAGTGAGAATGGCTAAGATCAAAAACTCAGGTTGACAGCAGATGCTGGCAAGGATGTGGAAAAAGAATACTCCTCCATTGCTGGTGAAATTGAAAGCTGGTACAACCACTCTGGAAAGCAGTGTGGCAGTTCCTCAGAAAATTGGACATAGTACTATCTGGAACACAGCTATACCACTCCTGGGCATATACTCAAAAGATGCTCCAACATATCACAACTACACATGCTCCACTATGTTCCTAGTAACTTATTTGTAATAGCCAGAAGCTAGAAATAAGCCAGATGTCCCTCAACAGAGGAATGGATACAGAAAATGTGGTACATTTATACAATGGAGTACTACTCAGCTATTAAGAATAATGACTTCATAAAATTAGCCAGCAAATGGATGGAACTAGACAATATCATCCTGAGTTAGGTAACCAAGTCACAAAAAAACACACATAGTATGTACTCACTGATGAGTGGATATTAGACAAAACTTCAGAATACTCAAAATATAACGTACATACTATATGAAGCTCAAGAAGAAGTCCAAAGTGTGGATGCTCCAGTTCTATGTAGAACGGAGAATAAAGTAATCACAGAAGGTAGAGGGATGGAGGGACCTGGAAGGGAGAGAGAAGGGGAAGGGAGAAAGGGGGCAGGATCAGGTGTGGGGGGAGACAGGGAGAAGTATAGAGGGTCAGGAAATTGAAAGGAGGTCTGTAGCAGTGGAGGATGGGGAACTGAAAGTAGCCACTAGAAAGTCTCAGTGACAAGGAAAACAAATGGCTCCCAGGACCCAATGGGGATGACATTAGCTGAAAGGGCAAAATAGAGATAGAACCTGTAGAGACCATATCCAGAGGTTAGGCACAGTCCCTGGTTGATAGGATGGGTCAACCCACCCATCTCAAAAATATTAATCCATAATTGTTCCTATCTGAAGGAAAAGCACGGAAAAACTGTAGAGCAAATACTGAAGGAAAGGCCATTCAGTGACCACCCCACCTAGAGATCCATCTCATTTGCAGACACCAAACCCAGACACCATTGCTGATGCCAAGAAGTGCTTACTGACAGAAGCCTGGTATAACTGTCCCCTGAGAGGCTCTTCCAGAACCTGTCCAATATAGATGAGGATGCCCGCAGCTAACTGAATAAGGGAACCCTAATGGAGGATTTAGGGGAAGGACTGAAGGAACTTAAAGGGACTATAACTCCATAGGAAGACCATCAATATCAACAAACCAGATTCCCCCAGAGGTCTCCGGGGCTAAACCCTGACCAGAGAGTACACATGGAGGGACCCATGGCTCCAGCTGCATGTATAGCAGAGGATTGCCTTATCTGGCATCAATGGAGAGGAGGTCCTTGGTCCTGTGGAGGCTTGATGCCCCAGTACAGGGGAATGCTAGGACAGTGAAGCAGAATTTGATGGGTGGGTGGTGGTACATCCTCATAGAAGTAGATGAGAGGGAGATGGGATAGTGGATGATGTGGAAAGCCGCGGCTTGTGCTGACAGCATTCGCCATTACAAGATGGCGCTGGCATCCGGTGCTCCTCCAAGTAAACAAGTAAACCACGCATGTGCTATGGTAAAAAAGCGCCAAGTCACAGCCCATCCCGGGGCGTTTTGGCGGGTAACGAGTAAGCAGCCAATCAGAAGTGAACACGCCGCTCCAAGGGTATATAAGCAGTGCCTTTTCCGGGGCTGGGGTCTTCCTCCTTTTCATTGGAATAAACGTTTGCTGCCGAAGGATCCTGGTGTGTTGCTGTGTCTTCCTTGCTGGCGAGGTGGGCGTGCGTCACAGGATTGGAGAGGAAATCTGGAAGAAGGATACCACTTGAAAGCTAAATAAATAAAATACCCAATAAAAACAAATAGTAGATACTAACAGTTTATGTTCTGTAATTCAAAATGAAGTGATTTTTTTTCTCAATTAAAGTGCCACAAAGAAGAATCAATATTAGTTTATATTATTTCCCATATAATATGAAAGTACTTAAATGTATTACTTTTGATTAAACAACTTAGAGAAAATTTTACCAAGCATTTTTGGAAGAACATGAAATTCTTCTTAGATATGGAAATATGTCTCATCTAAATGCATTCTAATATGATTTAAATAACATTTTATTATTTACTTATAGCAGAAGAAACTGTTATTCAGTTTTTATGTAACTGAGAATAAACTATCTCTCTAGAAGAAGGTCAAGTTAATTTTTAGTTTAAAGAATATTTGTAGTAGTGTTTGGGCATGTGTAATCCAACATCACATTCTCTGTAAATTTAAAATAGCTAATCTTTTAATTAACAATTTTAAGAATTGCCAGGCAATTTTTGCAGTAATCTTCCTACTCGAGTGATAATATAGGAATTTTTGAAAGACATAAGTCAGGACATGGTTATGTCTATAATATACTTTAATAAGAAATAAACTATTTCTCACACTTCATTATGGAATAGAAGGAATTTCTCTACTGATAACAGATAATTATATCACTTCATAATTCTCTTTGCCCCTGGCTATATCTGCCTTCTATTTTTTCTTTGAGACATTGTGCAAAAATATATCAAACAATTGTTAAAATGGGAAGATAAGTGGAATTGGATGTAATTTTATAGTTAGTTCATCATAAGAATAAAATTTATTGAAAATAGGTTAATTTATTTTAAATAATAATTCTAATTATATTTCTTTGATATGCAAAGACAAAATTTTAAAAGTTGATATGTGAGTATAGGTGAGTTTGTAACTAGCAACATATTTATAGGGATAAGGAGAAAGCATACATCATTTTTGTTGTTTTTTGCATGAATAAAATAACCATTCTTTTATTAGCTTAAATAGATATAACCTATCTTTTCATTTTTAAAAACTAAACGGTGTACTAAGTGTAATTTGTTTTGTTTTCAATGTTTTATGAAGTTATATTTCTTTTTCACCTGAGTTATTGGGAAAAATACACAGTAATAATTCACATAGTTTTGACCATAAAATTAACCTCTGTGTTCACACATTTCTACACACAGAATGACGTTAGATTATAGAAAATATGACTTTCGGATGTGATTGGATCAGTGCTTTCACTGTTTAGCTTTAATAAGTACTAAAAACCTCAAGTATTTTCACTAACACAAAACTTCTGCATACAATTTTATTATAAGAAAGTAGGGTCTGTGCAAAACCCTATTTGGTCTCAGTGAGCTACCTAATTTAAACTAACAGCGAACTACAATAATAAATGGAGCTTGAGGTTATGACGGAGCCATGCAGGAATGTCCAGGAATAGTTTGAGGGGACAGAGATAATGGTTTGACCTGTTCTGCATGAATTCAACATACATACATGAAATTTTCAAATAATAAATATTTAAAGGAAAACACTAAGACAAAATAAAATGTTCTAATATTTGGAGCAAATATCTAATCATATAAGTAATATTAGTTTAAGAACCAAATCAATTTTTTTATTTCTAAAAGGTATTTATTTATTTATTTTTTAAATTTTTTTATTGGATGTTTTATTTACATTTCATATGTTGTCTCCTTACCCCATCCCCCACCCACCCAGGAACCCCCTACCCCCTTACCCCTCCTCCTTCTTCTCTGTGGATGTAACCCCTACCTATTCCTCCACTCCCACTTCCCCACTCTCAAAATTCCCACCCCCTGGGGTGTCCAGCCTTCATGAGGTCAAGGATCTCATCTTCCACCTATGCCCAGCAGGGCCCTCTACTCTTTGTATTCAGCTGAAGCCCTGGATCCCTCCCTAAGTGCTCCCAGGCTGGTGGTTTAGACCCTGGGAGCTCTGGTTGGTTGGTATTGTTGCTCTCCTCATGGTGCTGCAAACCCTTTCAGCTCCTTCAGTCTTCACTCTAACTCCTCCATTGAGAACCCCATTATCAGTTCAATGGCTAGTTGTGAGCATCTGCCTCTGAATATGTCAGACTCTTGAAGGCCTCTGAGGAGACATCCATATCAGGCTCTTATCAGCATGCAGTTCCTGACTTCCACATCAGCATCTACCTTTGGTGACTGCACATGGGGTGGATACTCAGGTGGAAAGGTCTTCAGATGGCCCCTCCTTCAGTTTCTGTCCCTCACTTTGTCTCCATATTTGCTCCCTTGAATATTTTGTTGCTCCTTCTAAGAAGGACCGAATCACCCCCACTTGGTCTTCCTTCTTTATGACCTTCATAAAGAAGGTCTGTGAGTTGCATCTTAGGCATTTCAAGGTTCTGGGCTAATATCCAATAATCAGTGAGTGAATACCATATGTGTTCTTTTGTGAATGGCTTACTTCACTCAGGATGATAATTTCTAGTTCCATCCATTTACCTAGGAACCTCTCGAATTCATTGTTTTTAAGAGCTGAGTAATACTCCATTGTGTAAATATACCACATTTTTTGAATCCATTCCTCAGTTGAAGGACATCTGGGTTCTTTCCAGCTCCTGGCTATTATAAATAAGGCTGCTATGAACATAGTGGAGCATATGTCCTTGTTATATGTTCGAGCATCTTCTGGGTATATGCCTAGGAGTGGTATAGCTGGATCCTCAGGTAATGCTATGTCCAATTTTCTGAGAAACTGCCAGACTGATTTCCAAAGTGGTTGCACCATCTTGCAGTCCCACCAACAATGGAGGAGTGTTCCTCTTTCTCCACACCCTCGCCAGCATCTACTATCACCTGAGTTTTTAATCTTAGCCATTCTGACTGGTGTGAGATGGAATCTCAGGGTTGTTTTGATTTGCATTTCCCTGACAACTAAGGATACTGAACATTTCTTTAGGTGCTTCTCGGCCATTCGAGTTTCTTCCCTTGAAAATTCTTTGTTAAGCTCTATACCCCATTTTTTAATAGGGTTATTTGGTTGTCTCGAGTCTAATTTCTTGAGTTCTTTGTATATATTGCATATTAACCCTCTATCAGATGTAGGATTGGTAAAGATCTTTTCCCAATTTGTTGGTTGTCGTTTTGTCCTATTGACAGTGTCCTTTGCCTTACAGAAACTTTTCAATGTACAAGATACAATAATTTTCAGAATTTTTCCCTTTGATAATTTTAGAACATGATCAGTATCATAGGATGAGGCTCATGCTTTCTCCTTAGAAATCATAGCCAGAAATAGCTTAATTTTAAGGATTGGGATTGATTTTTACTTTTTTTCTTGATTAACCAACCATACTGAGGAAATTGATCAGTTTGATCCTTCATTTTAAATAAGATTCAAATAATATTGATAAAAGGCCTACATCTAGGTAACCATGTTTGTTATATGATGACAATTTTTTATACTTCATAATGTTATGGGATATACATAGTAACAACATACTATAACTTATTGCAAACTAAATAGATGTTTTAGTCTAAAAGACAAATTACATAAGTTAGTCTTCAGTAAAACATTCTTGATAAATTCATGGATTAAGAATAGTGGCTATCCTAGTTCCCCATCCCCCACTGCTACACACTTTGGTTCAACTTGCTGACCCTCTGTACTTCTCTCTGCTCTCCTCCCACACCTAACCCTGACCCCTTTTTCCCTCCCCATCCTTTCCTTCAAAGGTCCCATCCTACCTCTACATCCCGTGATCATTTTATTCACCCTTCTACATAGGACTAAGGCATCCAAACTTGGTCTTCCTTCTTCTTGAGCTTCATATGGTCTGTGAGTTGTATCGTGGGTATTTCGAGCTTTTGAGAGAAGATCGGGAAATTGAAAGGAGGTGTGTAGCAATAGGGGATGAGGAACAGGGGTAGCCACTAGAAAGTCACAGATGCCAGGGAAGCAAGAGGTTCTCAGGATCCAACAGGCATGTCATTAGCAGAAATATCCCAAAAGGGGAGCTAGAACCAATAAAGACCATAACCAGGGGATAGGCACCGCCACAGAGAATTGTCTTATCTGGCATCAATGGGAGTGGAGGCCCTTGGTCCTCTGGAGAGTCAGTGCCTCAGCATAGTGGGAAGGTAAGGCAGTGAGGTGGGAATGAGCACTCTCATAGAGGCAGGGAGGGAGGGTAGAATAGTGGTTTTCAGAGGGGAAAATGGGAAAGGGGACAACATTTGAAATATAAATACATAAAATAACTGATTAAGAAAAAAGACTATTGAACCCTTGAGTGACTCAGATGTAAGAATCCTCAGAACACATTCCTATATTGATAATCTACATTTGCTCTTCTAAATGTGCTAGCTTCAACTGTTATTCGTCTCAATGGAAGTTAGAGAAAAAAGTTTAATGCAAGTTTCTTTTCGATCAAGACATACAAAATAAAATTGCCTGATGTTATTTTTTTTTTGTGTGTTTTCATAGGTTTCCAAAAGCATTTCATGTACCTTAGCATTTTACCAGGGCAACACCTTGAAATAGGTTGATTCCAGGTAAAGTGTACATTACAAAATGTATATGGAGATCATTTTAACTATTTATTTTTGAAAAGTTCATATGGTTCTCACACACACAGCCATGGAGGGAGAGCAGAAGGTATAACTTCATAGCACAGATTTTGTAAAGTCTCATAAACATATTCTGGGTTTGCTATATGATGGTCAGATATTTATCCCTCTATATTGGAAAGAAGCTGTATAGGAACTCTGCAGATTTGAAGAATGTACATTTTTTTCTTTCTTTTTTTGGATATTTTATTCATTTACATTTCAAATGTTATACCCTTTCCAAGTTTCCCCTCCAGAAACCCCCTATTCCATCTTCTCTCCTCCTGTTTCTATAAGGGTGTTCCCCCACTTACCCACTCCTGCCTCCCCGCACCCAGCATTCCCCCTACACTAGGACATTGAGCCTTCCCAGGACCAAGAACCTCCCAGGACCAAGGACCTCTTCTCCCAATGATGTCTGTCAAAACCATCCTCTGCTACATATGTAACTGAAGCCATGGGTCTCTCTTTGGTTTGTGGTTTAGTTCCTGGGAGCTCTGGGCAGTCTGGTTGGCTGATATTGTTGGTTTCCTGTGGGTTGCAAACCCCTTCAGAATGTACATTTTTTGCTAGAAGAATAAGCACTTGATTTCTAGAAAAGCCTTGTATATACTTTATTTAAGTTCTAAATGCCTGCTTTCAAAGATGTATTTTTTCTTACCCTTTCTTATCAATGCACAGAAATCAGTGAAGAATAAAAGTTTAAACATTGTAAGACCCAGAGAGCAAGTGAATAGTTATAAGAAAATGCTGTTTTCTGAATATAACAAACCAAATTAGTTGTACACAGGAAATCACAGTGGTTGTGAAAGTTTGTAGAAGACAAGTGAAAGCATAAACCAGATGAAATCCCAGCATAGAAAGAGGAGGTAACCAAAAGATCTATTCTACTTAAGGAGCTATTGGTAAACTGCCATTGCTGGTAGAGGGAAACACACTGTTCTTAAAGAATGTGGCAACTTATAAATCGCCACCCCATGCCACTGAATGACCAAGTATGGAAGACTATATCTGCAGTGCAAAATGTACTTGATGTATTGTAAGAAAAACAAAAGAACACAAATTTGATTGTATGCATCTGGGAGAGGTCAAGTGTTTATCAATACTGCATACAATTCTGAAAAGAAAGAAAGAAAGAAAACTAATGAAAAAGGAGGAAACAAGTTTATTTTTTTCATTTAACCTCATCAGTTACATTTTCCATATGAAGAAAGTATACTAAGAATGAGAATCTCCATTAGAGGAAGGAAAATATCACTGCATGTCCACAAGATGAGTCATAGAT
The DNA here is from genome assembly GCF_004785775.1 of Grammomys surdaster. Lineage (NCBI taxonomy): Eukaryota > Metazoa > Chordata > Mammalia > Rodentia > Muridae > Grammomys > Grammomys surdaster. The sequence continues at coordinate 30,930,775 of NW_021604564.1, read as the reverse complement.
AGCACTCAGTCAACAGAATAATAAAAGACAGAGACCATATGCCTCTGCTGTGTTTGCTCTACCATTGCTATGAAGTAGATACTTTAATCCATATATGATGATAAGGTTTGTTTCATCACAACACTTGACAGCTGCCACCACAAAGGAATTATCTTTCCTTGAGCAACACGTTGAAATTTCTTGTTCTTTATTTCTATAACAGATGAAAGGGCCTGGGGACCTGGACTTTCTAAAGAAAAAATAATTATTTTCCTGAATCAGTTCCAACTTACACACTATTTCTCAGACAGCCACTCATTCATACACACCTTCTTTCCCTAGGAAATCCTCACATTTTTTCACAGAAATAAAGATACAATATTGTGATCTTATTATCAGCAAGTTGTTGCTTTACTGTCCCTTCAGGATGAGGAGTGTCTGTGTTTCCAACAGTTTCCATTGATGTAATATAATAATGTAAACAACTATATTGACAGATACTGTTCAAATTCCCTGTATTAATTTTTCTATTAGTTGGCTTTACTTTAATGAAATAGCCAAAAGTCAACCTAAATAGAGTAAATATATGCACTGCATCACAGTTTCAGTTACAGTGGGTTTGACCCTTTGTATCTGATCCTACCTCAATACAGAATACTGTGTTACCAGCACATCCTCTAGCAAACTTACTGACTTAGCATTACTGTTGCTGTGATGTAACACCATCGTCAAAGCAACTTGGGGAAGAAAGATTGTATTCATTTATTTGACTTATGGTTGCACCCACATTACAGTTCATCAAAATAAATAAATGATATAACATAAGAACAGGACTCAAACAAGGCAGGAATCTGGAACCAGGAGCAGATGGAGAGAAATGCTGCTTACTGTCTTACTCTGTTTGTTCTACCTGCTTTCTTTTCTTTTTTTAATTTTTTTATTGGATGTTTTGTTTACATTTCATATGTTGTCCCCTTACCCCATCCCCCACCCACCCGGGAACCCCCTATCCCCTTACCCCTCCTCCTTCTTCTCTGTGGATGTAACCCCTACCTACCCCCCCACTCCCAGTTCCCCACCCTCAAAATTCCCACCCCCTGGGGAGTCCAGCCTTCATGAGGTCAAGGATCTCATCTTCCACCTATGCCCAGCAGGGCCCTCCACTCTTACGTATTCAGCTGAAGCCCTGGATCCCTCCCTAAGTGCTCCCAGGCTGGTTCTACCTGCTTTCTTATAGAACCCAGCACAAAGAGAAACTATTTCCATTCAAACATATGAAGTTGGCTGAATCCAGAACACAAATTCAGTTTCTCTTTGATCCTCTTCAGAATAGAAACATGATTGTCCACAAAGTCTATTTGTCCATGAACTCAATGTCGTCACTATTTTGTATTTCCTGTACCAACCAGAAATACCTATCAGTATAAAATTCTTACCCTCTAGACTTCGATATGACTATCTTGAGTCTGTAGCAGAATTTTAATCCAGCATCATGGTCACATTGGCAAGGAATCACATCCAAAGACCTTGGTCTCTGTGATCTGGCTAGAAAACAGAAATGTCCTTAGTACACATCTTTAATCCCTCTGGCTGTATTACAGACTCGTATTTAGTTCACACCTTTAAGCCCAAACAATGACATCTAATTGAGGGCAGACAAAGTGATGAATCAGAAAGATTTGACAGCATGAGTCAGAGGTAAAAAATGCCCGGCTCCCAGGTGAACAGACAGGAACGAGAGGCTACTTAAGAGCAGTGCAGCAAGAGTTGAGTGGATTTCAGTTGAATACAATTGAGCTGAGTTCAATGCAGTATAGCCAAACTGAGTTCAGAAAGTTCCATTAAGCTCCTTTCTATTCATGTAGTCACAGAGTCATGGCAGTCCTATTCAAGGAGTTCAAAGCAGTCTTTCAAAGCAGAGCAATTCAGCCAGAAGACAAAAGAAACCAATTTTAATCAGTCAACTTGGAGAGGCATTTAAGCCTTAACAGCTGAGTTGAACAGCCAGAGTTCAGAAAGAACTAGAAAGTGTAAGATTATTTAGCAGTAAGTCTTAGAGGATGAAGCAATCTAGGCCTGGGTTAGCAGACAAAGCCTGAAATCTGAAGCCTTCAGTGTCAGACTAGCAGAAGATTAGATTTTTGCGAGGCTAGAAGCTTCCGTGAGTAGGCTTAGGGTTAGATAGAAAACACTCTGGGCTCAGCACAAGCCATGTGCTTGCTAAAGTTTGGGTTTGGCTCTCATCTTATCCCTTCATCTATGGAATTACAGAATTCCCAGAAAATCCAGTTCTGACTAGATAGTAACATTCTGGCTGAAATGTATGTCTAGCCAGTCTCTTTTTCAGCTTCACATGATTCCAAGTTTAGAGATAGTAACGTGTCTACTGTGTTGAAGTTTTAGCTGTGTGAAAGAGTGTAACATTGACACTTTCAGTTATTGTCCATTTTATGAAATATGATCTTTTTAAAAGGTTAGATACACAACTCTATTTCCATTGAAACTCATTGCAGAGGTGCTATTGTCAAGAATAAAAAAAAAAGACTCACATACTAAGTTCTTCAATAAATTCTCCATGAAACATTCAATAACACCAGGGGTTTCTCAAGTCATATCACTTTCTTAAAAATTAGATCTCACCAACTGGTATTAACATCATTTCTGGCTATTTATGTAGCTTAATTTGTGTACAGATTTTGATATAAATACTAGAATAAATTTTGAATAGTTACTCCATTATCATAATAATTTTCTAGATAAAATTCAACTTTTATGAGTATATACAGATATATACAAGAACAAAAGACAATTTAAGTTGTTAGGACTGTGTAATTAGTAAATGGTAAAAATCTATTTTGAATGCCATATAAAATAAATATATATGTTCTTCTATAAGATAACCTACAAAAATATTGATTTGTTGTCATATTAAAATAAAACCCAATAAACATTTATGAATTTTGTATGTGGTCAAAATTTATTCAAACGTAATCACTATTGGTTCTCAGTGAAATCCTAGTGGATGCCTGCAAAGTTTACACATTCTATATAAATCACTTAGCAATGAGCAATGTCTGTTATAGCCAAACTCACTTCCATGCCTGAAATAATTCATTGAGTTATTCTAAAGCAACTAAATCACAGAGGACATATGACATTGTTTTAAAATATTAATGTCTATCATTAATCAGATGCAAATGGGGAAATCTCTACTTCTGAAGCTAGCAAATTATTTACAAATGGAGTGAGCTAAACAGAGTAGTCTGTCTTTATGACTCTAAATTCCATATTCCAGAGATTAAGTTGGTCACACATGCAGTAGTCAGTTTTGTTCTAAAGTTGAAAAAGTTTAAGAAAATTATCTTTTTGATATTTGTAAAAAAAAAAAATTAAAATAGATTATTTTCTCATACATTATGTCCATACCACAGGTTCCCATTCCTGTTCCTCCATTCCTTCCAGGCCACCACGACCTCCCCTCTCCCCCAGTGAAACACTTTCCTTCCATTTGCTTTTCAGATAAGAGCAGGACTCTAATAGGACAAAATAAGATACAACAGGAAACTTCATATTTCTAGGAAAGCAAGGTAACATTTTTAACACCCAACTGAAGTTCTACTCACTCTTTTCTCTTCTTTGCCCTCCCAACTTCCCTCTTCCCTTCCAGACACTCCATCACCTCAATTTCCCTTCAGAAAAGGGCAGGCTTCCCATGGATGTTTATCAAATATGACATATCAAGTTGCCATATGACTAGCCACCTTATATCAAAACAACCCAGCTTGAAAAAAAGATATCCCCAAAATAGCCAAAGAGCCAGAAACAGTCTTTGTTCAGACTGATAAGAGTACCACAAGAGGACCAAGCTATACAGCTGTAACATGTATGCAAAGGGCCTAGATCATTATCATGCAAGCTTCCTGGTTGCCAGTTCATTCTTTGTAGATAACTGTGAGTCCAGCTTAGGTAATTCTGTCAGGTTTCTTATGGTGTGCTTGACCCCTCTGGCTTCTATAATCTCTCCTCCCACTCATTAGCAGGTACCCCTGAACTCTACCTAATTTTGGCTGTGGGTATCTTCATCATTTCCACCAGTTGTAGGATGAAGCCTCTTATGACAATTAGGCTGACCAACAATCTGTGAGTATAGCAGAATGTCATTAACAATTATTTTATTGAACTAATATGCTGTGTCAGGATTGTATTTCATCTTTGTTATGAGCCTCAACCTAGACAATCTAACAATTTCTGTGCCACTTTGTCATCTTTACCATAGCACATCTTATAGGCAGGGTAAACTGTATATTGAAGCTTTTGTGTCTGAGTTGGTTTCCTAACCTTTCTACTGGAAATTTTGTCTGGTTACAGAAGATGGCTAGTTCATGCTCTGTATCTCCCATTGCTAGGAGTTCTAATGATGGTGACCCCCATAAATTCTTTGGAGTTTACATTGCACTAGACTTTTGGCTCATCCCAGAGATGCCCTCTATTTTGAGTTGTCTCTCCCAGTACTTCCTTTTTCTATCCTTCACACACCTCATTCCTCTTGTTCCCAACCTCCAGCCAACATTCAGGCTCAGTCCATCATCGATGTCTACTGTATTTCCTGTTTCCAGGGGAATTTTGGCATGCCCCCTTGATTCTTCTTTGTTACTTTGCTTCTCTTGTTCTATGGATTGTAATATCATTATCTTTTACTTTATAGCTTATATCCACTTATAAGTGAGTACATACCATATTTGTCATTTTGGGCTACCTCACTCAATATAATTTGTTTCTAGTTCTATCCATTTGACTGCAAATTTAATGGTGCTACTTTGTTTAACAGCTGGTCAATTCTTCATTGTGTGCATATGCCATGTTTACTTTAGTCATTCTTCTATTGAGGGACATTTATATTGCTTCTAATTCTTTGCTATTATGAGGAAAGCTGCTATGGACATAGTTGAACAAGTATCCTTTTGGTTGGATGGAGCTTCCTTTGTGTATACGTCCTGGAGTTGTATTTCTGGGTCTTGAGGTAAATGGATTCTCAAAAACAGTTTCTGAGAAACTTTTGAATTAATTTACAAAGTAGTTGTACAAGTTTACACTCTCCATTAGTGGAGGAGTGTTTCTTTTGCCCCAAATCTTCACAATAATATTCTGTCACTTCTGTTATTGATCTTAGTCATTCTGTCACATGTAATATGACAGATTTACATTTTGTAATATGCATTATATAATATGTTCTGACTTGCATTTTGCTGATGGTTAAGGATGATGAACATTTCTTTAAGTGCTTCTCTACCATTAGAATATCAACTATTGAGAAGTCTCTACTTAAATCTGTACCTCATTTTTAAAATTGGATTGATTGATTTGTTGATCTGTAGATTCTTGAGTTCTTTATATATTTTGGATATCAGCCCTGTGTCAAATGTGGTTTTGTGAAGATCTTTCCCCATCTGTAACCTGCCATTTTAGCCTTTGTCGGCTGTCACCTGCCTTACAGAAGCTTTTGAGTTTTATGATATTTCATTTGTTAATCGATGAACTTAGTGACTGTGCTAATGCTGTTCTGTTCAGGAATCTATCTCCTGGTCATTGTTTTTAATTTCCTACTTTTTCTTCTATCAGGTGCAGTGTAGATGGTTTCATGTTGAGGTTTTTGATCAATTTCAACTTCAGTTTTCTTCAGGGTTATATATATGGATCTATTTTCATTCTTCTACATGCAGACATCCAGTTAGACCAACACCATTTTAAAAAATATTTTTTCATTGTACAATCTGGCTTATTTATCAAAAATTAGGTGTCCATAGGTGTGTGGTGTCTTCTTTTCAATTCCACTGATCTCACTGTCTGATTGATTCTAATATCATGGGGTCTTATTGCTAAGCTTTATAGTAGAGCTTGAAATCATTGACAGTGATACCTCCAGATATTCTTTTACTGTTCAGAATCATTTTAGCTATCCCAGGATTTTTGTTTTCCCATATAAAATTGAGTATTATATTCCTCAAATTATTCCACAAAAGAGAAACAGAAGGAACATTGCCAAAGTCATTCTCTGAAGCCACAGCTACCCTGATACCAAAGCAACATAACAGAATAGCCAACATCAGTTTAAATGGAGAGAAACTCAAAGCAAATCTACTAAGATCAGGACAAAAACAAGGATCTCCAAATCATTTCATATCTATTTAATATAGTACTTGAATTTCTAGCTAAAGCAATAAGACAGGCAAAAAAGATCAAAAGATTACAAATTGGAAAGGAAGAAGTCAAAGTATTACCATTGGCAGATAATATGCTAGTGTACAAAAGCAACCCTAAAAATTTTACCAGGGAACTTCTACAGCTGATAAACACCATTGTATTGTCTGAATACAAAATTATCAAAAAAATCGATAATCCTCCTATGTACAAAGAACAAATTGGCTAAGAAAAACATCAAAGAAACAACACCTTTCTTAATAGCCACTAATGATATAAAATATTTTGCAGTAACACTAACCAAGCAAGTGAAAAACCTATATGACAAGAACTTCATGTCTTTGAAAGAAGAAACTGAAGAAGACATCAGAAGATGGAAAAATCTCCCATGCTATTAGATCAGTGGGGTTATCATAGTGAAAGTAGTCATCTTACTAAAAGCAATCTACAGATTCAATGTAATTCCCATCAAAATTCCAACACAGTTTTTTAACCTACCTTGAAGAAGCAATATCCAGGTCCATTTGAAAAACAGGGTAACTTCTGAGTATTACATTTTCTGCCATAGTTTCACATTAGAGACATGTTCATAATACCTATTGCCCCTGCTTGATTTTAAATAGAGTGGTTTGCTCAGTTCAAATATAAAATGCAATCAGTTTGGGGAAAGTTCAGCCAATCTTCCTGTGAGTCTCCATACTACTTTGAATCTATAGCCACTGGTATAATTTACCAGAAAAAGCAAGAATTATGGCTAACTGCACATGACTGTGACTTTCTTACAGCTTACTCTTCTTATGATCTTTATCATGTTATCTTCTCCTTCTGAATCTTCAACTTAATACCTTTGGAAAGTCAAGTATATTTTCTGTTAATATACATAATGTGTTAATAGATATAATCTTTTGGAACAGCTTCTTAGGTAGTGTCTTTAATCAATCAGTACTTACTGCATTACAGTCTTTGTACCTACCCAATTCAATCATTCCTAGTTGTATATAATTTGTAAGACAAGTGATAATCAAACAGGGACAAACCCAATAAAACATATAACAGTGAGAATTACAAGCTTGAGAATATGCGTCCTATAAAAGTGAAAAAAAATAAGTAAGAGACAATGCTAAGAAACTAGGTATCATATTTCAGATGACTCGCCATAATTTCAGCTTTTCATAAAGCTACTATACCCTGATGTGTGGAGGTTTCTATAGTGATATATGTAAATATGAGTATATTAGGCAGAGATATGAGTTAGATAACCATACATGTTTTTTAAAAATTATTTTATGTATGTGAATACACTGTAGCTGTCTTCAGACATACCAAAAAAAAAAAAAAAAAAAAAAAGAGCATCAGATCCCATCACAAATCATTGTGAGCCACCGTGTGGTTGCTGGGAATTGAACTCAGGACTTCTGGCTTAGCAGCCAGTGCTCTGAACCACTGAGCCATCATTCTAGCCCACTAAAAATATTAGTATAAAATGTCCTCAGTCACATGGTTTTATCATCATTTAACAGCATTTAATTGGCATTCACATTTTGAACTTTGATTACATTTGTGAAAAAATTATACTAAGTTTCCCTGTGGGTTAAAATCTCAGGTCTTTTTCCCCTCTACCCACCACGGTTGGTATACTTTTCACATTATTGTAAAGGTCAGCAGAAACCACGGAGTGAAGGGGAAATTAATGGATTTTGAATGAGGAAATAAAGAAAAAAGTGAACTTTACTCAGAATTCTATAGTGGCCCTTTGCAATAGAGTCTCAGGGAAGAAGCTGAAGGTGGAATTTGCAGAAGGACTTATGTAAATAAGGTAAAGTGCTTTTATGAAGTGGGTTTCAAAAACAACTTTTACTTCTTTCTACTGCAGTGTATTGAGATAATAGCTGTTCACTATCTCTTCCTCCCTCCCTCAGAATAGTCTTTCCTTCATTCATTCATTAACACAAAGCTACAAATCCCACACACATGCATACACTATCCTTTTAGATCTGATGTATACATTGTATCTTGTAAATGACTATTTTTGTTTGTATGGTTATGCTTTTCTTAATAAACGTGACAGATTTTTATTCATGAAAATCTTTTTTGGTAAAGAGTGTCCAAGTCCTATTTTTGGGTTTCAATGATATCCTTAGAGAATTTAGATTTCCTTTCTGATTGTCTTGTTTGAATTTATCCGCTATGATTCTCTTACAATATTCTTATGTAAACTTGTTGTAATTTAATTCTGTTTTCCCAGAGGGTTTTTTTTTGTTTTTATTTATGTATTTATATATTTATGTACTTGTTTGTTTATTCATGGTGTCTGTCAAAATTCATTTTATATTTATATTTCACTATATATTTTTTGGTTTTGTATCATAAAATATTTACTATCTGTGTGTGTAGTCGGAAATATTTAAATCTTCAACCCAAATATGACCGGTCAATGAAAACACAATTGAGTAATTATGAATATAGTCTGTAAGCCTAGATTGGGCAGATAACCCTACACTACTCTGTTTCCCAGCTATGAGACCCTTATAACTTGAGCATTTTCCAGACCCTGCATCTGTCCTTCTACCTCCTGCTTCCCAGTTGTCCTCTACTTCGTCGTCTTTCTCCTCCATTGTATTCCTCCAGTCCTCCCTCTGCTCTCTTCCACCAACCGTTATTTCTCCACCTCCTCTTCTTCTGTCCAATCACTGGCTCCAGCCTTTATTTTACAAATTAAGATGGGCAGAAGGTTCATTAGAATTCACCTGTGTAATGACTCACACCTCCTCTGCAGCCCTTCAAAGGAAAGGGGAATTAGTATCAAAACACAAGGCAGGGGCTATCCACAGTGTGTGTGTGTGTGTGTGTGTGTGTGTGTGTGTGTGTGTGCACGTGTATGTGTGCATGTGCGTCTGTGTGTGTGTGTGTGTGTGTGTAAACTTTTGAGTCTTGTTTCTCCTGCCATTGTGGGAAGCAAACTCAGATCTTTGAATGTGCACTGAAATCATGTTTACACTCAGAATCACTTTATTGGCCACCAGTGGTAACAGGTAGACCTCTTGGGCATGGTTGTGTCATCCTTCAAATAATCACTAAATCTTCAGACTAATGTAACTTCATCTGATTTGTACAATGTTATGAATGGCAGAGTTCATGGACTTAGAAGCTATAGCAGTAGTTATTAAAAAAGAGGTGTCCTGCTTGGCTGCCAGCTCAAGGCCATGTTCCTGCAATAAGTTCAACACCAGCTAGTGGTCTCAGTGGTGCCTGCCCGAGGTTGCTGCCTCTGCCCACTGCCAACCTCGGCCTCCACGGTGCTAGGTCTGGCCCCATGCAATAACTGCCATCCTCATGGTTAGATATCACAATACCCAGTAACCCAGTAAAATCAAAACTCCTTAGTGTTTACAGTTAACCAATCAGATTTATATATCAACAAATGCTCAAATCCCAAGATGCCTGCACAACCATTTCAAAGCCAATTGAATAATATTAAGATACCAACACAGAATCGACAACTTATTCCAATTATCCCAACCTTTTCATATCATCTCTGCAGATGGATAATTAAAGCCACACTGGTTTTACGTCTTCTTCCATATTCACTTACATTTCTCCATGTGTCTCTCTCTCTGATACCCTTTTCCCTGTCCAATCACAGGCCTCCTGCTGCAAATAAATTGGACAGGGAAATTCTGCCACAATAAACGTTTGCTAAGTGTATACTAATCCACATTTCAGACCAGGCCTAAAATGTTTTCCTTTATTGTTCAATATTAGTCTCAGTACATGTATGGCTACAACTTGCCATTTCTGTTCGTAAAATGGATAAGATCTTCCAATGAACACATAGGTACAGCCCAGACAAAATAACTTTTTAAGGATGAGGCATGGGTGTTAATTTAACTTTCATTTGTATTTATTAATACAAAGGACACTGAAAGTATTTTGCCTATTTCAAAACTATCTTACTTCAACATTTTTTATTAGTTTGAATTTCACCTATTTTATTTTGTTTTTCCTTCATTATGCCTGCCTTTGTACAGTGTAAACTTTTTTTCCCTTTTTTCTTCTCTTATACATTACATTTTAACCAGTTTCTTCTCCTTTTGATCTTCCCAATCCTTCTCCCTAGCTCTACTCCCCCCATGATACAAGCTTCCTCCTTTTCCCTTCAACATAAAAGGAGCAGTCTTCTCAGGGATGTCAAGTAAACATAGCCTAACAAGTTACTATAAGGCTAGGCATAAACCCTCATATCAAGCCTGGATGACCAACCCAGTAAGAGGAGATGGGTCTCAAATATAAACTTTAAATATCTCAAATTCATAATATCTGAATGAAATAGTATAAATTTATTAGTGATAGCTAATATTAAACTTTTTAGATATCTTTAAGTTTCAGAGACATTTACATTTCAAATCAGATCTTTATTCATCTTGCACACAATCTCTCAATAAACACAATCTCTTTCAACAGAACACTCGGTATTAGGTGTAGCATTTCATTGATTTACTGTGATTTAATAATATGTTTTGACAGACTAACAAATCCTCTATCAAAAATTCCAAAAATGGATGAGAAATTAATATAATTTAATTTTCAACTTATAAGCACATAACCTTACATGCTTATTTATTTGTTAATTTAATAACATATTCATACTTTCAAGCTTATTTTACTTGCATCCTATACAAGGGTTGAATCATGATTATAAACAAAATAAATTATTGACTCATAAAAAATAATAAATCATAAATTCACATTATTATTATCTGAAATACCATGAGTTACACTGTACTTACATAGTTAATTTTTCATCAATATTTGAAGAATTTTAATAAATTATCCTAATAGGTAAAAATTATAAACTAAGACAAAATGTGGAAATTATTTACTAAAATCCAACTAAGAAGAGTAATAGTGGAAAAATAAAGAATAGTATTAATTAAAAAGAAAAGAAAATTAAAATATTAGAAAGGAAGGAGTCATATAAGTGGATACTCCACAAACTGTTGTCTGCCCAGAGGCCATGGCCTACAGAGCTCAGCTTCACTCTGTGTGGGTAGAAGAGATACAAGAACGAACTCAAACATGGGTGTTCTTACCAGTGAAACAATGCCGTTTTTTCATTACTTTATGTTTTTGTTCACTTTAAATCCTGAAGTCAATACCCCTCTCCTCCCAGTCTGCCTCCTCACATAGATCCTTTCTTCATCTCCTACTTCTTTTTCTCCTCTTGTACAGCAGAGACCCGCTATGTATTGCAACCCTCTTCTAGCTCATCAAGTCACTACAAAGCTAGGCTCATACTCTCTTATCTAGGACACACAAGGTGGCCAAGTTAGGAAAATGGGATCCACAGGCTGGCAACAAATTCATGGACAATCCCTGCTCCAGTTGGAGGGGAACCCGCAGGAAGACCAAGCTACACCTCTGCCAAACATATGCAGGGTCCTAGATCCAGTCTATTCTTTTTCTCTGGTTGGTGGTTCAGTCTCTAAGATCCCCCAAAGGTCCAGCTTACTTAACTGTCTGGATTATCCTGTAGAATTCCTGTCCTTTTCTGGTTCCTCAGTCCTTCCCCCAACTCTTCCATAAGACTCCCTGAGCTCTATCTAATTTTTGGCTGAGAGTCTCTGCATCTATTTCCATTGGCTACCTGGTAGAGCCTCTAAGACGACAGTTACACTAGGCATGTATCTGCAAGCAGATCAGAGTATCATTAATAGTGTCAGAGATTGGTTCTTGTTCATGAGATAGGTCTAATTTGGGCCAGTTATTAATTGGGTATTCCATTCCTCTCTGCTTTGACTATATCTCTAAAAATATTGTAGGCTGGAGAAATTTTGGGTCAAAGATTTTTATGGGTGTGTTTCTATTCTTATCTCTCTACTGGGAGTCTTGCCTGGCTACAGGGAGTGTCTACTTCAAAATCAATATTGCCCACTGCTGGAAGTCTCAGGTAGAGTCACTTCCATAGACAGCCTGGGGATTCTCCACCATCACACCTACACCACTGGTTCCCATTCTTTCTCCCTTGCTCTCTTTTCACCAGATGCCCTCACCCAGATCTCCTCCCCATACACTCTCACCCAGTTTCCTCACTCCACCCACCTCCGATATCTATTTTATTTCTTCTTCTATGAAAGATCAACCATCTGACTTTAGGCTATCCTTGTTATTTGGGTTCTCTGGGTCTGTGGATTATAGCATGGTTTTCCTGTATTTTATGGTTAATATCCATTCATAAGTGAGTAGGAACAGTGCATTTACTTTTGTGTCTGAGTTATCTTGATATTTTCTATTTCCAAACATTTGCCTGCAGAATTCATGATGTCTTTGTTTTCAATAGCTGAGTACTTTTCCATTGTGTAAATGAATCACATTATTTATCTATTCTTCACTTGAGGGACATATGGGATGTTTCCAATTTCTGGCTATTACAAATAAAGCTGCTATGAACATAGTTGAGCAAGTGTCCTTGTGGGATGGTGAAATATTTTTGGGGGTATATGTTTAGGAGTGGCATAGCTGGGTCTTGAGTTAGAATGGTTCCCTTTAAAATGGTTTCTAAGAAACCACCAAATAAATTTCGAAAGTGATTGTATAAGTTTGTTCTCCCACCAGCAATGTAGGAATGTTTCTCTAATTTCATATCCTATGTGCTATCCCTCGATATTTTGATCTTAGCTATTTTGATGTATGTAAGGTGGAATCTCAGAGTTGTTTTGTTTTGAATTTCCTTAATGACTAACAATATTGAACATTTCTTTTTTTAAATGTTATTTAATATTTTTATAGTACAGATTGTATTCCCCTCCTGGTCCACCCTCTGACGGTTCCACATCCCATACCTCCTCCCTCCATCTCCACAAGGATATCTCCAACCCCCAACCCTCACCTCACTAGATCTCCCCAGTGCCTTTGTTTCCATTTTCAGGTCTTGAACAGTTTGTTCATTTCTTTCACTTGCTTGATTGTATTTTTCTATATTTCTTTTTTAAAACTTTTATTTATTTATTTATTTATTTATTTATTTATTTATTTATTTATTTATT
>NW_021604564.1:30840345-30917545 GCF_004785775.1 Grammomys surdaster | reverse complement strand
ATTTATTTATTTATTTATTTATTTATTTATTTATTTATTTATTTATTCATTTACACTCCAGATTTTACTCACCTCCCAGTCCACCTTCTGACTGTTTGACATCCTATACCTCCTCTCTGCATCCTGTTTCTACAAGGATGTCCTTCTGTATTTCTTTATATTTATTTATTTACACTTTGGGGCCCTCTTTAATTTTATTTTCCTGTATTTCTTTAAGGGATTTATTTATTTCTTCTTCAAAGGACTTTATCATCATCATAACATTAGACTTAAGGTACATTTCTTGTGATTCTGATTTATTAGGATATTTAGGACTTGCTATATAAATAGCAAAATAAAATATAAATAGCTAAGATCAAAATCGTGAGAGATAGCACATAGGATATGGAGTTAGAGGAACATTCCTACATTACTAGTGGGAGTATAAACTTGTACAATCACTTTGGAAATTTATTTGGTGGTTTCTCAGAAACCATACTAAAGGGAACCGTTCTAACTCAAGACACAGCTATACCACTTCTGAACATATACTCAAAAAATGTTTCACCATCCCACAAGAACACTTGCTTGACTACCTTAATTGTTCTACAGCAGCAAAGGTAAGCATACAGAAGGATAAAAGGTTGATAAAACTCAAGTCAGAGACAATATATCATGGATCAAAGAAGCCATTTGAGCTACATTAATAAAATGTAGAAATTAAGCCGGGCAGTGGTGGTGCACGCCTTTAATCCCAGCACTTGGGAGCCAGAGGCAGGCAGATTTCTGAGTTCGAGGCCAGCCTGGTCTACAGAATGAGTTCCAGGACAGCCAGGGCAACACAGAAAAACTCTGTCTCGAAAAATCAAAATAAGTAAATAAATTAATTAATTAATTAAAATAAAAATGTAGAAATTAATATCTAGTTGTCCAAAATTTAATGTATATCTAAAATGACAATAGCAAGCTGTAATGTTCATCAATCAAACAATTAAAGATTCTTTAGTGAAATATATAGATGCCAACTTACTATGCAATAAAACATTCTTCAGAAATAAGTAGAACGGGAAATTTTTTACCCAAAGTGTCACACTAAAAGTAAAAGTATAAAGAGTACTCTTCAGGTAAAAGAAAATATCCCCGGCTAGAGATTCGTGGATATAGAAAGTAATACACTATTGTAAAGAGGTCAAAATCTAAGTATATCTATGTTAATATAAAATATATTCTGAGTTTAAAATAAATACTGAATAAAATTCTATTAGCACAGCATTGTGAAAACAAGAGAAGAGTAAACGAGTATAAATTAAAATTATATTATATATCGATAATTTAAAGGATGATAAATTAACATTTTACTATTTAAAGAGTAGACTGACAATTTTGTTTATCAATTTAGTACAAAACAAAAAATAAAGAAACATAATTAAAATGAGATAAAACAAAAAATAAACCATGGTCTCATATTAAGGCAATGCTTGCAAATATTTTATATATCAAGTTAACTAAATATAAGTTGATCGTGTATTTACTAGAATCCAAATCTTACCAGTAGAATGCACATGAGTCAGGGCTATTAGAATTATAAATTAGAGCCCACTGTCTCAAAGAATTCAAAGATAAGATAATTCATGTGGATTGCCTTGATGCTGTTTGTATTTTGATATGAATTCTGCTTCCTCTGATGGGGCTGCCCCTACAAGGAATGGATCACATACTCAGGTGATTCCATGTGAAACATCTCCCCATTTTAACTGGTCACTAAAGATGGCAGAAGCTAATCCCTGGGTGAAGGATATGGTGAGATTTCTGGATCCCAAAAGAAGAGTAGGGGAGAGGGATTCAGACCAGGCTGTGGAGCAGATAGGAAGTAGCAGACATGTAACTCTCAGGGACCAATAGTTTGTAGCCTCTGTAGGCAGCTGTAGCAACTAAGGAGGATGGGGCAAGATATGCCCAGCCATTGAATTATCTGGCTAGTTTTAAAATATAAAGGCTGCCTGCTGTTTTCCACATTGACAGGGTGATTGTTAGAGGCTTGGAGAAGCTATCCCCGGGAGCTGGGTAAGATAGCTGTTGGTAGCACTGGGCAAGGAGGAAGCATGCACTTTTAAATTACATTCCACGGATAGTGACAGTTGTTTAACATTAGTACACAACTAAGATTACTTAATATTTAGATGATGAGGTAGGTCAAAATTATAGAAACTAGATATTAGAGCAGGTAAATTTATAAGGAAGAAGTGAAAGAGGAGAAGAAGTATTTCATGGAGATATTGTTATTTTATTTCATGATTCCCCTAGGATCACGCTGTATTTCCTTTTCATAAGGCAGAAAATGTATGCGAACTTTGTGAAATAAATTTAAGTCCTTGGTGTCTTATTTAATAGTGCACATAAAGAGTCTAATGGAATTTCATAGAAGTCAGTGCATTTTGAAAAAGCTTGGAGAAGTAACTTATGTCACGCATCTAAATTCAGATTGGGGAACACAGACAATATAATACAAGAATAGTATAATTCTGAGGCTCTAACTAAAACACAATAAAGGTTCTAAGACTGTGGGTTTTTGTCATTCAACATGACCCCTTATCCTGGTATGTTCTGTTCGTCTAGCCTACCCTACCTAATACAACTCCCTCTGAAATATCAAAGACAGAAACATAGTGTTCCTGAGATAAGTGTGAAAATAAGAAATTTTTCACTAGATGGATGGCATTGTCCATTTTAGCTTAGAGAATGAATACCAGTAGGGATTTATTCTTCTATGAATTCTAATGAAACTGTTTAATAAACCATTCAGTCTATTACATGGAAATATAGGGTATAAAACAGAGAGAAAAGTAGACAATGAGTTTTTATAACAAGGAAAAGTTACAACTATTGCCTCATCACAAAACAGTGAAAAATGTCAGCAGTATGAATCAAAACATTTTCTGTCTTCTTGAATATCCTCTTCCTGTCTGACAAAGGCAAAACATAGGCAAGTGTGCTATTTATATCGATTTTAAACATTCCATCATGGAATCTTTTTTTTCATTCATATATGACAAATATTAGTATGTCTGATTTTATAGATTTTATTTTCCACAATCGAGAGAACTCTGGTTTATAGATACTGCCAAAGCAAAATATGAATACTTATTTATTGAAATATACATATATAATATTTTTCTTTACTAGTATTGTTCAACCTAATAAACAAGGGTCAGGGAATTACATAAGTAAAAGTCAAATGTATATTGAGATTTATTGGAAGAAGTGTGGGAAGGATAAGTAAAAATAAATCAAATTAGACACCTGAGGGAATTTGGAGAATGGCTTCTTTCAGGGATGAAAACTGAGAATTTGAATATGATATGTAAAAAAAATGAGATTAAAAATTAAACCAAAATCAGACAATTACATTAACAGAAAGTAATGGCCAGGAATAGGAACACTGTATTTTTCCATAAGATGTTTGGTAAGAGCTCTATCTTCAATGAATTTTATTTTTGTTGGAAATATTTATCTGATCATTATTTTCACACATCATTTCCTTGACTTGTGTGACCAAAGAAGTGAGACCTTAAATGTCAACAATGTAAATGATAGACTAAACAGCAAAAGATTGGAATTAGATACTTTAAATCCAAGTAAAATACAGGCTTGAAATAATATGGAAAACAGTTTGATCAGACTGATTTTATCTTAATGGAACTGCCAGAGTTCACTTTCCTCATACTGGTTAAGACAGAGCAATTAGGAAAAGCAAAAACATTCAATAAGTTAGATAAATAAATGACAGTTTAGATATATGATAAGGACATTTTGGAAGAGAAGCTTTGAAAGTTAAAAACCCTAAGAATGGACAGATTTGTTCCATGACATTTTTTAAAAAATTTATTTATTTACATTACATCTCACTCATAGCCCCCCACTACTGTCACCCTATTCTTCAAGTTTTCCCCTTTCCACCTCCCCTGCTCCTCTGGGAGGTAGGGAGATCCCTGGGTATCACCCCACCTTGACACATCAAGTTTCTAGGGGTGTATGCTCATCCTCTGCCACTGCGGCCAGATAAGTCAGTCAATCTAGAAGAACATAGCCCACCAACAGGTAAAGGCTTTTGGAACAGACTCTACTCCATTTGGAGACACATGAAGACCAATCTACACATCTGCTACTTAAGTCCAGGGATGCCTAATTCCAGTCTTGTATGCTCTTTCATTAGGTGGTTCAATCTCTAACAGCCTCACGAGTCCAGATCAGTTAAATCTGTTGGTCTTCCTGTGGAGTTCCTATCCCCTTCAGGGTCTTCAATCCTTCCTGCTACTCTTCCACAAGCTCCATTCGTCATTTGACTGTGAGTGTCTGCATGGAGCTGAGTCAAATGCCAGGTACAGCCTCTCAGAGAGACAGCCATACTTGGCTCCTGTCTGCAAATATTACAGAGTATCATTAATAGTGTCAGGAGTTGGTGCTTGTCCATCTGATGGGTCTCAAATTGTGCTGGTTATTTGTTGGTAATTCCTTGAGTCTCTGCTCTATTCCCCATCCATCTCTGTGTTTCTTGTAGATGGGATAAATTTTGGGTTGAAAGTTTTGTGGGTGGTTTGTTGTCCCTATCTCTCCACTAAGGTTCCTGCCTGGCTACAGGAGATGGCATTTTGAGGTTCTGTATATCCAATGTTGTGGGTCACAGCTAAGATCATCCCCATTAATTCTTGGGCACTTCCCTTATGCCAGGTCTTTGTCATGTCTTGGAGATTCCCCCACCTCCCCAACCCTGTCAGTAGCAGATTTTCTGTCATTCTCATGGCCATCTGGACATTTCTCCTGACTTTACCCACACCTGAAACTAATCCACCCATTCCCCCATGCATCTTCTCCCCCATTGAATTCCTTTTCTCTACTTGCCTCATGAATATTTCAATCACCCTTCTAAGACTCAAGCAGCCTTCCATATGCATGCCTTCTTGATTAGCTTTTGGGTGTTTGAAATGTAAAATTAGTATCCTATATTTTAGGACTAATATCCACTTATAAGTGAGCACATACCACTCCTGTCTTGGTACTGGGTTACCTCACTCAGGATATTCCATCGATTTATCTGCTATATCCACAATGTCATTGTTTTTAATAGCTGAATAGTATTCCAGTCTGTAGAAGTACCACATTTTCTTTATTTATTCTTCAGGTGAGGGACATCTAGTTTGTTTCCAGTTTCTGGCTATTACAAGTAAAGTTGCTATAACATAGTTGAGCAAGTGACTTTATGGTTTGTTAAAGCATCTGTTAGCTCTATGTCCAGGAGAAGCTGGGTCTTTAGATAGAACTTTTCCCAGTTTTCAGAGAAACAGCCAAAATGATTTCCAAAGTGGTTATACAAATTTGCACTACCACCAGCAGTGGAAGAGTATTCTCCTTGCTCAAAATCCATTCTATCATGTGCTATTTCATGAGATTTTTTTAATCTTAACTATTTTGATGAGTATAAGTTGGAATCACAGATTTGTTTTTATTTGCATTTGAACAATTCTTTAAGTACTTTTCAGCTATTGGAGATTCTCCTGTTAGCTCTTTTTAATTGAGTTATTTAGGTTGTTGGTGCCTAACTTCTTTAATATAAATTTTGAATATTAGCCCTCTGTCAGATGGAAGGCTTGTGAAGATCCTTTCTTAATTTAGAGGTAGCCAATTTGTCATATTGACATTATCCTTTGCCTTATAGAGGTTTTGTAGTTTTATGAGGTCCCATTCATCAGTTGTTAATCTTAGAGCCTAAGTCATTGGTATTCTGTTTAGAAAATTGTCTCCTGTACCAATGCATTCAAGGCTAGTCCCACATTCTCTCCTATGAAATTTCATTTATCCCATTTTTGGTTGAAGTTCTTGATCCACTTGGACTTGAGTTTTGTGCAAGGTGATATATATGGATCTATTTGCATTCTGCTTACAGGTAGACATCCAGTTAGACCAGCACCATTTGTTAAAGATGTTTTCTTTTCTCATTGTATGGTTTTGGCTTCCTTATCAAAACTCAGGAGTCCATCATTGGGTGAATTGATTTCTGGGCCTTTAACTTGATGCTGTTGATTAATCTGTCTGTTCGTATACCAATACCATGCAATTTTTATTAGCATTGCTCTTTAGTGCAGCTTGAGGTCAGGGATGGTGATTCCTCTTTAATTTCATTTATTGGTAAGGATTGTTTTGGCTATTCTGTTTTTTTCTTTTTCTTTTTCTTTTTTTTTTTTAGCCATATGAAATTGAGAATTGCTCTTCCAAGGTCTATAAAAATTAGTAATAGAATTTTGATGGGAATTGTATTGAATCTGTAGATTGCTTTTGGTAAAAGGCCATTTTCTCTATGTTAACCCTACTTATCCATGAGCTTGAGAGATCTTTACGTCCTCTTATATCTTCTTCAATTTCTTTCTTTAGGGACTTAAACTCTTGTTATACAGAAGATCTTTCACTTCCTTGGTTAGAGTTATGCCAAGATATTTTATATTATTTGTTTCTATTATAAAGGGTGTTTTGCTAATTTCTTTCTCGACATGTTTATCGTTTGTATAAAGGAGGGCTGCTGATTTTTTTGAATGGATTTTGTATCTTTGCTGTAGTTGTTTATCAATTCAGAATTTCTCTGGTAAAATTTTTGGGGACACTTATATACACTATCCTATCATCCACAAATAACAATACTATGGCTTCTTGCTTTAAATTTGTATCACCACATTCTCCTTTAGTTTTCTAATAGCTCTGGCTTGGACTTCAAGAACTAAATATAAAAGTGGACAGCTTTTTCTTGTCCCTGATTTTAGCAGAATTGCTTTAATTTCTCTCCATTTAGTTTGATGTTGGCTATTGCCTTGCTGTATATTGCTTTGATTATGTTTATTCATGTATTTTGTATCTGTTATCTCTCTAATACTTTTACCATGATGGAGTGTTAGATTTTGTCATAGACTTTTTCAGCTTCAAATGAGATGATCATTTGATTTTTTTAGTTCATTTACATGGTGTATTACATTGATAGATTTTCATATATTGAACTATCCCTGCATCCCTGAGATGAAGCTGATTGATCATGATTGATGATGTTTTTTTATGTGTTCCTGGACCATTTGGGGAGTATTTTATTGAGTATTTTTGCATTTCTTTTATAGGGATGTTTAAATGGATATGTTTCAGCTGACATCACTCTACCAATCAGCCTAACTCCTTGGAATCAGCAAACCACCAGAAGTTTTTGGTAGGTTTGACTCTATGGAGTCCTGAGGAATGCAGCTTAACTATGCAGTGTAATGCAGACCAGTATACGCATATCATTAGGGAAGAATCCTTCATCATGTGTCCTTTCACATCCTTGCTTTAGCTGAACATCTATTCTCCTGTTTCTGTTTCAGTTAATTGTTCCTTCAAGATTCTGCCTTAGCTTTTCACCTGTGTGTTCATTTCAGGAAAACATTCTATCATGGTTTTGTCCCAGCAAACCACCATCCAATACCAAATAATTTCCAAAGTACTGTTAAGTTTACAATTCATTTGTGTTTGGGTGAAATATTTTATAGATGTCTGTTAGGTTCATTTGATTCATGGTGTCTGTGAGTTTCATTATTTCTTATATTCTGTCTTGATAACCTGTCAGCTGGTGAAAGTGTGGTGTTGAAGTCTCCCGCTATTAATGTGTGATGTTTGATGTGCAATTTAATCTTTAGCAATGTTTCTTTGACAAGTGTGGTTGTCCTTCTGTTTCAGACATAAATTTTAAGAATTGAGATCTGTTTCAGACATAAATTTTAAGAATTGAGATATCATCTTGGTATATTTTTCTTTTAATGAGAATGAAGTGCATGTTTCTGTCTCTTTTGATTAATTTTGATTGTATGTCTATTTTATTAGTTATTAGAATGGCTACTCCAGGTTGCTTCTTGGATTGACTTGCTTGGAAAACTTTTTCCAGCACTTTATTCTGAGATAATATCTATCTTTACTGCTGAAGTATGTTTCTTTTCTTGTAGGCAGCATAATGGTGGATCCTGCTTTTATATCATTCTGCTAGCTTATGTCTTTTTATTGGAGAATTGAGTCCATTGATGTTGAGAGATACTAATGACCAGTGCTTGTTAATTCATTTTATTTTGTTATATGTGGTGTTGGTGCACATGTGTGTGTGTGTGTGTGTATTTGTGTGTTTATGTGTATATTTGTGTCACTTGTTGTTTCTGTTGGTACAGAATTACTTACTTCCTATGTTTTCTTGGATGTAGTTATCCTCTATGATTTGGAGATTTCCTTGTAGTATTTTTTGTAGGCCTAGATTTGTGGATAGATAGATATTATTTGAATTTGGATTTGTCTTAAAAATATCTTGTTTTGCCGTGTATTGTGATTGATAGTTTTGTTGTGTATAGTAGTCTATGTTGGCACCTGTGGGATTTTTAGAGGTTGCAAAATATCTTTTGAAATCCTAGCATTTTGAGTTCCTGTTGAGAAATCAGGTGCAATACTCATAGGTGCAAAAATGCCTTTGTATGTTACTTGGACTTTTGCCCTTGCAACTTTTAATATTCTTTCTTCAATTTGAAGATGTTTTGTTTTGATTATTATGTGGCAGGAGTATTTTCTCTTCTGTTTACTTTAATTGGTTTTCTATAAATTTCTTTTATGTTGATAAGCACCTCTTTATTTACAATAGGAAAGTTTTCTTTTATGATTTTGTTAAAAATATTTTTCTGGGCCTTGGAACTGGGACTCTTCACATTTTTCTATTCCTATTATTCTATGGTTATGTCTTTTCATGGTATCTTATATTATCTGGATTTTTTGTATCAGGAATGCTTTAGATTTAAAATTTTCTTTGACCGATATATCAGTTTCTTCTATTGTATCTTCTACACCTTATATGATATCTTTCATCTCTTGTATTCTGTTGGTGATGCTTGTATTTTTTGTTCCTATTCACTTCCAGAGATTTTCTATCTCCAGGATTTCCTTTGCTTATGTTATCTTTATTACATCTATTTCTACTTTTAGGTCTTGCACAGTTTTATTTATTTCTGTCACTTATTTAGCTGTATTCTCCTTCTGTCTTTAAGGGATTTAATTCCTCTTTGAAGACCTCTACTTGTTTGACTGTATCTTCCTGTATTTTTTAAGAGATTTATTAATTTCTTCTTTAACAATCTCTATCAATTTTTATAAGATTGGATTTAAACTCATTTTCTTGTGCTTTGATTTTATTAGGCTATCCAGGGATTTCAGTAGGAGGGTAGTTATGAATATATCATTTTTTTGGCTTTTGATTATTGTATTTTTTCAAGATCCTTTTGCCATCTGAATGACTTTGGTCCCAGATGTTTCTATTATTGTAGGTGTTCAAAGGGAGTTAACCTCTATTGTCCTTGGTGGCCAGGGTCTGGTAGGTATCCTTGGGTTGTCTGATTCTAGATCAGCAAATCCGTATGGTTCAGAATTCACAGGTCCTATGAAGGTGGCAGAAAGGTGCTAGGAGATTCATGTCTGCAAGAGATATCAGACTGCTCATTGCAACTTAGTGTGCTCCAGATAACTAAAGCAGCAGAAGAGATGGTTAGGGGTAGGGAAGTTAACTTGTTTGGTTCAGGCTTACAAAGTCTGGTGAAGGTGGTTTGAAAGGTATGGGGAGAATAGAGGTTCAGACAGGATAGCAGACTGCTTAGGGCAGCTTGGCATGCCCCAGATGACTCAGTGACCAGGGAAGATTCTGTGAACTATTAACATAAGCATTCACTGCCAACCAGTTTCTCTAGGTAGTGAAGATGTAATGTCTAAAGATCCCTCATGTTGTTCCCTATGGTTCTATATTTTCCTGTGGAAGGGGACACAGTGTTATAATTAGTTTGCTTTTCTGAACCTGCATGATGGAGTCATATGAACACGTTTTGTAGAGTGAAAGTTGCAACATAAAGCCACCAATATTATTTGCATATAAATTAAAGTGGATGGCAGCTTCTCACACTGAGATCAGAATCCTTGCAGTTGTCATTCAAAGAAATAGATACAGGAAGAAAAACATTAACATGCTGAATGTAAGAATCTGATAAAAAGAAAGATTTATGATTACTACTAAACCATTAATTACATGGAAATTTTCATTTCCTAAAAGATATGAAATGAACAATTTGCATCTATATATTGAGGTATTATCATTTCGTAAATGAGCATCAGTTTAATAAGATATCACATTAATAATGCGATACCTTACTTAGATTTAGTATATATGAAGTATATAATTTATTGAAATTATACTAAATATTAATATACTTTATATTTAAAGTAATTTGATATAAACATTAATATATGTTATGATTTTTACATTAGTGTATAATCTTTTCTATGGAATGCAAAAGTAATAATAGATTTACATTCTTCTTTGACATTACGAGGTGAACATAAAAATTATTTGCAATATAGGTTTAGCAAAACGTACCCTTCAAAATTTGGTCAACATTCATGTAAACTCTAAGCAAGTCTATGATTAGTATACAAAGATTTTTGGATACAATTATTTAGAATATATATGTGTTGACATATAAATTATTTGAATTTTTCATTTTATATAAATCAAAGAATCATTGTTTTCTGTTGTAGAAAATAATCTGACAACATTTATCAATTTTGAATGTGGAGTAAAATAAATGTTATTTAGAAGAACAATTCATTTTTGTTTATTTACTTTCCTTTGCACATTTTATATTAACTATTAGTTTATATTATTATTCAGATGGAAAAGAGGTTTTTTATATTTACAGAAATGTTATGGTTGTTAATTACAATGAACCTGCATATAACTGAAATTGCTATATAAATACTGAAATTAAAAAGCATTCCCATAAAAGTAGGATGCTATGCTATATTTTTTGTTTCTATTTTTACTTAAAGAGAAAGAGAGAGAGAGAGAGAGAGAGAGAGAGAGAGAGAGAAATAGAGAGAGAGAGAGAGAGAATGAATCTTACCACAGTTTTCAGTTTCCTCCCTCCAACTCTCGCCAAGTTCTTCATACTCTCATATCTACCCAACTCTAAGTCCTTTCTTTCAGTATCTTTTTGCAAACAAACAGGCAAACAGCCAATAAGAACAAACAACAAACACACAAACAAAAAACCAGATTCAGCAAAAATATAAAAAAAAGCGGAAAAAAGAAACACACATATAAAAACCAAAATCAGAAACTATAATATTCTAGCAAAAGATATGATATTCTAGCTACCCCCCCAAAGCAATATAAGACAGAAAGTCTACGAAAATGGGATTGAGTTCATTTTGTATTGGCTATTTACTGTTGTGTATGAGTCCTTTATTAAGTAGGTTTGTATGCCCTTTGAGACTACCTTGGAGAAAACTGTCTTGGTTAGAGATAGTGTCTCTTGGTTGTCAACTGTGTCCATATCTCTTTTTAATAGGGAGATCCCATCTGTACCAGTTCCTCTAGAAATATATTATAGCTTTCAGTTTAGAGTTTTTATGAGATTTCTGAGTGTGTGAACAAATGAATTCTCTTTGGCATTTTCTTTCTGTTTGTTTGTTTTATCAAATTCTAATGTATGCGTTTATCTTATTGTATCATATTTTTATATTATTATCTTGTCTTACTATATTTTATATCATATTATCTACCCTTGAAGCCTATTTGCATTCTAATTAGCAACAGAACAGGAATGGAAGCAAAAAGGAGGGGAAGAACAGAGAGAAACAGAAGGAAAATCATAATAAGTATACATTATGTAATAAAAATCAATTTTCAATAAAAAACACCTATGATGACTTGTGTATGTTGCCATGGTCTCTGTGAATTTATATGTTCATCAATCTTCTTATGTCTGGAAGACACAATTTCTTTTGTGTCATCCTTCCCCTCTGACTCTTACAATCTTTCTGTTCTCCTCTTCAGCATAGATCCCTCAACCCTGAGGGGAAGTGTTTTATGACATCCTATTTAGAACTGAATAGAGAATATGGTTTTCTTTTTTCTTTCTGTCATTTTTATATTTTTGGTTTTTCCTTCCCTTTTTTGTTTTGTTTTATTGTTTTTGGTTTTTGTTGTTGTTGTTGTTGTTTATTTGTTCTTTTTTTTCATATTACTACTTACCTTGTCTGAGACAAGACCCAGTTCTAAGCATTTCTTCTTGCTCAGTGTCTTGCTTGGAAAAATGGTTTTCCTCCTTCATAAGTCAGAGTTGAGCTCCACTGCTTCTAGATGCTTCTAACTGTTAATTATACCTGACTAATACTTTCCTCTGTACTTTTTTTTGGGGGGGTCTTTTAATTTTTTTGTTTTTGTTTTGTTTTTTACTTTCCAGATTTTATTCCCCTAACCCCCGTACACCCTCCTCCTGTTCCATATCTCATACCTCCTCCCCACCTGCCCATCTCCATCAGGATGTCCACCCCCACCCCCCTACCCAACTACACCTCTAAACTCCCTGGGGCCTCCAGCCTCTTTAGGGTTAGGGCATCTTCTCTGACTGAACCCAGACCCAGCAGTGCTCTGCTGTATATGTGTTGGGGGCCTCATATTAGCTAGTATATGCTGCCTGGTTGGTGGTCCAGTGCCTGAGAGATCTAGAGGGTCTAGGTTAATTGAAACTGCTGGTCCTCCTACAGGATTGCCCTCCTCCTCAGCTTCTTCCAGCTTTTCCCTAATTAAACCACAGGGGCCATCAGCTTCTGTCCATTGGTAGGTGCAAATATCTGCATCTGACTCTTTCAGCTGCTTGTGGGATATTCTGGAGTGTGGTCATGCTGGGTCTCTTTTTGTGAGTGCTCCATAGCCTCAGTAATAGTGTCAGGCCTTGGGACCTCCCCCTTGAGCTGGATCCCACTTTGGACCTGTCACTGAACCTTCTTTTCCTCAAGCTCCTCTTCATTTCCATCCCTGCAGTTCTTTCAGACCTGAACAACTATGGGCAGAGTTTTGACTGTAGGATGGCAACCCCCTCCCTCACATGATGCCCTGTCTTTCTGCTGGAAGTAGGCTCTATAAGTTCCCTCTCCCTGCTGTGGGGCATTTCATTTAAGGTCATGAGAATATCTCACCTCCCAGGTCTCTGATGTATTCTGGATGGTCCTCCAACCAAGGACCTCCCTAAATTACCTGTTTCAATTCTTTCTGCTGGCCCTCAGGGCTTCAGTCCTTTTCCCTCACCCAATAACACATCAGGTTCCCCTCTCTCCCTCACACCCCATCCACTTCCCTTCCCAAGTCCCTCCCTCCCTTCCCATTTGTGATTGCTTTCTTCTCTTACCATTTGTGTTTTTCCTCATTTGTTTATGTATTACTTGTGTTCAGGATGTACAATGTTACCACATTTGTATGCATTTCACAAGACTACTTTGGGTAGTAAAAGTAATGAGTACTTTTCTTCTCAGATGTGAGTCCCTGAAATAAGTCTCAGGTCATCAGGCTGAATGGCAAGATCCATAATCTAATGTACCCTCTCTAAAATCTATACTGTGATACTTCCCATCTCTTGTTAAAACTATCTTTTTGATGCCATGTAACTAGATCAAACTTTGCACATTTTTTAGCATCTGTATAATCCTACCTCACACTTTGTTTAAACAGGAGCACAACTATTGGGATAACATTATCACTGTTGTGTCTGAAAACACTTTATTAAACATTCAAAATAGACAAAGAACAAAATATATTGTGAAAGATACTTGAGCTCATGCAGCAATCATGTTCTAAAACCATTATGCAAATAACTTGTTTCATAGGTCAAGAACTAGAAAGAGATAGTTGATTCTTTGTCTAAAGCAAGAGAGTCCATCACCATAAGAATAAGATGTAAAAGAAACCACAAAATTGAGATGTCACTGAGATTGTCATGAGTTCAGCAACAATAATTAAAGTAAGGTCTCTCACCCCTATTTCTACTTTGATCAAATATCATCAGGCCAAGGATTAAACCTTTTGACCCACAGTGTTTGGGTAGAGATTTGAGATTTAACTGTAGCAATATAACATCATGATTTTATAACTGATTCATTATTTAAACTTCATAAGTTCAAGTCATTGTATATTTCGCTAAGTAATGACTCCATAAAATAAATTGTTAGTACTATTTTTCACACCTCTGTGACAAATAAGACTCATCTGTAGTCAATCAAATTTATAATGCATGGTAGGGTGAATTATATAACTCATTTATCATCTAGAGAAAATTACAGTTTAATCTTGGGATAGCCTGTTCTAATTACAGATGCCAGAAGAGACAATTATTGAAGCATAGTCTGGGAATGTAAGAGGCGTAATAAGGTTCCATATGCTAACCATCACTGACATACTTTTGTAGATTTTGAGACAATAACTACAAGATGGATATTTACATCATAGATTCTATGTCTTATTTTGTATAGTGACTATTTCCTTCTTTTATTAAAAAAGATAAATATAATGTATAATATGTCTTATTGTGTATAGGATAGTATTCTTTGAAAACAAATGTAGTTTGGACCAAGAAAAATGGTGCTTTAAAAAATTGGTCTAGATTTTCAAATATAACTTTTTTCCAAATAAAAATTAAGAATGTCATGGATGATATTTTGTGCTTGTGTCTATTCTAGCTGATATGTGATGATATCTCATTATGGTTTTCATTATCTTGCTCTTGCTGACTGGCAAGGCAAGCAGAGTTTCAAAAATCTGTTGGTCTATTACATATATTCTTTTGAAGTAGGTGTGCTAATGTGTGTTATTTCTTTTACTTGTCTTAGTGCTAAGGATTGATCACAGGGTTTCATGTAAGTTAATAACTATCACAATTATCTACATTCCAGGTTGGTTTTATGTTTGATTTTTATCTTTTATTTTGAAACACGGCTTATTAGTTGACCATGTTTGCCTTGAACTTGAGATCCTCTAGACTCAGTTCTCAAAGGAGCTGGGATTATAATTTTGCATTAATAGACCAAGTTCTTATTAGTATTTTGTATGTCTGTTGTATATTTTAAATACCAATCCTTTATCAAATGTATGGTGTAAAATTGGTTTGTCCATTTTAGTATATTGTTAAATCTTGGAGTAGCTTGTTCTAATTACAGATGACAGAAGCAACAATTAATAAAACTTTGTCTGAGTATGTAAAAGAGTTGCATTCCTCTCTTTTTAGTGATGGCTTCTTTCATTTTTATGCCACTTCATGTTGGTGTAATCTAGTTTATTTTTTTCCTTTATTGTATGTTCTTTTGAGGATATTTCACAACCCTAAACATAGCTTTAGAGCTCAAACTCACAGAAGAAGTCTTTCATGCTTTGCTTTCACATAGTGGTTTGAGACTTCCAACTCTTAGATTCTAATATCCAGTTCATTTATTACAGCTATTATTAAAAACAGTGAAAAAATATCACGTGCTGTTGAACATGAAGAGAAAGGGGAACACTTGCATATTCCTGTCTGGTTTATAAATGTGGAAAGGACAATGGTGATTTCTCAGAGAATTCAGAACTGAACTAGCACAAGATTCACTAATTTCTGATATTAGCCATCTTTCTGATGGAAACCATATTCACATCTCAGCGGTAAATATGAACTATCATGCTCAAAGAGACAATAATAACAATAAGTAGATATGAAACCGACTTAGATATTCATCAATGATTGAACAAAAACAAATAATGGTATGGTCACGTGTGTGTGTGTGCGTGTGCGTGTGCGTGTGTGTGTGTGTGTGTGTGTGTGTGTCTAGTTGTATATAGCAAGTACTTTGTGATAAATTCGGTAAGCTTTAGAGACATTTTGGAAAATGAAATAAGGAGCCTCAAAAGACAAAATATAGCTGTACATCAATGTAGATCCAGATATTAATACTCATAGTAATAAAACAGTGTGATGGTCAATACAGCTTGGAATAAAGTAATTGCCGTTATGTTCTTAAGTGCATACAAAAATCTCAGTTACAACAGAAGATTTAGTTCAAGAAAAATATTATATGTAGTGATGAGAATGGTTAATAATAACACTGCATATTTGAATATTACCGACATTAATTTCTTTCATCCTACAAATCAAACAGTAAATCTACCAGGCAATATATGTGTTGACGTATTTATTTGGTTATTCTATTGTGCTGACATATATAGAACATCATATGGTAAATCATAGAAATTGTAATACAATTCAAAGTAACATTTTGACCAATAATATGTAACAAATAGAGCTGTGGTCACTTGGGATTGCATAAATCATATCATAGCTAATGTAGTTTGTATAAGTCTCTAGTACTTATAATTTGCTTAATGGTACATTTCATGAACAGTATTCTTATCATTAAGAAATATATGAAAATATAAATTATTTTATATAATATTTAAAGTATAAGTTACTGCTAATACAGGTCCTCATTTTGTTTCATAGTAAAATAATTTTGGATATTGTCATTTATTGAATGGGTAAATTGTAATAATTTGACTATCAGATTTAAGTACTACAAGATATTAAGAATCTTGACTGGAAAATCATTCCCTTATATTTGGATACAAATGAATGTCTTGGTGAACCTAAGTATAATGATCACAGAAGATCTAATGCTTCAGTAAGCCTTGAAATAATATATGCAGCACATTGGACTGTGATATTTTTAAATTGCTTTAAAATGCAAATTATTTTTTTTAGTTTTTGATGTATTTCTTTCAGATCTTGAGTATCTGGTCAATGCAATATTCTGTTCAAAGTAAGAGGCTTTCAAAACCCAGCACTATCTTTCTGACAAGAAAGATAACCTTTCTCTCCTCTTAAACAGTTATTCACAATTATTTGATATCATTTATCTGCTTTCCACAGTGTTCCGACAGCTCTGGCATTTTGCCATGTTCACTGCACTTTTCTGTAAGATGATATGTTAGGGGAAAACTTAGAGTCGGCTTCCTCTATCTCTCATTCTTAATGGATACTGAAAACTATTACACCCAATGAAATATGTCAGAATAGACTTGAATTACATTTTAATGATATACTTACACTGACAGAATGAAGGATTCCAAAAGATGATGAACAATATAATATTTAAAATTAAATAAATATGTTAATTTGTTATAATGCTATTATGATTTATCAGTACAAATATGTTTAGAAATAAAATTAATACACTTTTTATAAAAATTCAAAAATGTCAATTAAAGCTAAATTAGAGTGAGGTAAACTTACTTGTTACATTTGCATGTATTTTATAGGCTATTTAAAATTAAACTCTAAGTTTTACATTTATTTATATACATATGCATATAATAGTATAAAAATCTATTTCAATATATAAAATGCATTTAAACATTTTGTTTGAATTGTACATTGTTTATCAAAAAAGTCTATAATTTATTCTCCCCAATTAACTTAATAATATGTCTGATTTTCAATTTCGTAGTTTATAGAATTTGTAACTTTTAAAATTAATTTCATAAAATCTTAAGTTATCTTGTTTGCTTATAAAAGAAATTCATTTCCTAAACACTTCATTCTGAATCTCTCAGGTGAAAGGTGCCCACATACATAGAGCTTGCTTTCGATTCTGTTAATAATATAACCAGAGCTATCATAAGGGAAATATGATTAGAAAAGTAAGACTTTGGGAAAGTTACTATAGACTGCAATCTAATGTTGACCTTCGATTTTTTTTTATTTTACTTTTTTATTAATCACTCCATTCGTTTACATCTCAAATGATATCCCACTTCTCAGTTACCTCTCCATCAGTCCTTCATTCCACATTAGCCCTTCCCCTACCCTTTGCCTGTATGAAGGTGCTCCCCCATCCACCCACACTCATCCACCCCACTGTTCCAGCTTTCCCTTGTGCTGGGCCATCAAACCTCCCTAGGACCAAGGGCCTCCCTTCCCATTGATGTCAGACAAGGGCATCCTCTGCTACATATATATCTGGAGTCATGGATCCATCCCTGTACACTGCTTGGTTGGTAGTCAAATTTCTGGGAGAACTGGGTGGTCAGACCAACTTACGTTGTTCTTCCAATGGGGTTGCAATCCTCCTCTGTTCCTCCAGATGTGGCAGTTCCAGGTTAGCCGCTTCAGTCTCTGTTCCGTTTTTTTGTTCCTGTTCTTCCTTTGGGCAGGAACAATTCTCTAACATCTATTATTAAAACAAGATAAACATATTATGCCTCTCCAAGCCTCACAGACTATCACAAAGCAAAAGACTGTAAAAAATATAAGAGCCAGTTATCTAGAAAGATATGAATTAAACAGTGTCTTGTAAATGTATCAGGACCATCTACTCATAAACTCAGAGCTGCTGTTATTGGTTGTAAGAAAAAGTTTCACCAAATCAAATTAAACAATATTTAAGTACGCTCATGGATGAGCTCACAAGTCCCTAGCCCTGACTGAGGAGGTATTGACATTTGATGGCTTCAGAGGATGTAGCTAACACTGTTTAAGAGTTTGACTGCTACAAGGTCTACATCAGCCCTGTAAATGAACCTGATTCTAAGAGTATATGATCATCACAAATTGGACTCCATGAATTATTACAAAGAAAGATCAGAACTTGGGATAGACTGTAGGTGTAAAACATGTTTCTGATAAGAGCTGTAGGAGGAGTATAATATAATCAAAACACATTGTATAAAATTCTAAAAGAAGTAGTAATACACTACATTAAAAGATACTAACAAAAAATCTTTAATACTCACATAATATAGTTGTAATAAATACCTCAATATATTTTAATACAAATTATAGTCTGTTCAATGTGCTAATGAATCACCTGAAACACCATGACTTTGGGAGCTTCATCTCTTGCAAGTGTGGTCCTTAGATTAAGATCAAAAGTTGAAATTTTCAAAAAGTCTGAATTAGTTGCTTTATATTTTATTGTTAGCAGTTTGTAAATATTTAAAACACAGAAATTGGGCTTACTATTATTCAAACATTGAAATATGTTCAAGGAAATATTCTTTACCTTTTTCCCTCACAGGTTCATATTAATGTTCATGTTGACTGCATACTAGCCTTGGCTCCTAGACTTAACACCTAGATAAGCTTGTACAGAGTGTATACATTTGAAAGACTGTTTTACTCATAGATATAGACATATATATGCGTAGAATTAGAAGAATAAAGTAATTATGAGAAAGAGAACTTTTGAATATTATGTGATTTTATGGAACAAGTCTCTGATATGTGATTCACTATTGGCTAAAATGTACATACTATTACTGCTCACATACACATACATACACAAATATTTATTTGTTTATTTGCTTATATGTGTATATATTTCTCCCTGTGTATCTCTCTGTCTGTCTCTCTGACTGTCTCTCTCTATCTCTTTCTGTCTGTCTCTCTGTCTCTCTCTCTCTCCCCCTCCCTCCTTCCCTTCCTCCCTCCCTCCCTCCCTCCCTCCCTCCCTTCTCTCTCTTTCTCTCTCTCTCTCCCTCTCTTCCTCTGTGTGTGTGTGTGTGTGTGTGTGTGTGTGTGTGTGCGCGCGCGCGTGTGTGCGTGCGTGTATATTGGCTATACCATCAGAATGTCAAAGGAAATATTTCCATTAACAAATGTTTATAATCTAAGTTATGCTAGATTCAAAATAACACTATAACTTTATTTATGTTTAGTACAAGCATATATAAATAAAAATAAACATAAATGAAAATAAACAGATAAAGCAACTTGATTAAGTTTTCTGTTTAAAATTTCTTTTTGAGAAATTTTGTCTCATTTCCTAACTAAATAATACTAATCTGAGAGTTTCCTATCCTTCTTTCTCATGTCTTTCATATTATATAAAACCATTCCGTTGCTTTTACTTGCAAGATTGATGAGATTATAATTCCATATTTGTTGGAAGTTTTAAGATGTAAGATAGATGGAGTAGAGAAATCTATCCATTCCATTACCTTACTACATTGTTTTGTATAGGTTGAAGTCATTCCATTTCCCTAGAGACCGGCCTCTTTTATGGAAAATGATCTAACAAGGTACAGAATTTCCTGATATGGTAGAGTTCCTGCTTCAGGAGTACAGGTAGATTTTAATAGAGTGTTATTCTCTTCATTGTTGTAAATAATAACAAGTAATTTTTAACATGATTTCATTTTAATATCTGAGGGCTTACTTTCAGAGATGATAGCTAAGATTTTACATATTTATAAGTATGTGTGTGTGCATGCAAATACAATATTATAGAGATTGGATAAACTTTATTGTCCCTAGATACAAGATTTCTGAGGTGCTTATTTTTCCTCTATTGTCCTACGTTCAAGATGAATTTTCGGCTCCAGCTATATGTGTAACAGAAAATTGCCTTATCTAGCATCAGTGGGAGGGGAGGGGAGGAGAGAGCCTTGGTCCTGTGGAGGAATGATGCCCCAGCCTAAGAGGATGTTAGAGTAGTGAGGCAGGAGTGGGTGGGCAGGGGAGCTGGATGGGATGGGGGTTTTCAGAGGGAAGACTGGGAAAAAGAACAACGTTTGGAATGTTTGAATTTCCAGGACACAAGCAAAACAACAGCTTTGTCAGAACATGTCTATCACACAAGCACTGGGAGGTGGAGACAAGCAGATAACAGTAGGTCACTGGCCAGCTTGATTAGCTAAAATATGAGTTTCCAAATCCAAAGGACTTTTTCTTGGGGCAATATGGATGAAAGGTTTGAAGGAGAACACTCTGTCTTATGTCTACATTTGCCTGGAAGCACACATACACATCAACTAGACAACATACACATATACACACAGACAGACACACACTACATTTTTTATGAATTTCACCATAATCACAAAGGAAAAGTTATTTTTATTACCATTATTTGATCACCAGAGTTCTGTTGCTAACAATTTACTCTCCGTGATTTGAAAACCCCACTACTTGTTACGTAATTGAACAGGAAATCTTGTTTCTCATGAGACTTTTATATGTGTCTATGGACAACATTTCTGGGTCTTAGCATAGCATAGCCCTGCTTGAGTCGCTGTCATTTTTTGGTGCATGCAGGCTCTCCTGTGTATCTTGCAAATCCTGGAAGTTGCTTTCCAAATGAACACCATTGATGATACTTCATGATCTAGGATTTGTCAGTGAAATTGTTCTGTGAAGATGCAGCTTGCTTGCATTAACGTATTAACAGAATGCATTATCAGTGTTCTTAACACTGTGTGTACCTCATCAATTATAATTATCGAGACCCATTTTATACACAGTTTGACATCTAAAATCATATGTGTCATTAATGTAATATAGAATTGTTTATTGCTTAAGGTTGTCTCTTATTTCCTACAGTCCTCTTCCAAATGATGTGAATTCTGATATCATGAATATTACTGTCACTGTTTATGCATATATACGATATATGTGTGTTTGGTATGTGTATGTGAACATCTAAATTATAGGCATAAACAAAGTAGCATGTTTCTTTATTCCTTCACTACAAAATCGTTAAGCAATTTTCACCTAAATGATGCATGAGATTGTTCATGATATACCCTGCTGTTTTCTTACTTTTGAAATTGATATTTCTTCCAATTTTTACCTTGAAATTTATATGAACATCCTGCAATGTGTCACAAAGTTTTTCCTCCATGGTGGGAGATGTTTTCTAAGACAGATGCTATAAAAGAACTTAGTTTATAAAGGTATTCCCAGGCTGGGGAGGAGTTTCGTCTTATATTGCTTGTCCAGTATGCATTGGTCCTGACTTTAAGCCTTAGAAATGCAAAATGTAGCCCGGTGGTGGTGGTGCATGCCTTTAATCCCAGTACTTGGGAGGCAGAGGCAGGCGGATTTCTGAGTTCGAAGCCAGCCTGGTCTACAGAGTGAGTTCCAGGATAGCCAGAGCTACACAGAGAAATCCTGTCTCAAAAAAAAAAATGCAAAACGTTTCCAAAAAATATTTTCAATTGTTGATAATATTTTTTATAAACATAAAGGGCTATTGATGTATGAAAATACTTTTTAAATGTTTTATATTATATAACAATTTTGTCATGATCTAAAATATTGTAGCAACACATTTAAAAATTACATGTTTGTTTATATATTTGAAATCTTATAGAGCACGTACTCTAGTGGAATTATAAAAATAGATATAAAATTAATCATCTAAATTCAGATGTAAAAGTAAAAACCAATTTATTGTCTCTTTCATAAAATAGAATGAAGGAATTCTAAATATGGTTTTTACTGTTCTAAATTTCATAGAAATAACTTTGGAAGTTAATAGGGTCAGTAAAATAAGGAATAGTAGATTCTGAAATTTAATAACAGTTTTGTGGAAAATTTGAGGCCACATGGTTCACAAGCACAGACAGCACATAAACCCAGTACAATACGTTTGGAGACATGCATGCATTAACACACACTTGAACACACACACTTGCACACACACACACACACACACATACACGCACACACTAGGTCAAAGTAATGAATCAATAACTTAAATTTCAGCTAAGGCACACATTAGCACATCTTTCTATTCTATATGTGAAGAGATACAAATTACATTTTGAAACAGTACTATTATTTACTTTGTGAATCAAATTCAATGTTTTCTCTTGGTTATTAAGCATTATTTGTAGGCAAATGGATGGTTTGAGATAATCTGGCAAAAAATGAAGATGTGTTAAATCTTGGTGAACAATTGCTTATGTTTCTAAGTTAAAATATAATAAATAAATTTATGTATAATTTGTTCATTTGTAGTTTAAAAGAGGAAAGAAAAGTATTTTAATTGAGACTGTCAAAGAAATCAAACAGGAATAACTAACATGGTTTTGTGAATAGCCCCACCTTAGCGAGACTCTGATGTCTGTCCCTCTGTCTTTCAGAATATTAATTGCTCATAAATGTTCATGGGTGTATGTGTCACATTAATGGGCTGGCTTAAAACCACACAAGTTACTGATTATTCAACTGCCAGTAATTACACTGCAGGCTTTTCCTTCTGAACTTCTGCATACTATGTAAACTAGCCAATTTGGTGCCTCATCACTGATTTAGAATTCAGCTTTGAATATAAGAGGGATAGTTGCTATGATAATTATAATTCAGTATTCACTTATTTTCTAAAACAAGAAGTGTTAGAGATATATTGGAATATTTAAATGCAGCCAGTGATATGCATGAATATTTATTGGTTTCCCTATTTGTATAAAATTGTCCGAAATTTGTATTCTTATTCATTGAAGAGTGTTTGTTTAATTCTTATGTTTAAAGGGTACATTTAAATCTTCCATTGTTTCACATTCTGTATATGAAAAAAATCTGTACTTTTAATTAGGATATTTGTTGCAATGTGTGTTCATCCTATATATAACAAAAAATTTTTCAAAATTATTCTCATTTCTTAAATGTATATGTATCACTCTTTTTACAAAAGTTATTTGGTATGAATAAAGTCAGTGTATTGATATTAAAACCTCTTATATATTTTATTCCTATATAAGTTTAAGTTATAAGTGTCTAGGCACACCAGTGGCATTATTTTAAAACAGTTGCCATTGATAAGGGATAGAATATCTGAGCTTTCCTTGTCTGCTTGTTTAATGTTTTATGGAGAAGTATGGTTTTTGCTTTTATTTTTATATTTTTGTTTTATAACTTTATATATTGAAGTTTATCATTTTACCCACAGTCTCCTTCTCATTTATCTTTACTGAATCCTCGCTCCCTAATTCTTCTAGCCTTTTCCTATCTTTATGTGTGTGACCCACTGTGATTGATTTGACTTTCTTGATAAAGGCAATGGGTAAAAGTTTATACATTACAGCAAGGGCAACTCATATATTATACAGAAGGGTGCTCAATTTAAAAAAATAGTTGAACATTTCATCCATGTGTACAATGTACTTTCTTCAAAATCACCTCTCACTATGTATCTCCAAATATTAGCCCTGAATTGCTACTTGAGAAGCTGTGGGGCTTAGATGGTTCTGTGGAAAAAAAATCATTTTTCTTTAGGGTGGGGGTACCTCACATGTTCTTCATGTCTCAGTGGACAAGCCCACATTGAATGGCATACCTTGGATTCAGAGAGATAAAAATGTTTTAATTGATTAGCTAATAATTATCGTGCATTTTAAGTCACTCTTCAGAAAATCGAATTTACAAACACATAAACATAACACCGAGATAAAAATAATATCTGATGATCTCGAGTTATAAGAATCATTACTAACATAATCATATGTGACCGTTATTTTAGAGCCTTGTGAAAGTAAGCATTCCTTCTATATACCTCAAAATACTGGGAGCTCCTAATATGTCATTCAGGAATGTACTTGTTGTTCATTTGCCTTTTTTTTTTTTGTCTCTTTAGATTTGTATACATTTCTGTACTTCCTGGCAAAAGCTAAAGAATCGTGGTGCCATGATTACATGTAGCATTCAATTATTAGTAAAGGCACATCATCAAGAGAATTGTCTAATTTGGGTTCCTGTATTTTCCTTCTAAGTAAATTACTGGTATTTTAATTAATTAGTTTAACAAATAAGTTATGAGATTTATGTGACATTTTGATCTAGATTTCACAAGCTCTGACTCACTTAGCAAAGAATTTTTAGTGAAGATTATTCTCCTAGCTGTCATGTGAATCTAACTACTGTACAAGAAGTACCTTTTTAAAGTTCTAATATTTGTTCCAGTATTTATTAATTATTTAAGCATGTATAACAATTGAATATTACTTATTTGAAATAAATGCAATCAAAAATGATTTTTATTTTGATCTGACAAAGTGCCAGAATGTTTATGTACTTATGATAAGATATGAATTTTATAGTGGTTGACAGAAAGATTAATAGCTTATGTCTCTTAACATATGTGAGGAATCAGCAGGAGATTCCATCTTAGTAAGTCTGTTCTTCAATACCACACTATCTCTGCTGAAAACTTAAACTAGGACTTCTTATCAGTTAGAAATATGAGAATAACTTTTATAGTTACATATATGTGGTATTTAGTATTTTGTTATGGTATCAATTAAATCACACATATAGTATAGTTTCATACAACCTCAGCATCATGATATTTGTGGTAAAATAGTGTTGTATAGAGGCTATTGTGAATAGAGAAGCAACTTAAAAGCACCTGGGCAGTATCAGTTCCTCAGTGACAATTTATATCTAATTTCCTAACTCTATGTCACACAATTTAGCTAATCTACCTCTTGTTGAGCTTATTATCTGCTACAACTAATTCAAAAAAGGCAGAATGGTCAGTTCATTGTTGCTCGTTTAAAGATACAATTAAAAAGACAACTTAATGATTACAATTGATGTTTGGAACCATATTTAGGAATCAGATGGCACAAATTTTCATCGTACAAAATTTTCCATTATGTACTCTGACTTTCCTACTGAGAAAATGTTAATTACTATGTAATCAATATCTAATAATCTCAATAAATTGTATGACTGTTTTATTCAATGTGATTATCTGATTTGTGGCTACAAGTACTTTAGCAATTGACTTGAGAAAATCTGAATATTGGTATGTGCATTACTAGACAGATTAAAATTGCTCGTTTGAAGACCTCCACTCAGGGGAGACCCTCACTCAAGTCTTGGGATGTCACGACCATCCAATAACTTTCAAGACACCGAAACTGGATGCAAACAGCAGAGGCTTTACTCGGGAAGAACAGACGGCTGTTGGTCAATTTGTTTGCTCACGCAGGAGCTGAATTGACAAGGACAGCCAGTTTGAGGAGGGTTTTTAAAGGGGAAAACCACAAACCAGGGGATGAGGAGGGGGTGAGGGGGTTGCTAAGGAGACATAACATGAAAATAGCGGAAAATTCCAGAGGAACCCAACCTATGTGAGTCAGGGTCATGTGGAAAACACTCTATATACTCATTCTTCTCAGAAATGTGGTCCTACCCTGTCATTGAGGCCTTGCCCTGTTTTTGTGGTCACCAGCTTCTTGGTTCCACCTAGCCGACTTGCATTCTTCTCCTTTTCTGGTTAGCCAGTTCCTGTAACTAGCCGATCAACATTCTTAGCCTGTTTCAGAGAAAAATTTCCATGTCCTTTAAAGAAAAACCTAAAGAAAAACCTATGTATATTTTATAAAATGATCTTTATAATTTTTCATTCTTCATTTTAATGAATTGCAATTTGCACTGAAATACATTAATAAGCTATGACTCCTTTTATATTGATTTTGTTGAAAAATCTGTTATAATATCTCTCTATATATTTTATTTGATATTTTATCTATTTATATTTCAGATGTCATCCCCTTTCCCCTCCCTCATCAACCCTCTATCCCATCTCTCCTCCTCCTTTTTGCTTTTATATCATTTAAATTACATGTAAGTATTAAGGTCAGTTCTAGGTTGATGAGCTAGCAGTTCCCTAGATGCAAGTAGTCAAGAAACAAGCAAGACAATAAACCCAGATAGACAAACAATAAGCAGGACAATAAACAGAGTCCCAGATCACTCCCATGATCACTATTTCTAAGGGCTTATCAAATGATCAAAATATCTGAGCCTACTTCCCTGTCCTTGCCCAAAGTCATTTTCATGTCTGAAGCCTACTTCCTACTGGGAACAAGTAAGGAGACATAGTGCAGAGCTGAGTCTGGAGGTGTGACTGTCTGGAAATGGCCCTACATGGGGGATCCATTCCATGTACAGTGACCAAACGCAGACACTGTTGTGAATGCCAGGAAGTGCATGCTGACAGCAGCCTGAAATACATGTCTCCTGAGAGGCTTTTCAAGTGCCTGACATAAACAGAAACAGATGCTTGCAGCTAACCATTGAACTGACCACAGGGTCCCCAATGGAGGAGTTAGAAAGAATACTGAAGGAGCTGAAGGGGCTGGCAGCCCCATGGGGAGAGTGACAATGTCAATAACCAGAGCTCCCAGAGCTCCAGGGTCTAAACCTCCAGCCTGGGAACACAAAGGGAGGGACCCATGGCTCCACCTGTGTAGGTAGTTGAGGATGGGCTTGTCAGGCATCAGTGGGAGAGGAGGACCTTGATTCCTGGAAGGCTGGATGCCCTAGTGTTGGGGGTATATTTTAAGTCCTAATATATCTCAGTAGATTTATCATTTCATCAAGATAGTACCAAAATCTCTGCTTCACCTTGGTCTGTAATAGGAATGAATCAATATGATTCATGTGTATTCACCTCTACAGATTCCTCTACTATATTTGAATTCTGTTACTCTTAATAAACAAAGAACTCACTTCCTTGTTGCTACCACTGAGCACATTTCCTTCATTGCAAAAGGCATGTAGTAAGAGCCTGCTAACTACAGTTTATTACATATCTGCTAGAGTCCAATTGAGTAAGTTGCATCTGTTGTGTTTTAAATCCAAGACATCTTCAGATCACTCGGCCATTAGAATACTTAGTCTCCAGCTGACCATGCTGTTTGGAAATGTTTAGAACCTTTAGTATGCTTTACCTCATAGAAGAAAATAGTCACTAAACACAGCCCGTGAGATTGTATATGTGGAACACAACTACTTACTGTCTACTTCATGATTACAAATGCCATGTGAACTGGAGTCTGGTTCCTGTTGCTACGTCTTCTCTATCTGATATTTAATCTACCTTGTTACAGTGAACTATGCCCTTCTAGAACTCTGGGTGAAAATAAATCCTTTCTCCTTTAAGTTTCATTAGTCAGGCCAGTAAGGAATTAACTAAAATTATTGTTTGGGGTTTTTTGTTGTTGTTGTTGTTGTTTTCACATTTCTTGAAGGTTTGATTATGACATAGCTGAGCAATAGAGATATTTTACAAATCTATGTTTCTGTAACTCTGTATAGCTTTCTATACCTAAGTTCAAAGAGGTATTTTACTTCTATTTCAACAACTAATATCAAATATTGAGTTGGGATCTGTCATGGTTTATATATGTTTGGCCCAGGGAGTGGCACAATTAGAAGATGTGCCCTTGTTGAAGTAGGTGTGTCATTGTGGGGGTGGGCTTTGAGGTCTCATATACTCAAGCTATACCACATTGTGGTTCACAGTTTCTTCAGCTGCCTTTGGATCAAGATGTAAAACTGACCTCCTTCTTCAGCATCCTGTCTGCCTAGATGCTGCCCTGTTCTGACCTAGATGATAATAGGCTGAATCTCTGAACCTGTAAGCCAGCTCCAATTGAATGTTGTCCTTTATAAGATTTGCTTTGGTTATGGTATCTGTTCTTAACAATTAAATCCTAAGACATGTTGTTTTACACAAAATGATAGATATTTAATTACAATTCAAGGTTCTCAGTCAAATATGCTAACATAGATTTTGGTTGATTAACATTAGTCTCTGTGTAGTAACCAACAAATGCAAAGTCTATGGAGTGCAAAAAATATCTGTACTTCAAGAATTTCATACATTAAGACCTTCTGTGTTTTTTAACCAAGTGCTCTCTTTTCCAGGTGTTTGCAGATTGGTCCTCAGATGACAAGCACTGTCCACATTCTCTGTAATAACAAATGATTTGGCAAAAACAAAATCTATTACATAGTTGTTTTACAAATATCCATAAAATATATGTGAGGAAGTGGGCTGTGAGAAGCAGCTGGGTACCTGGTTGAGCAGAGGGCCCCAAACCTGAATAATACCCTAATAGGACAGTAGATGTTCAGCTTTGCTCCTGGACCCTGATTCCTTTCACTTATCCACAGGCTCTCCCAAAGAAAGGTTTGTGGCCTTAGGTCACATAGCACAAGTAGCACAGGTAGAGGGTGTGACTATAGGCAGCAGAGTCTCAGGAGATCTCCATATTAATGAGATATCTAAAGGCCAGAGGATGTAGCCAATTAAGCATTCTTTCCCAGACCCTTCTCCTGGCAAAAGGTATTTAACTTCAGGTCTGCCCTGAGAACACAGGGTACAGCTTCATCCACTTTCCGCCATGACAATAAACCTTTTATAACCATGGACTTCCTTTCGTTCTTGGGGCCTGCCATGGAGAACCTTAAAAGGGGGCCACTAATGAGCCACCACCTAACCTTCTACCAGAGGACCTCTCTATGGTTTAACCGTGAGGCCTGCCAACTCAAGCATGACCCAGCCAAGTGAGTTGCCGTGACCAAGAATCTCTACTTTACAGGGGGTGCTCCCCTTAGTCCCTCTTTGCTGCAGGCCGATCCAGCCTGTACACCTCAAGTCTCAACTCTTCCGTGGCTCCCTACAGTGCCAGGGAGCCCATGCATCTGAGACCAGTCAATCCCCAAATGCCTTCTTGCCCAGGGGTCCTCACCTAAAAACTCTGCCCCGTGGGACCTCAGACTGTGCTCTCCCCATTCCCTGAGTGGAGTTCTGTGACTTCTCACAGCCCATCATCCACCCGGCGCCACATGGAGTGAACTCAGTCAAATTCCCATGCTTCTGCCTTCTGAGTCTCGGTACCAGCTACCTGGGGAACCACAACTCAGCCCAACAGAACATATGCCCATGCATGAGTTACAGCCCCACAAATATATGTGAATTTTTATCCATTTGAAAGTCAAAATGTGCAATTACAACAACTTTTAAAAATCTGTGTCTATTCTCATCGGCTAATTGTCTTGTGGAATTATGTTTCTGTGTTATTTTTTTCATGTTTATCTACAGTATAAAATATGAAAACAAAAACAGCAGTTTCTGGCTTCTGTCATATTTTTCTCATTATGCGATCCACAATGCAGTCTTCTCTAGGCTCTGACATATACTTTGCTTCAGTCCTAAAGTATGACACATTCCAGCACAGTTTAAAATAGTTATCTTCCAGTTAGAATGCAGGCAGTGATGGATGCAAGTTGCTTCCCTAGGGACCTTGTTAGAGAACATCACTCATATGTTCAGAGAGCGTTTGAACAAATGGACCTGCTGTTCTACCTAATGTTGTTATAATTCCTTGATACATGGTCACTGCATGTGACAATTGAGACTGTCACTTTGAACATAAGCACATTTCTAAGCTTGTTATAAAGGCTGCACATTAATTCTTCTCAGAGAAGTTATCATAAAGAGTAAATACTTACATCTTGACAGTCACTAAGTTTAAAAATTACATAGTATATACAGTTACAGATACTGAGATGATATTTTATGAATAAAATCATGAACATTCTTTTAAAAAGGCATTAGGAAAAACCCTACATAAGAAAAAGTACACACTATGCATTCAGTATACATAAAACACCAATGTATTAACATACAAAATATATGGAATACCAGTGCATTTATTGGTATTCTACTAAATGGCTATTTACTATAGGTAAGACTGTAAATATAAAAATAATCAAATTTCTACTTGTAATAAAAGTACTGAGGACAATTTTAATTTGGGCTTCGTATGTTAAAAATAAACAATTTGCCTCGAAATCTCCCCCCCCCCCGCAAACCCAAATGGAATAAAGATCCTCTTTCATTGATTTGCATATGTATGTCCTGCTTTCCCAGCATCTTTCCCCTTCTTTCTTTTTGGTTTGTGTTGAGGATCATCTACCACCAGCATAGCTGTAGACATTTTGTTCCATGCCTGCCAGCTATTTCATATTGTTTCTGTAATATGTCTGTGAGTCAGGGACACACACACAATAAACTTGACTCAGAGCAGGGTCATGCTGACCCCATAACCTGTTATGTTCTATATGTTATGAGGTCTGTTAAGCTTAAGAAATTTTACAACCACAAGATTTACATAGGACTCATCAATTAAAGGTCAATATGAACTCTTATGTCAAAAATAGCTTGAATCAGGGCTGACAACCAAGCGACATTCCCAGTACCTATATACGTGCTGATTGTGGTTTTTGCAGTTTTAGTCTTTATTTTTTTTAAGATCAAAGTGAAAAATACACATATATTAAACTTTCATAAGTAAACTCATTTTTCACAATGAATATAAGCTACTAAAATTTATGACTAATAAGATAATAAAGCTAGTCATAAGATAATAAGGTATTAGTGAAAAGATACTCAAATTTAATCAATAAAATATGATACAGAAGTAGATATGATTATATTTTTAAATGTTTCAATGGATTTTATACTTTACAAAATGGATAGTCCTGTTGGATACTTCAAGATGGAAGAACCTTGAGGATGGTAACTGTGACATGATAGTCACAAATACTGTAGGATTCAACTTTACATGAGCCATTGAAGTTGCTGAACTCAAAGGAGAAACAGCAGTTGCTACTGTATGGGGGAGAGTGAAATGGGGTACTGATAAGAAATCAATGCACAATATTATTTACAGTTAGTATTGTATTACAGACAATGTATATTACACAATAAGCAGATGTAATGTGGCTTTTTTCTATTTAAACCACTATTAGGAAAATCAAAGCCTATTAGTAATGTTTACTT
The DNA here is from genome assembly GCF_004785775.1 of Grammomys surdaster. Classification (NCBI taxonomy): domain Eukaryota; kingdom Metazoa; phylum Chordata; class Mammalia; order Rodentia; family Muridae; genus Grammomys; species Grammomys surdaster. Next base: position 30,886,258 of record NW_021604564.1, on the reverse strand, counting down.
TAAACTGAAATTTTTACCTGAAAAAAAATATGAACAATTTGGTTGATTTCTAGAAAGATATGGATAAAAAGTTTAGGAAACTATTTCCATGCTGAAAATAGTTATTTGTGTGTTTAATACAAATGTATAAAACAAACAAATAAACAAAAATAAAAACCAACAAAAAACTCTCAATATATTTACAAGAAACAGTTCATGCAAATTGACCCAAAAAGCAATTAACTTGATTTAAAGACAATTCCCTCCTGACAAAAACGATATATTGGGAAAATTTTTAAGAAAATTAGAAACACATTTTACATTAAAAAAAAGAGACTCAGAACTGAACAGCACTTGCTGCTCCTGAAGAAGACCTGTGTACAACAACTGCATCCTGTACCAGTACTTCTACTTACAACTCTTACAATGGTCTCTTCTTACAATGGCATCCAGACAGATTAGACTAAAATACATATTCACATTCAGCATGAAAATACGTACAACTTCGCTAATAAAATAGATGACTTAAATTAAGAAAAAATAAATAATTTTATGTAACTTATTAGTAAGGCTATAGAATTAATGTTCTGAAAGTTCTGGAAGATGAGAGCAAATGAAAAGTTCTGGTAGATAGTAGATCTATCAGTAAGAGAAGATTATCAACATGGTAAATGACTTAAGGAAAAAGTCAAAGGAGCCAGTAAAAATTCCACTGAAGAAAGGAGGCCTAGATGTTCACAAGAAAGTCAGAATTAAAGCATAACATTTAGAGATTTTAATTAGTCATATGATGTATGGAAAAATTAGACATCTCAACTCACAACGAATAAACTTTTAAACTGTCTAACATCTTATTTTTGGAAAGTAAATTTTAAAAATGGCTATGTAAAAGTCCTGCCTTTTTTTGTTTTTCTTTTTTGCTTTAAGTTGTTTACAGTCCAGTTGTTACCAATCTCGCAGTCTCCCCTCCCACAGTTCCTCCTTCCATTCCTCCATTCCTCCTCCCTAACACCCCCACCATCTCAAAAAGATGCCCTCTGACCCTGCCAGGCCTCGCCACATCCAGGGGACTCAAGTCTCTGGAGGGTTTGGTTTATATTCTTCAATTGAGGCCAAACCAGGCAGTCCACTGCTGGTCTGGTCTGACCTCAGACCAGATTATATATGCTACCTGATTGGTGGCTCAGAGTCTGAGAAATCTGAGAGATCTGGGTTAGTGGAGACTGGTGGTCTTCCTATGTGGTCGTCGTCCTCCTCAACTTCTTCTAGTCTTTCCCTAATTCAACCAAAGGGGTCTGACTTCAGTCCAATGGTTGAGTGTAAGTACATGCATCTGTCTCAGTCAGCTGCTTGTTGGTCTCTCAGAGGACAGCCATGATAGGCTCATGTCTGTAAGTCCATCATAGCATCAGTAATAATGTCAAACTTTGGAGCCTCTCCTTGAGATGGATCACAAGGACTGCTTTTCTCTCAGTCTCTTCTCCATTTTTGTCTCTGCTGACACTGCTTTTTAAGTCTCCTATACCTCAAATTTTAACAAAAGAAAACTGAGTTTAGATGAGTATAGGGTATGTGATCCTTTTAAATGTAATTACATTCTAACATTTCTTCTAGACCACTAAAGAGAGAAACTCTTGCAGATGGTCCTATGTACTAATGTGTGTTGTAGTGGCATATTGAACAGTGCCTTCCATGCCATCATTCATTATTCCAGTGACTCGTCGCATGATATGTTGACATTTCAGAAGGATTTATGGAAGTACATTATTAGCCTTCTTAATAAGTTAAGAGTACAATTTTAATAGCAATATTTTGGGAAACAGGAGGACTGTGTTATTTGAAGAATTTCTAGTGCTATTAACAATGACTATGTAACAAAGACATTCTATAAATATTTGCAATTTGTCCCAAAATTATTATAATATGCCCATCATTTATATATACAAACTACTGACTTTGTTGGTCTGAAGTTGTAGTGTTATAGAATATCTGTAAATAAATTATTTTTGTGAACAAAACCAATGATTTTTAACCCATGACCACAAATTTTTGTAAACCCTGAAGACACGTATGGCAACACAGTAGGTGATTTTCACTAGGTATCTCTTATCTCAAAACATCTTACAATCAAATTGTCTGACAACTGCTATTCACACTTATTGTACAAATAACTTTGGAGGATATGGTAAATGTCCTTTTATGACACAAAAAGTACATCTTTTACATATTATATAATGGATATACTATGTTATTGTTAGTCAAACATTAGGAAGGCATGCATCTGATTCATAATGAAAATCTACAACACAGTCAAGACTTATTATGTAATAAAGGATAATAAATTACTGCATTTGAATGAAAACAGATAGTTTAAATTTTTGTTTCAGATAGTACTTAATTACTATTTGTGTTGTATCTGATTCTTGTTTTAAAATCAACATTGTCTTCTGAACCAGTTACTATAGAAACATCAAAAGAAATCTTAAAATATATTACTCTAATATGGCAAATCTCTATTGGAATACGCTATTCAAACTCCTGGGCCAGAATATAGGACTTAAGTGAGATCATAGCACTTTCTAGTCTCAGGCAGGAGGAATTCAAGTTCAAGGATGGCCTAGGCTACAAATCAAGATTTTGTTTAGAACTAAAAACAAATAAAGTTTAAAAATTGAAGGATGAAAATATAAATTAAAATAGAAAAAGTATTATTTTTTCCTATGCTTCCCCTAGAAATGAAAAGATGATGGCAGTTTTTAGAACTTCTGTACTGATATATTCTTACCAGGGACAAGTGTGATGTAGCACACACAATCTTTTCTAATCTGTTCTTTACTTAGTTTTCTGCACCTTTCAATAAAATTAGAGTTATGGATTTCATTTATGTAATTTTCAATTATAAAATTATATGAAGAAAATAAATCCTTTCCTTAAATGTAAGCATGCTGTATTAAAGTTTGGATGCATACATAAACTATTTGGTAATGTAGGGGAATTTTAAATCCAGCAACATGTCTGATCTGGGATAATATCACATCCAAAACACTTCTAGATTTGTGTGATCCAGCTGGAATATAGACATGTCTTTAATTCCAGGAGACAGAGTCAAGCAGATCTCAGAGTTCAAGGTCACCCTAGTGTATGCAAGTGTCCAGTAAAGAAAAGCTTAGGTCCAAGCATGGTGGCATATGTTTTAATCCCAGCACGCAGTAGACAGAGGCATGCAGATCTGATCTCTTGAGTCCTGGTTAGGAAGTTCAATTGAGTCAGTAAGTTGAGATTGAGGCAGTGACATTGAGTTTGTGGCAGTTTAATTGGTGGCAGTTCATTTCATGGAGTTTAGAGTAGTTTTTGACAGGACACTGTAACAGATGGTTGCAGAGAGAACAGGCAGAACATAGGTGAAGATAGGCCAAGCAAAAGAATGAGATAGAGCCAGTAGATTAGAACAGATTGCCAGTGTTAGTTTGAGGTCAAGCAGAGAAGTTTAATCATAAGCTGAGATTAGCCAGTTTGAGTCAGTTATCTTGGAGAGGAGTAGAAGCTAACTAGCAAGAATAATAATAAAACTAAAACAAAAACAAAAAAAGGAAAATAAAAAGCACAAAAACTAGAAAAGGCTAGCTTGTTGAGCAATAACCATTCAAGATAACAATTACATCAGGCTAATGAAAGATATTTTTACAGATAAAATGTATAACAAGGGTTGATGTGGTCAAGCACTTTCCACTTATATAGTAAATATAATTTTTGTTTTTATACAAACTTGAAGGAAGAATTTCACAATATGATGATTATTATATCTTTATATTTGTATCTTCATTGTTGCACATGTTAAAATTAGTGGCAGTTTAATGCTTTCTCTTTCTGTTACTAAAATTTTTATAAGCAGGACAATTACTGGATTAAAAGATGAGCAGCTGTGACAGACTTCTGATAAACATTGTTGAGTTGTTTGCATGAAAGTTTATTAATTTACAATGCCTCAAATATTTTGGAGGCATTTTTTCAGTGTACATGATTGTTATAAAAATCATCCAAGTACATAAATAAAAATGCTTCTCTGGGTCTTAAATTGCATTCCTTTTATTATCTGTGAGCTTTCTGTATTACAAATATGTATTAGGGATTTACATATTTTCATGTAAATTGTTTAGTTCAATGTAGTGGTTTACAGTTTAATTGTGTAGTGACTTAGAGGTTCTATACAGGTATTTGTTAATGATGTGTCCTTAGAAACTTTCCTTAGTTTTCATTAACTTCATCTCTGTAATGAGAAACATAAAAGAATGAAGCTGGAGTTTATTGTAATAGTTATTTCACATAATGAATATTTATTGGATTCACAAAGGGAATTGCTTCTGTTACAATGACTAAAAAGCTCATAACTATTTCTACAGTTTCTAACCTTAACAAGCTGCTAGAAGCTGAGTCAAGACTCCCCTAAATTGTAGAACCATGAGAAAGGAGAGAACAGGGCTGGCAAAACTACTTTCCTCATGAAACTGCAGTGAAAAAAGAGGAAGAATCAAAAGTAAGAAAAAATATGAGCTTTAAGAAAAAATTTTCACCTGACACTGGAGGACAGTTCTGTCTTATCTTCTCTTAGAATCTAAATGCAGTGTCTATTAAGATGAGCAAGAAGTGGTTTCTCCCTCCAAACTGTACTGTTTAATGATTAAGACTGATATGTCATTGTCCTATGGCATTGGAGAATATCATACTTGTAGTAACTCATGCATGATGCCAAACATGACATACTCATTACCAAGGGATGAGTCCAATCATCTAGTCCAATCCTACATCAACCCACAGACTTGGGGCAGATTTAATGCATAGGATTCTCTGTGGGTTGTATGGTTTATAGAAGGATGGTGGAGTGTCAGCCAAAATTACCCACAAAATTTCTATATAAATAAAAAAGACCTTAAGAATTGTTGCTTCTGCTTCAATCTCCTAAATGTCAAGATTGAAGATAATTACCACCATTCCTTATTATTGTGGTGATGATGATTAAACTCAGCTCCTGATGCATCTGAATAAAGAACTCTACCAAATTAACTACATTACTGGCCCTATACTCAATATTCTACGTAATGGTGTTATTTATTAAATGTTTGTCCACTTCAAGTCCATATGTTAAATGTTAGATTCCTAAGGTATCACTAGTTAAGAATTGTGTGCCTTTCTAAAATTTTAGTCTTTAAAGACAATATTTCAATGGAAATTGTGAGATCTTGACAATCATAATTCTTCTCTATTGTCCCTATCCCCTCCTCCAACCCCATGTGACATCTAAAATCCCTGGGGCCTCCAGTCTCTTGAGGGTTACGTGCATCATCTCTCGTTGAACACAGACCCAACAGTCCTCTGCTGTATATGTGTTGAGGACCTCATACCAACTGCAGTATACTGCTTTTTTGGAGGTCCAGTGTTTGAGAGATCTTCAGTTCCAGATTAATTGAGACTGCTGGTCCTCCTACAGGGTGGCTCTCCTCCTCAGCTTCTTTCAGCATTCCCCTAATTCAACCAAAGGGGTTATCAGCTTCTGTCCACTGGTTGGGTGCAAATATCTGCATCTGACTCTTTCAGATACTTGTTTGGTCTTTCAGAGGGCAGTCACAATAGATTTCTTTTTGAGAGCACTCCATAGCCTCAGTAATGGTGTCAAGCCTTGGGACCTCCCCTTGAGCTGGACTGTACTTTCGGCCTGTCTCTGGATCTACTGTTCCTAAGGCTCCTCTCTATTTTCATTCCTATGGTTCTTTCAAACAGGAACAATTATAGATTAGAAATTTGAATGTGAGGCCCTGTCTTCCTACTGGAAGAGGGCTCTATAAGTTCCCTCTTCCTACTGTTGGACACTTCATCTAAGGTTTCCCCTTTGATTCCTGACTCACCTCTCAGGTCTCTGGTTAATTCTGGAGGGTCTACCCAACGTGCTACCTCCCTAGGTTGCCTGTTCCCATTTTTTTCTGCTAGCCTTGAGGGCTTCAGTCCTTTTCCCTCACCAAATACCTGATCAGGTTCCTCTTTCCTTCCAACCCCTTTCCATTTGCCCTCCCAGATCTCTCACTCCTTCCTCACTTGTAATTGCTTTCTTGTCCCTCCCCAGTGAGGTGTCCTCACTTGAGCCCTTCAGCTTGTTAATCTTTTTTTAATTCTGTGTACTATATCTTGGGTATTCTGTACTTTTTTTTTTTGGCTAATATCCACTTATTAGTGAGTACACACCATTCGTGGCTTTTTTGCATCTGAGTTATCTAACTCAGAATATTTTGTAGTTCAATCTATTTGCCTGCAAAACTCAGGATGTCCTCATTCTTAATAGCTGAGTAGTATTCCATTGTGTAAATGAACTACACTTTCTGTATCCATTCTTCTTTCTTGGGCCATCTTGGTTGTTTCCAGCTTCTAGCTATCACAAATAAGGCTGCTGTGAACATAGTGGAACACATGCCCCTGTGGCATGATGAGGCTTCTTTTGAGTATATTTCCAAGAGTGGCATTGCTGGGATTTCAGGTAGATCTATTTCTCATTTTCTGAGGAACCCCCAGATTGATTTCCAGAGTGGTTGTACTAGTTTGTAATCCTAGCAGCAATGGAGGATTGTTCTTCATTCTCCACCTCCTTGCCAACACATATTGTCACCTGAGGTTTTGATCTTAGCCATTCTGATTGGTGTAAGGTGGAATCTCAGGGTCATTTTTAATTGCATTTCTCTGATTACTAAGGACTTTGAACATTTCTTTCAGTCCTTCTCACCCATTCGAGATTCCTCTGTTGTGAATCCCAACTATCAAATTTCATGAGATCCCCTTTATCAATTCTTGATCTTAGAGCATGAGCCATTAGAGATTTGTTTAGGAAATTTTTTCCTGTACCAAAGAGTTTAAGGCTCTTTCCCAATTTCTCTTCCATTAGATTTAGTATATTTGGTTTTATGTTGAGGTTCTTGATCCACTTGAACTTGAGATTTGCACAAGGTGACAAATATGGGTTTAGTTTCATTTTTTACATACAGACGGCCAGTTAGATCAGCACCATTTGTTGAAGATGCTTTCGTTTTTTCATTGTATTTGTTTGGTTTCTTCATCAAAGATCAAGTGCCCATAAGTGTGTGGTTTTATTCTGGGTCATCAATTCTATTCCTTTGATCAATGTGTCTGTCTCCGTATCAACACCACACAGTTTTTTTCACTATTGCTCTGTAGTAAAGCTTGAGGTCAGGGATGTTGCTTCCCCCAGCCATTCCTTTATTGTTAAGTATTATTTTTGCTATTCTGGATTTTTTTTGCCCTTCCAGATGAATTTGAGAATTGCTCTTTCCAAGTCTTTAAGAATTGTGTTGGAATTTGGATAGGGATTGTGTTGAATCTGTAGATTGCCTTTGGTAGGATGGCCATTTTTACTGTTAATTCTGCCAATTCATGAGCATGGGAGATCTCTGCATTTTCTGAGATATTCTTCAATTTCTTTCTTGTGAGACTTGAAATTATTGCAGACAGTTCTTTTACTTGTTTGGTTAGAGTTATCCCAAGATATTTTATACTATTTGTAGCTATCGTGAAGGGGTCACTTCCTTAATTTCTCTCTCAGCTTATTTATCATTTTTATAAAGGAACACTGCTGATTTATCTGAGTTAATTTTATATCTGGCCATGTTGCTGAAGTTTTTTATCACCTAGAAATGTTCTCTAGTAGATTTCTTTGGGGTTGCTTATGTACACTATCATATTGTCTGCAAATAGTAATACCTTTATTTCTTCTTTGCCAATTTGCATCCCCTTGATCTGTTTTTGTTGTCTTATTGTTCTAACTAGCACTTTGAGTACTATATTGAATAGATAAGAGAAGAGTGGGTATCCTTGTCTTGCCTCTAATTTTAGTGGGATTGCTTCAAATATCTCTCCATTTAATTTGATATTGGCTATTGGTTTGCTGTATATTGCTTTTATTATGTTTACATATGGGCCTTGAAATTCTAATCTCTCCAATTATTTTAACATGAAGGGGTGTTGTGTTTTGTCACATGCTTTTTGTGCATCTAAGGACATGATCATGTGACTTTTTTCATATAGTGGATTACGTTAATGGATTTTCATATATTGGACCAACTTTACATACTTAGGTTGAAGCCTCCTTGGTCATGGTGAATTATGGTTGTGATATGTTCTTTGATTTGGTTTGCAAGAATTTTATTGAGTATTTTTGCATTGATACTCATAAGCAAGATTGGTCTGAAGTTCTCTATTTTTGGTTGAGTCCTTGTTTGGTTTAGGTTTCAGAGTAATTGTTGCTTCATGGAATGAGTTAGGTAGGGTTTCTTCTGCTTCTATTTTGTGGAATAGTTTGAAGAATGTTGGAATCAGGTCTTCTTTGAAGGTCTGTTAGAATTTGGAACTAAATCCATTTAGCCCTGAGCTTTTTTTTTGTTTTTTGTTTTGTTGTTGTTGTTTTTTTTTTGTTAGTAGGTTTTTAATGTCTTCTTCGAATTTCCTTATGGGATATGTGCCTGTTTCGATAGTTTACTTGCTCTTGATTTAAGTTTGGTTTGTGGTATCTTTCTAGAAAACCGTGCATTTCATCTTGATTTTCCAGTTGTATTGAGTATAGGTTTTTGTAGTAGGATCTGATGGTTTCTTTGAATTTCCTTCATTTCTATTGTTATGTCTTCCTTTTGATTTTTGATTTTGTTTATTTTGATACTGCCTCTGGGCCCTTAGTTAGTTTTGCTAGGGGTTTATCTATCTTGTTGATTCTTTCAAAGAACCAGATTTTGGTTTTATTGATTCTTTGTATTGTTCTCATTATTTCTATTTGGTGATTTTGGCCATGTGTTTGACTATTTCCTGTCATCTATTCTTCTTTAGGTGTGTTTGTTTCCTTTTGTTCTAGAGCTATCAAGTGTGCTGTCAAGTTGCTAATGTAATATCTCTCTAGTTTCTTTACCAGGGCACTTAGTGCTATGAGTTTTCCTCTTAGCTCTGCTTTCATTGTGTCCTATAAGTTTGGGTATGATGTGTCAACATTTTCACTAAATTCCATGAAGTCTTTAATTTCTTTATTTCTTTCCCGATCAAGTTATCATTGAATAGAGAGTTGTTCAGTTTCCACGTATATGTGGAAACAAAATTCAAACAAAACCAAATCCAAAAAGTATCTATCTGCCAATACAGTCTACAGAGGATCCTAGAAGGAAAACTCCAGCACAAGGAAGGTACCTGCATCAAAGAAAGGACAAAATATTAAGCATCTCACAACAAAGACAAAAGGAGAGAACCACAAGCACATAAAGCCACCTACAACAACAAACATATTCAAAACCAACAGTCATCTTTGTTTAATATCTCTCAATATTAATGGACTCAACTCACTTATAAAAAGACATAAGGTAACAGACTGAATAAGCAAACAAGATTCAGCATTTTGCTGCACACAAGAAACACACTTCAATAACAAAGACAGACACTATCTCAAAGTAAAAGGTTAGAAAAATGTCTTTCAAGCAAATTGTCCCTGGAAACAAGCTGAAGTTGCCATCCTAATATCCAATAAAATAGACTTTCAACCAAAAGTTATCAAGTGTGATAAGGAAGGACACTTCATATTCATCAAGGAGAAAATCCACCAAGACAAAGTCTCAATTCTAAGCAATGAATTCTTAAAGTTTATAACCACCTATTCAATATAATGCTTGAAGTTTTAGCTAGAGTAATAAGACAACAAAAAGAGATCAAGGGGATACAAATTGACAAAGAATTCAAGATATCACTATTTGCAGATGGTATGATAGTATACATAAGCTACCCCAAAAATTCTACCAGAGAACTTATATAGTTGATAAACAACTTCAGCAAAGTGGCTGGACATAAAATTCACTGAAAAAAATCAGTAGCCTTTCTTTATATAAATGATAAACAGCCTGAGGAAAAAATAGGGGAACAATACCCTTCACAATAGTCACAAATAATATAAAATATCTTGGTGTAACTCTGTATGACAAGAACATCAATTCTCCCACAACTTTAAAAACAGATACACAGCAAGTACATAACAAACCATGTCTCCATGATCACTGTTACCTGTCAATATTTCCCCGTTCTGAAATCTACTTCTGGACATAGCATCACTATATTTTATAACTCAAGAACCTAGAAATCTGGCGATCAAATTTGAGTGTACTTTCACACGTTCAGGGATATTTGTTGTTTGCATTGTTTCTTCCTTTTTACAAAATGATAGTCCTACAAAAGTACCTACCCATCAAACCACTTTATCTATATGTATTATAAGTGAGTTCTTTTAAGGATTTTGAGATAAGACAATTATTTGGGACTTTCTGGGAAACTAATAACAATGTAATAAAAAGTGTAATCCAGCGCCTTTGAAGAGAACCAAGTTAATATGTTTATATTATTTTGAAATATAAAATATTTGACATTTTGTTTTAACAGAAGTCAAAATCTAATAAAAAGTTTTGAATCTGTAAATGGGTTGTCATTGCAGAAAAACATCTACTTATATGGAAATGGATATAGAATTGGCAACAAGAAGAAGGCAAACAATTTTTTGACAGAATGACAAATAACCCTAAGAAATGTTTAATAGACTTTATAAATATAAATATTAATGACTATGCCATGAAGAACTCAGAACTGAGAATTATTATAATAAATAGATTCTACTAACAAAGTAATGATGAGTAAATAGACTCATGGTGACATATGACTGCTAAGTAAGGTAGTGAGATAATTGAGGTACATGTTCATAGGGAGAGGGGATTTCAGATTAAATGCAAGATGGCCCAGATGACAAATGTCCTGTAGATTTGTAAAAATCCAATTTTATAAATGCTGTAGATATAAAGATAGTAGTAGAACATGAGCTAAATATGTAATATATTAAATTAATTTTTAATAGATGACACATCAACAAAAACCAATAAAACAGTTTAATTGATCAAAACAAATATATAAAAACATATTTATTTTCCAAGGGACATACCTTTAATTTAGTGACATATATTAGGGGAATACTATTATAAAATAGGGGTAAAGTCAGAATAGCTGTAATAATCAAGGCAAAAGGAGAATTTACAAAAATAAAAAATATAAAAAGATATTCTGACAAAGAGAAGCAAATTTTAAAAAATTGCCTGATTATTCATGAGACTAGTCAAACACACACACACACACACACACACACACACACACACACACACACACTTTTCTCCATGCACTGCTCTTAAGTAGACCCACTTTTCTGTTCTGCTCCCTTGTAATTTGGGCATATACTAACTTTGACTCATCTTGTCAAATATTTCTGATTCATCACTTTGTCAACCTCTCAATTAAGTGTCATTATCAACCATGGCTGCTTCCTTCTATGAACTATTTTTACCTTCTTTGTTTTGGATTAAATGTGCATGTTAAGGTCTTTTCTGTATTCCAAACACATAATAATGTAATCCAGGGCATGTTTGCAATCTGCCCAGATCATACAGACCTAGAAGGTCTTTGGATGTGATCCCTTGCCAGAGCAGCCATGTTCCTGAATAAAAATTTATCTTCAATTTCTATTCATATGAAAAAAATACTTAGAAATCATTTATTTATTAAAAACAAAGGCTTATTTGGCTTACATGTTGAGAGTTCTCATTATGATATCAGTTATACAAAGACATTTAGTGGGCAAGTAATGCAGCTTTTACTGCATAAATCGCTAGCTTCTTATGCAGACACCAGAACCTCTAAAGATGCTATTGAATTTGTCCTTGTACATCTTGTTGTCACAGAAACTGTATATTCCCTTGTACATAGACTTAGTTCACACTTCTTTTAGAAGTTGAAATATTTTAATGAATATGTAGCATAAGTATCATTTTACTAATTAGTCTGTCTTACAAAGAAAAATATTCTTTTCTTTATCAATGACTAAAACTTCAAAATATGTATATATAACACTACCATTCCAAGAGTTGAGAAAATTTATAAAGAATATTTTCAGTAGCAAGCACATAGGCATTGGTAATATAGTAGTGTCGTGGCAGATACATGTATTGAAAGATTTAGCAAAACAATGTTTCCTACAGTAATTCAAAAAGCATGAAGTATTTGAAGATTATTCACATTGAGAAACTTGCATCTTGACTTTACATGCATTTCCTCTCTGGTACTAATATCTATAATATTGTGCATTCAAATGGGAGTGAACTTTGTAAATAATGATGGTCTACATTAAATTAAAGGCTTCTGTCAGACATAAAGGCAAAGGAATATTGTTATGTATTTTCATTATAAATTACCTGTGTAGTTTTAAAAATGATTTTTGAAAGAAAGAAAGAAAGAAACAAACAAACAAACAAACAAACAGAGAAAAATCTTTGGTTTAGCATGTGCAAGAAGGGAAAATACTGAGTATAATTATACTGATTTGTCCTAACATATGTCCATATTTGACAACCAGGGAAATGTTCATAAAGTAAGATTTTGAAAACATAAGCTACAGGCAGTACGTAAAGCTCCTTGTGATAAAGAAATGATCTTAAGTTATCAAGAACTACTGCTTTTCTTTATATGGAGAATAAGTCTAAGGTAATGTCACTAGAAATCTGCAATGTTCTTCCTACCTAATTAATTGTTACATGTCATATATCTTGCTTATTGAGATTTTTAGAGTTTTCCACATCAGCAGAATATAAAAAAAGTTGTGCTTCACTGAACTACTTAATGTTATGTGCCCAAAACTATGAAAAGATGGTTAGAATATTCTTTTATCATGTTATTTGATGAAAACAGAAGTGCTGTGAAATCGGTCCCAAAAAGGGACATGTCACAGTTTGACGGCATTAATATGCAAACAAATGTGAGCCAGAGTGTTCCTGAAGCTGACTGAAGCGCTCCTCTCCTCACAGATGGCAGCTACATCAGCACTTGCTGCTCTGGAAGACATGTTCCTTGGAGCTTTTCCTTTTGTCATCAATAAAATGAATGATGAAGGATATACAAAGGTCTGTGATGTCCCAGAACAAACTGACCTTTGTATGATAGTTAATGCCAAAGACACATGTACACACACACACACACACACACACACACACACACCTTCGTACAATCATATTTGCAAACAAACACAAACATACACACATACACACTAACATACACAGGAAAAAGTCACATTCCACTTGTCTGAGTTAGTTTATGCAAAATATTTTAGCCAATGTTATTTTTTTGGACAGGAAATAAAATTGAATTCATGTTAATTCCACAAAGGTGTGTTGAGGTTCGGTCTTTTGTTATGTATTGTAATGCTGAATACTAGCCCACAAAGTCTGGCTTTCCTGTGGGTGAGGGAATTCCCAAATTCCTAAGAAGACTTATGAAACCTTGCTGCTGCCTACTCCCTCACCCAAGTTGTCTCTGATTGGTAAATAAAGTTGCTTCCAACCTATAGCTGGGCAGAAGAAAGATAGAGTTTTTGTTCCCAAGCTTGGGCTCAGAGGCCGGAGACCATGAGGAAGGAGAGAAAGAAGGAAGAGAGAGGAGAGATGCCACGAAGTAGGTAAATTATGAAAACATAGCCATGACAGTTGTCCAATTGGAGTTAAGAGCAGCCCAGATGGAATAAGTTGTAACTTGGGCTTATTTATAGGGACATAGACACAATAGGATAGTGGGTAGATATCTGCTCTGTTTTAGTGCTAAGTCTCATTATAAATATAAAAGTTGTGTGTCTTTGATCTGGGAACTGAATGATAAAACGCAGGGCAGAAAATTGACATTAAACATTTTTTACAACAAAGGTGGATCATTAAGTTCTTTAGAAACTGTAATCTATATAAAGCAGAATAACTTCCATTGAAATACAAGAAATTCTTAAAGATTTGAAACTTCTTTTCCAAAATTTTAGTAATATGTAGGTTTTTTAAAGGTATACATTTATTAAGCATATATGCCTATTTAAAATTTTTATTTAATATATTAATTAAGAACAGTGTCTTCACATTTAGTTACCTGTGCTACAGGTCTTAAATATATGTCTTCCAGTTTTCTGCCTTTATGGGATTTAATGTAGACAACTGTGTATGTTGAAGCCTGCTCTCCCAACATAACTGTAGCCATTTTGCTTTATGCCTGCCAGCTATTTCAGATTGTTACTGACACAGAAAAATAGCTTGACTCTGAGCATGGCCAAGCTGACCACATACCCTGTTATGCTCTGAGGTTTGTTGATCCTAAGAAATTGCACAACCATAAGCTCCACTTAGGACCAATCGGATTAAAAGTCAGTTAGAACTGTTCCATCTAGCTAGTCAAATTAGCTTGAGTCAGAGTTGATCAAAAGGCAGTACTCCCTACTTCTGCACATGAGCTCATTGTGGTTTTTGCCTTTATATACTGGCAACAAAAAGCTTTTGCAGTCACAGCTAGTTTCTGAGTCTTTTCTGCCAAAATGGCAGGATTGATCAGTCCTGGGGTGAATGCTCAACAAACTATCCCTGTCTGACTGAGATTGATGTACATGTGGTTTGTGGGGCAACCCCAGACCCCAACAGTGAATCTCTATACCTATGCATATTTGTTGTGCTTTTTCTTTGGCTTTTGTCCTTCTATTTGTTTTGTTCTATTTTGAATTTTAAATTTATTTATTTATTTCATTATTATTCCTTAGAAATCTGTTTGGTTTCTCAGGAGAAGTAGAAAGGATGTAGATCCTAACAGAAGGATAAAAAGAAAAGAACCTGGGAGAATTCAAGAGATAAAAGAGGCCCACCAGTTTAACAGCTACTTCACTGGACACTTCAAAAGCAAGAAGGGCTTAGAATGTTGTATGTTGTATTTCATGTTTTGAAAGTTCTCAGAAAGCAGTCATTACTGTTGTACCCAGCAAAATATCTTCCATCCATAAGTAAATGAAGAGATAGAGATAGAGACGGAGAGGGAGAGGGAGAGGGAGAGAGAGAGAATATGGTAAGAGCCATCTATGTATTCATTGCATTCACAAAGTACAATAATTAGGGAAAATAAAACAAAATACAGGTTTTTTACTTTGAAAATATTATTCTTAGATATGAATCAATATTCTATAACTAAATGAATTTGATTTGTAACTTTAATTTTTTCAAATCCTACTTTTAATAATTGTTCTTAAGCACTTTAACTTCCATTGTAAACCAACACCCACCTGAAGTAGTGGAAAAGAAAGGAAGCAGGGTGCTGGGGTGGGGAGCACGGAGGAAGTGGACCTGTTTAGAAAAGCTCTTTGCAACTCCCTCTGTGTTGTCTGGAAATCAGCAGTTCAGTTCACAGGCTAGCAGGTAGCGTTGGCTCGATCCACTCGCAAACACTTCACAGATTTATCAGCAGTCAAATTTGGTAGAGTTGGGTTAGTGACAGGGATGACATGACCTAGCAAAGAAAGGCAGGCCTGAGCCTAGGTTTGAGTCAGTGTGAGGGATCAACAGGAATACCAGCACTGTTTTTTTTCCTCTCTCGGGGAAGCTAAGATCAGTGAAATGGGAGACCCACAAGCATTGAATAGCTAGGTGTATCAGCAAGCCAGGCTCTCCTTCTGTCACTTTGTAGAGTCCTAGCTTCACATGCCTTGCCTCAGCATGGGTTCTACACCAGCATGTGCATCCAATTAGCCCAAGTTCAACAAGTAAGTGGCAAGAAATTGCAGCACACCACTATATCTTTTTGTTTGGTGCATTTCTCTCTATGGAGTCCTGATAAATGCAGCTCAACTTCACAGTGTAAGGCAGGCTAATACATATGTGTTGTTACCAGAGAATCCATCAACAGGTGTCCATTCACTTGCTTGATTTAGCAGAATATCATATCTCCGGCATATGCTTCCGTGAAATGTTCCTTCATGAATCTGTCTTAGCCTTTCACACCTGTGTCAACTTTAACAAAGTGTTCCTTAGGGTGTTTGCCCCAGCACAACAACATCCAACTGACTTTTCAAAGAATGGTTAAGTTTCCATTTTATTAATGAATAGCTATTTTAACAAGAGTATTCTTATAAGGCATTTCTGTCTAAAACTATTAATAGCAAATAAGTGGTAAAAGTCACCATGTAACAATAACAAGAGCACTATTATACACTTTGTTCTATCATCCATCCATATGGATAACTGGTCAATTCTGTGTGTGTGTCTGTGTGTGTGTGTGATCCTTACGTATATTTATCCTTTGTGTTCTTATATATTGATTAGTTATTAGAAATAAAATAATTCTGTATACATGTAAAATATTCATTATCATCAAATCCAAAATCTTATGATGACTGTGGAATCTTCATTTCAGGTAGAAAAAAATCACACCCCTACAAGCTCATATAATATCTTAAAGCAAAAAGTTCTTTTATAGCACATTACATAGCAGAGTAGGTGTGAAATTAGTTTTATGGTGAATGGCTATCCAGAAGGTTGTTAGGTTTTTTTTTTATACTGGTTTTGTACATGAATGCATCCCTTTACAGATTAAATTAATGTCTTTAAATTAATGATGAGCTCTGACCAGGCATGCAATACTTTATTTGTACTTCAATATTTACTAGACTATTTTGTCTCACTAATGTAAAGTGTTTTCTCTGGGTTTTGACCCTACTCAACTAAAGGACTAAAGTGAAAATAGGAGAGAGTACTTTTCCAATTGAAAGACATTTAAGAGAATGCGTTAGTGTCAGTTGTAGGGAGTTCGCATGATCTACCCTTGATTTACATCAGCCCTATAAAAGCTGGCAAGTGTACTTGTGGTCCCTGCATTGGGAAAGAAGAAACAGCAAATCTTTGTGTTCACTATCAGTCAGTCCAAACTATTCCTAGTCATACAAACAAATATACATTTTCATAAACATAAACATGCACACAAGAACGTAAACTAACACCTGTAAAATATGGAATTACAAATACTGTATGGTTTGAGCAGTTGAATTCTCAAAACATTCAAAATTCTATATTTTCTATGACTAATTCTAAAGTAGGAAGAAAGAAAAATGAAACCAATACCTTTGCTCAATTTAGAACCAATGGATTTAAAGCTAAATATATTTCTTGTTTTTTCAAATTGAACTCTTATTGTAATAAATTAAAAAAAAAACAAACGGGTTCAACATATCTCCTTTGATTATTCACAGTTTTGCATCTAACAAATTTCATGCTTTTTATTTGGTTTCTCTTTCAAATATGACACTAGTAACTTTAAAATATAAGGTTTTTTTGCTTTTATAATTCCATTCACCTCAAAAATTAATTTTTCTGAAAATTATTACAATTAATTGCATTGTTTTTATGGATTTTCTAAAACTTAGCCAATAAATGTATGTATCAGATGTTTACTTTCAATTGTGTAACTGCTTTTATCTTGTATCAAGTAATATGGTATACTGTTGAATTTTAAATGTTTTATTTAAGGGGAAGTGGGGCACAAGGGTAAGTTTATTACCAGATTTAAAGGAAATCTCAGGGCAGGCTTGGTGTCAGTAGCTATTGAGAGGACTAGAAAAAAAGAGAGAGAGAGAGAGAGAGAAGGACAACAGGTATAATGCTGGAGGCAGGCATAGAAGGAGTGGACAACGGTCACATTGCAGACAAAGAGAGCCACCTGAAGGAGAAGAATGCTTTAGAGAAAGAGTCAAACATTTCAAAGCATTGAAGGAAAGGCCCCAATTACTAGTCTGCATAGGAAGACTTTTGACCTAGCATGTTGTCTCCGTAGAGCTTCTGTGCTGGGTACTGGGATTCTGGGAAAGAAAGTCCAGTAGCTCATTATGAAAGTGAGTATTTCACCCTGTCTTAATATGAGTACACCTTCCTTAGGGTTGTCTTTTTACTACAGTGATTGAACCGGCACAACACGAATGGAAAGTCTCTTTACCCAAGCTAAAAATTCTGTTCCCTTGACAATATGTTTTCTTTATATTTGTGTGTGTGTGTGTATTTTGTTTGTTTGTTAGATAGATAGATTGTTTTTAAGATGTTCTTCATTAAAGAGGTGATTACAAAATAACTTGGAATTCACTTAAAACTGGTAAGTTGTATTATAAGTTTTGGTATCTCTGACTTCGAAAAAGGATATGTTCAGTCTTTTAGAATCCTTTTATATTTATTTATTTAGCATGTGTGTCTCTGTGTGTGTACGTGCACACATGTGTGCTTGTGTTGTGTGTGTTTGTGGATCTGGAGTGGCTTGATGACAACTTGAAGTACTTTGGAGTCGCCTTTGCACCTTTTAGACCCTGGGATCTTCTGGCTTGAAATAAGATTTTTACTTGCTGAGTGATCTCATGAGCTTCATTCACCTTTTAAAGTAATGTACTGACAGGAAAGAAAGGGACTCCTAGTGGAATAACTGTTGAGCATTGCATTATGGGTTACTGTACTGTACATAAACACAGTTCATGTTCTTCTTGGATTACTTATTTTATTTTAAATAGTCATACATATGATTGGGGAAACGTACCTCAAGTATGTTTCCCAATGGGTTATACATTTACTACATTTTCATTTACCATAGGAATGAATATGAATATATATTCATATATACACATACACACATCTGGAAAGGACCTTATACAGTTTTCTGGCCTCCATTGACGCCAGGCATGAAAGAATGCAAAAACGTACACACAGGCAAAACACATATACACATAAAGTGAAAAGGAATACCTTTTGCTTTTACATTTTCAAGGCACTGTCGACAATGACAGCTGAAAAAGGAAATGCAGTTATTTTCATTTATTTATATGTTTCTATATGTAATAATTACAAAAGAAATAAGCCATAATATTAAGATTCTCATGAAATGCTTTAGCATGACATTTCTTTGGTTAATTGATTTTATTTTTGAAGTAATAATATATGAGTATCAATGCAAAATGGTTTAAGTATACTTTGGTAACTTTCAATTGCACCTGTTAGAAATAAAATTAGATACAGAAAAAAAAGAACATACAAATTTTAAATATAATTTTTTCTAGTACTCTCATGTAAATTATCAGTTGATTGAGTTAACTTCCAGCCTGGGGCATAGGGACAAAGCAACATTCCTTGAATCCTTGACAGGCTTAAGCAGAAATGCTGAAGAAACAACTCATGCAAACAACAGGCTGTACCAGATGTCCACTCCTCCAGACAGCCAGAAGTTAAAGATTTCTAGGCTGAGCATCTCTAATTGAATCAGTGTTCCCCAGGGAGATGAAAATAGGAGAGCATTTCACCAAACTGGACAGAACTGTGAAGGATTAGTGTAAGTCATTCATGTATGGAAGTAATTAATGAATCAACTATTTCATAGGCAATTTTAAATAGAATTTTTCTACTTGAAACTCTTAGATAGCTGAGTAGGCATTTATCACTCTTTATATAATTGAAGATTTGGTGGAATAACTTTTAAATGAGTAGGTATGAGGAATCCAAGAATGTCTTATCAGTTAATGTAATAAATAATCACACTTAACACATACATACAGAAAACCCTATGTTATATTTATTTCAGTGAAATTGAAGAATACACCATTTCTAGTGAAAATCTAGCCAGGAACATGCTGTCCACCTAATTGATCACCAAAGCCCTAAAGTTTAGTTTCTATGCAGATGACAATTTCCTAATACTCAAAACAATTTGGAGAAATGGATTTTTACATATTTTATTTTCTTATCTAGCCATCTATGTTGGAAGCACAGCAGTTTTTATTGCTGTGTTTTATCTTCATGCATGAATTCCACAGCCCTATATTCAATCAACTGCAAAAAGAAAAATGTTGAAAAAATAATTTCAGCCTGTACTTAGCATAGTGTATTAACTAAGCTTCTTTCTTACAGCCCCCTAAACAATGAATTGCAAATACTATTGACATGTCCTTTGCATACAATATAGTGCATGAGCAATCTTTACATGATGAACGGTACATAGGACACAGGAATGCATAGTGTGTATACCACAGCATTACATTGGTCACTTCAGCAGCTGGCATTTTGACATCTGGGAGGGTTTCAGAATCCATACACCATGAATATCCAGGAACTGCTGTAATAAATTAATTTACTTACTATTCAGAGAGAATATGTAAAGATTGTGAATTATATTATAACATGTATGTAAATATCACCATTAAGTTGTAAGTTTCATTTAAGCAACACAGTCTCATAAATATGATATAAGTATAGCACTATAAAAAATCAGTAGCGGTTTTCACCCTCAAACATACTCTAGGTTATACAATGTGAATTAATACAAATTAGATAACTGAAAAATATTTGACTTAAATTAGTTATTTTAAAAATTGTTTTAGAGGCCCAGATAAGAAGACAAACAAGTTTTAAATTATTCATGATTCATAGTAAAGAGTTAACAAGAGCACTGGTGTTTATTGGAAACATTTTTGGCATTTAATTGTTGTTCATTTATTTGTATGTGCCTGTGCAATTGGCTCATACACATAGGTGCAGACATATCAAGGTTAGAGGAGAGTTTGTGGAAGGCGGTTGTCTCCTTTCATGACGTGAGAACCAGGATTTGAGCTGATGTCGTTGGTTTTGACAGCAAGTCCCTTTCCTACTCAGCCATTTCAGTGATGTCGCACAGGAAGTATAAAGTACAGTACACTTCAGGAATATAGAAACAATAAATACACATGAGAAAAATCATCATCTTTAGCTAGAAGTGTTATAGATAATGTGATATAGTATTTGGTTCCCTTATCAATCATATGCCATTTATAAGAAGAGAAATCCCACATTGTTCATTCCATGGGTAACCATATGTTTTATTTTTCAAAGTAAAATAATGGAGAAAAATGTAAAGATTTGAGATGGAAAGAGAAAAAAACTAAATAACTAATTACTTATGACCTTAAGAATATTTATTTGATTGCTGTAGTAACTCAGCTTCATTTACCCGACAAATGAACAAAGTCACAAATGTGTTTTATCTAAATGATTGAAATTCTCCCTGCAGCTAACTGAAACTTCCATTATGACTGGTGGCTGAGAAACCTTCAATAACTTATGACACACTTTTCTGACTCATTTTATAGTATGGCGAATACAATTTAGCTTTTCCTTTTTGCTTCAATCAATCATTTTGAATGATACTCATTTATCCATCAAACATTTGCTAAATGCTCACTCTTCCACAATCCACAAAGAACTGAGATCATACAGATGGCCCTCGAATTCTAATTGTCAGATGATGGCCACGCGGGCCACAGATTGATTAACAGTCTTGTTTCCTGTCATGAGTGATCCTCTTACAATAGACTGGAGGTTTTTTCCAATGAGTTCTTCAAGTGTCTAGCAAAGCTCAGCATTGAAATGCTGCCTTCTGGGTACAAGTCTTTTTCTTGAGTGAATGTGCTGCCCTGATCCTGTACCTAGGAGCCCGTTCGTTTTCCTTGGCTACTTTGGCTATAAAAAAAAAAAAGTTTTGTAAGTTGTCAGAAATAAGAATATTAAAAATTAACATGATTTAATGTCCATTTCCTCTTTTAAATTTTTTCCATTAATTTTGAATTTGAGTATTTAATTTTTTAAGTAATTTTCTCCTATGTGAATTACAGTCATTATTCTTTATAGCCTGTCAAGTCAAAATGATAAGAAGGGCCTCAGAATTCTGGTACATGTATTCTTAAGCTTTTGAACAAGAGAAAATCTAAAATAGTCCATGGCACCCTACCTGGAAATAAGTACTGAAAAATGTAGGCAGTGTCTCAGAAAAACATTTTTCAGAGGCAATTTGTTTGACTTTCACAATTGTATGTTTAAAAATAAATTATCTACAAAAGGCCACATCTTTAGCTGAGATGCTATTGATATTTGATAGCTGTGAACGAGACAGACTTGGTATTCTTTAAAGAGATAAGCCCTGATATGTCATCCATATTTGAGTAGGTAGCTCTACACCCTTGAGAATATGGATATGGAAAATTGTGCTTGGCTTCTTATTTGATAAAAGAAACATGAATTTATGGGCTTTGGGGCTTTGAGGATAGATCTTTAGAGAGTTAGACATAAAGAGTGGATGCCAGAAAATGTGATCATGAGTATTTAACTTTTGGGGTAAAATAATTTTAAGTTTCTGTTGTCCAATTTCTGTTTTAGAATAAAGGTCACTTAACACCCAATACGGATGAAGTGTGATTTAAAGTGAAGTAATTATTTTTGTAGACCTCGTAAATTCACTGTTATGCATTTGTTTATTATGTTATGCTTATGTTACTTATGTGCTGTATTATGCTATAAGTAGATAAAACAACTAGAATTAAACATTTGGTTCTAAATTAGTATGTACTGAGATTAAAAGGAAGCATGGTGATTTAAGAAGCATTTATATGCTGTTTCTGATAAAAATAAAACAAAAAACTATGATCCTTCACTTGAGGTCATAAGAGAAATAAACCTAGAATCTCAGCTTTCCATTTTTGTTTTCCTTTTACTTTGGGTCACACTACTCCTGATACGCATATACTTGTTTGTGGTGTTTATGTGAGTGGTGCTTTCTTATGCATATGCACTCACACATACTTGCTTTTGTGGAAGCTGGAACTGAATATCCAGGCCCTTCATCTATCATTCTCAAGTTTGTTTGTATGATTTTTAGATACAGTCTCTTATTGAATCTGAAGTTTGTGAATTTGGTTAGACTTGAACACCAGCAAACCTCAAGGATTTGTCTCCTCCTTCCCAGGACAGGGGCTAAAGATGCTTATCAACACACTGTGATTTTATATGGATACTAGGAATTCAAACCCGTTTCCTCACAGCTATGTAACAAGAACTTTAAGCATTGAGACAACTTATCATCCTTAGTGGCTATTACTTTACATAGTATAGAGACATAACAATCATTAATATGTCTCTGTCAACCTAACTTATCTCATATATTTATGACTGAATACAAAGATAGTCACTGCTCTGAACCTGTCGTTACCTTAGTTTCCAGAAGCAGGAATTTCTATTGGATAGGATATCATCATGATGAGATCAGTTGTCTATGGTGGAGAGGCTCTGTTTCAAAGTAGGTCATCTCATAGAAATTATATTGACCCCTTTTATTACTAATAAACTACACACTTATTGGGTCACCTCATAGAAAGTTTTCAATAAATTGATGAGTAGAAAAATACCTTAAGAAAAGTTGTAAGCTAATCATGATCACTACATCATTTCTTTATTTAAACCTATAGCTTAGATAGATACCCAGAAGACAATTAAAGAAGTAATTAACTTTTTAATTCTTTTTTCACCTTCTCAGTGCATGATGTAACTTTTTGGCTCTGTTTGGTCAATACTAGTTTCTTAATCAGAATGAAAAAGCAATGGTCATGAATAGATTTTTGAGATTCAGGAGGCTGAGATTTCTACTGAAATCTCTAGTCACCAAATGAAACCTGAATTATTTGAAGCAAAGAAATGAATATGTAAGTGAATTTCAACAGATATTTCAATAAGGGGATCAATTGCTGACAATTCTCCATAATTGTAATCTCTGACCTAGTGATAGCAAAGGAAAAAATGTTTGACTTAAAAGCATCAAGGACAACAAACTGGAACAGCACTTTAGGTAGGACACAAATCAACAACAACAACAACAACAACAACAACAAATGTTATTCCAATAAAAGCTGATGTCATAAGTCCAAATCAACTGGAGCAATGTGGAAGAGTCTACAAGTGTCTATCTTCTCTTTGTTTTTGTTTTTGTTTGTTTTGTTTTTAAAATAATTTATTTTTTTTAATTTCTTTTTTTTTTGAACATGAAATGCTTTTTTATAGCATGTTTTACAAGGGGAGGGGGTAAGAGGGGCCAGGTGGTGGAAAAGTACAAAATCTTCTTGGCCTGTGCCCTATCTTCTCTTTGTAAAGAAATAAAAAGCTAATTTACTTCCAGTTGACAGTTGAGTGAACTGACATCATATCAGTTCCAGGGTACTTTTGTATCTAGCAGCATGGATGAGAATTGTGACCCTCCAAGAAGATGGTATTCTTTACAAGAAAAACTTTCAATCAGGAGAAACTTGTAATTGTCCTTTAAGATGAACTTGTTTGAAAGTTAGAGAAAGAGAAATGCTTGTGTAGTGATGAAAAATGCCATTATTTTATGAGAAGTCATACAGATGAGCTTATGGAGAAATAAAGTACCTGGAGGATATCGATTTGTCTTTGGTTCTATCTTGAACATTTTGGGCTTATTTATTTATTTATTTATTTATTTATTTTTAAATTTTTAACGAATTACTTTACAACCTGATCATAGTGTGCCCTCCCTTCTATTCTTCCAATCCTACATTCTCATCTCCCCTTCTCTTTAGAGAAGGGAAGGCATCCCATAAATATCAATCATCTTGGCTTGGCATATCACATTACAGTAGGACTGGGGACTTCTATTGAGGCTAGATAAGGCATCCCAGTTCAGGGAAAGGGATCCAAATGGAATATTTTAAGCTTAACTGCAAACTTGAGATTACTAACAGACTAGGTTTGTTTAATATATACTTTTGCTTTCTTTAGCAGGAAATTTAAATAATTTGAAGTCATGTGTTTAAGTAGCCTAAGACATTTGTTCCTATACATTGTCCTTTCGTGTGATTAAGAACAAAACCCTCAGCAAACACCTTTGCTTATAAAAAGTAAAGTATGTGGTTGGTATGCAAATACAAAGAAATTCAGAAATTCTTATCCATTTCAGTGCTTGATTTCACATCCATTTGTGCATTTTAGCATCTGCTAACTGAAGTTTAATATAAAGGTCTTCAGTTAATAAGTTTGTATTTCACTATTTTCATCAAAGGCTTTTACTTGTCATTTCATTTCTCACTAAACTTTCACTTAAATAATGTAAATGTGGAAGTATGATGTTCAAATCTGTCCTGAGGGAGTAATATCTAATATAGAACTCTGAACTCTGGTTTTCACTGACTCTAAGCTTCTGCTCTTACTTTTTCAAGTATCATTTGACAGGGGCAGAGCCAGAGTTTAAAAATCAGAAAATAAGACTGGACATGAATGCCTAAAATAAAAGCATAGAGTTTAATTAAACTCACAGATTAGAGATGAGGAAGAAGCCATTAAAGTAATGTGAGCCTGTTATTGAAGGTCTGTGAATCTGGTCCCATCCATGAGCATGTCTTCTCAAATGTTTTACTGTAATTGGCAATAGTGAATGAGAAGAAGCTGTGCTGCAGTGGAGATACAAATTAGAAACAAGGTAGAAGACCTGAAGTCTGAATCTCAACACTGAAAGAATATAAGGAGATAGATAGATAGATAGATAGATAGATAGATAGATAGATAGATAGATAGACAGATAGATAGATAGACAGATAAAGATAAATTTAAAAGGGAGCACATTGTTGTGCAGGGAAAATGAGCATTTCTGTTTTATTCAGTTACATATTAGTATGCTAAGTAGCTCAGAGCTGATTTCATCTTAGCTCTGTGTTTTGTGCAGAGAGTAAATGTTCATGCTAGAGGCTTTTCCAGACAATAAAGCAGTATAGAAGATTTATCCTTTAAAGCAGGAATCAAATGTAGATGATTTCCATTGTACAATGGTCAAGATAACAGAAGAAACCAGAAGATACAAAGGATCAAGATGAGGATACAGCAAATTATTCTCAATCATCATACTCTTTCCATCTCCCTTCCTCTCTTCCTCCCTTCCTCTCTTCCTCCCTTCCTCTCTTCCTCCCTTCCTCTCTTCCTCCCTTCCTCTCTTCCTTCCTTCCTTCCTTCCTTCCTTCCTTCCTTCCTTCCTTCCTTCCATCTTCCATTCATTCTCTTCTTCCTTGTGTAGCCAGGAGCTTTTCTACCTGGACTCTGTATTTCCAGAATAACGACTCTGAGACTTAATTTTATATATATATATATATATATATATGAATAAATGCATAAGCTTTGGCTTGTTTCATGACTAGCTTATAATTTACATAATCTGTTTATTCTCACCTGAGTTCAGCCATATAGCTATTTGCCTCTCCTCAGTTTTATGCATTAGTCTCCTCCAAGTTTAGGGTAAAAATCTCTCACTCTTGACTCTTTCCCAGAATTCTTTCTCTCTCTGCTGGATGTCCCATTTTCTATTTCCTGCCTCAGCTCACTGGCCAATCAGCTTTTTATTGACAGGGGATGCTTTCAGCCAGTTTACAAAGATTCTCTGTACACTGCCTCTTCCCTTTCTTTTTCTGTGCAGTGTTAGAAATGAAACTCACTGCTTGCTCCATGCTAAGCAATTGTGCTCTTAGTAGAAATATCATTCCTATCTCTAAATTTTATTTTCTCCTACAAACTATAATTTTTAAAATTCTTTTGGAAACATTTAAGTGTCAATGAGATTCAATGTACTAAAAAATATTTCAAATCCAACACCACTATGTATTAAAACTCTACATATAAAGAATAAAATTTATGATATTAACATGCAAATTTTGATCAATAGTAGTAAAGTTTCTTTATTGTACTTCACACACACACACACACACACGCACACAAAGGTTTTTCAGGTAAAGACTAAAGCCAACTGAAAAATTTGGTGGTTATTCATTTATTTTCCATGCAAATAACTTTAGCCCCAATGTAGATTTGTTCCACTCCCAGACTACTCTAGTCCATGGACAAAAGACATATCAAGCCTAATGTCACAAGCAGAGGTGTTAGTCAAGCTTTGGGGCAATAGATTTGTATTTCAATATCTACTTAAAACCCTTAGTTCAGTGGTAACTTTGATCATCAATTTATTGTAATACAAATAGCAATGTAGTAATCCCAGGTTAAGCTGGAAGACACTTAGCTTATTAGGCATTAGAAATTAAAATTGCTTTGCTATCTCATCCCTGATGATTATCATCAATAATAAGAATGAAAATAAATGCTAATGCTAATTTGAATAAAGAAGACTTATTCAGTGCTAAACTGTTCAGCCTTTGTGGTAATTAGTATGAAGATTTCTGAGAAGCTGCAACCAGAACTGTTAAGGTCCAAGAATAGCTGAAGAATGATTCCCCAAACCAAAATAGTATGGAAAAGCAGAGAAAGAGCTGAATTTCCTGCATTCGGGGATCTCCCCATTTGGAAATGGAGACACATGGTAGACTCACGGGCCAAGTTTTATTGTCAGGGGAACTCCAGGGAGGAATTAAGTGTCCTTTTACTATTGTTGGTTAGCTCTAACTTTAGGGTTCTTGATTCTATAATTGGATATGCCTTGGAGACTTCCTTAGCTTATTCATTTTAGCCACTTATTCTTACTTCAGACCAGATGACAAAGTGTCCTCAGAATGGCTGTGTGAGACTGTGGTTGGCTGACCATGGGCTCCTGGACTGTGGGGCAGTGGGCTATGAGAAAGCCAGAAAGCTTGGTAGAAATCTTCGAAGCCCCGAAACCTCAGCCTGAAAAGGGTCACAGGACGGAACGTTGCTTCAGATTTCCCACGCCAATGGCCCTCTTAGCTTCCGCTTCCCACAAAGAGACCTGTGACCCTTATCATGTAGGATAACACCTCCATGCAAATAAGGCATCCTCAAACCCTCAAGCCAAACCAATAGGGGCTACCTGTTCTTTCCCCCAAAACTGTATATATGTAACTCCAGAGCCCAAATTAAAGGTCTCCTGCTGTCGGAGTGCTTTCATGATCCATCGCTGGGCCAGTCGTGCATTTCAAAGGACAACACTCTCCTCTTTCCCCAGCGAGAGGTGAGCTGAAGAGGCTGAAATACTTCTTCCGTGGGCTCTCACAAGCTACCCCCGGAACCAGAGAACTAAAAGAGCGGATAACACTTTCTCGCTTTTGGGGACTGGGACGGAGGTCCCGCTCCGCGCGACTGAAAGGCATGTCTGAGCTGTGCCTTGGTTCACGGTTGTGCTCCAGCGACCAGAGGCCGCTGGCCCGGCCGGGAGCTGACGCCATCCGCCGCCGACCCAGTTCGTGGCGGGTCTGTCAGCCCGCGATCCCTAGGCGAGAGCACTGCCCAACACTGGACATGAGATTTTATTTCTGGAAAACAGAATCTTAGGCCTAGTCTTCCAAACTGCCAGTTTGTAGTCTATCATGGAGTCTGCCTGGTTTTGACTAACTCGGTCTTTTCAAAACTGCTATAGGGCTTAGTTACACCACTGTTGATAGATAAACAAATGATTTTGTG
The DNA here is from genome assembly GCF_004785775.1 of Grammomys surdaster. Lineage (NCBI taxonomy): Eukaryota > Metazoa > Chordata > Mammalia > Rodentia > Muridae > Grammomys > Grammomys surdaster. The sequence continues at coordinate 30,858,131 of NW_021604564.1, read as the reverse complement.
TTATCATGAGAAGGGATATTAATACAACTGTTTATTACAGCACAGAGTCCAGAATCTACCATAGATTACACATGTCTATGGACACTGGGGTATTATTTACTTGGAAACTACATGTAATAAAAACATTTCTGGAAAAACTGATAGAACAGAAAGTCATTGTGATAACTAAAATAAGCCAGAGTGGAGAACACAAACTCTAAATTTTCTCTTATATGTGGATCATAGACTTGTATGTGTAAGTATGCTTTTACATGTATGTATTATGTATGTGTATGAACATGAGTGTTTGCATATATGTATCTATGTATGTATACATGAGAGGGGAACAATAGATCCTAAGGGAGGGTAAAGAGAGCATATAATAATACCTGGAATAACACAGCAAAAAATGTACTATTTTTGAAAGAAACTGAAGCATCCGGAAGGGTGCATACGAGAGCCCTGAGAGAGGGAAGTGGAATTCATCAGACAAAAGTTGAATATAAAACGACTATGACCGTGCCATGAAGAATCCCTTTAATTGTTATGCTAGATTGAATAATAAAGCAATAATTTCAAGAAATTTAAAAGGTATAGGACTTGGTCTCAGTGGTACTCTAAATATGAGTGAATTACTATTTCATGTTATAAAATCTATGTTATTTCATAATTTTGTTTAGAGATTGCAAATGGAGTTAGATATTATAAGAAATTTGGATACAAATACACATTGGATCATTTCTTCATACATATTAAGGTTACCATTTGATTGTTGTTTAATTAAGCCAGGAAACAATTTTTTTCAGCCATTCAAAGATGTCTGTCAAATATTTATTGATCTGGAATACAACTAAGTGGACTGTGTAACAACTTTATACTTTATGCCTTTTAAATGCCAAAGAATGGGAAATCCAGCCATCATATATATATTTATTTTAGTTTACATATATTCTTATGTGATTAAGGCTATAACACATTTTCTGAAGTAAATGTACTGCTTTATAAACATTATGTGTAACCTACAGAAGTTCAGTCTTTGTTGACAACTACTTTAATGTGTATGTGTGTGTGCATTTATCTGATGCTAATCACATAACCTACAATAAGTATTCTCTCTCTCTCTCTCTCTCTCTCTCTCTCTCTCTCTCTCTTTCTCTCTCTCTTTTTCTCTCCCCTTGCTTTGAGGAGCTGATAGTTTAACAAAAACAGCAGATAAATAAGCAGGAACTTTTATGTGAAGATGATTAAAGCTACAAGGAGAGGAAACAAAAAAATATTTGTAAGGTTACAAGCTGGAAAAATGGACTAGAGCAATTATAGCTGTGTTGAGCAATTAAGGACAAGGAGTCAGGCAAAGGATAAACGAGATACAGAAGCTGTGAGAAGCTCTCAGAAGGAAGGGATACAATGAAGATGGCAAACATCAGCTGCTGTAAAGAAAAAGAATGGGTAAAAGCAGTTGTTACATACTATTAATCTATAAATTATCTATAATTTTATTTTATACTTAAATTCACATATGTGTATGTGTGTATATCTATATCTATCTCTAGATAGATATGTGTGTGTGTGTCTATATCTATCTCTATAGATAGATAGATAGATAGATAGATTAATGTCTTTGTTCACCATATCATTTCAAGTTTTATATTGTGTTTTGGATTTTATACATCTTACTCATAGTTTTAATTTTTTCTTTCACATCTAAGGAAATAATAACTAGAATTCTGCTGCTGTAGAGTTAAGTCTCGCTAATTCTATATTATCATTTGTATTGATCTTGAGTCATTGACACAGTTTAGTATAATTTTTGTTTCACTTCTCTCTTTGCACATAATTAAAAGGATTTTTTTTAAACTCCACTTGTAGGATGAATTACTCCTATTTAAGCTATACTACATATCATAAATTAAACTACATGTGGACACATTCTAAATCTAAGCAATTCTCCCTCCTCATTTACCAGGAACTTAAACTGTTAAGGAAAGGATTATTTGTATGATAATAACATTGTTAATTTCAAATTCCAATTGTTGAAAGTGGAGTTTACTTTTATTTCTATAAAGGGTGCTCTGAACCGAGAAGGATTAGAATAAGAAGTCATTATCTATTAAAAAGAACTTGATAAAGTGAAGTTGATGGGTTTATTTGACCTTCAGAGAATGTGTTCTCTGTACGCCGTCATTCGAATCTCAGAAGTGCTACTGCTCTCCATGGTGCCCTTGAACAGTGCTTATAGTTGGTGACACTAAACTTCATCTATAGGATGAAAATATAAAAAAGATGCTGAATTAAATTTCTATGAAGGTTAAATACAATATTATAATAGAAAATAGTATCTATCATCATTACACATCGTGGGGCTTCTATAATAACAATGTTTTCCTCCAGCATTTAATATGAAACTGATAAGTATGGGTCCAGTACACTTGTAAATTATGTGAGATAATTTTCTTTATATTTTCTCAGCATCTTCACCTATGAATTTGATAAATTTAATGAAATAAAATTCTATGCTTCAATAGTTTTGAAAACTACTTGATTGTTTTCTAGTTGCACTGCATTATAATTTTGTTTTTGAATGTCAAGGTCAAATAGATTTTAATGTCTATTTATCAAATTATATGAGAACTTTTTCAAACGCATTCTAATTGATTACATCTTCCCACAGATCTTTCTCATGGGTTACCATTATGTGTTGTAGATGCCTTTGTGGAAGTAGGGAAATACAAGCCATCTTTTATTAAGTAAAATATAAATTTTAAACATTTGTTCTTTGTAAAACATATTCTTTTTTCCTTTGAAGAACATCGGGAAGAGCCCTATTTGTCTTCACATTATCTTGTGAATAAGTCATTTTGTACTGATACTTAGCTTAAGAGAAAATTCTTCCAACAAAGGACAGTATATATGTAACTATTCAGATTTAGAGACGTATCATATTAGAAATTAACTGGGACTATATTTTGCTTTGTACTAAAATTTAAAAGATATCTTAGAACATACTTATCCTATGCTCAATACAAATGAATCAGAACTGTTTGCTACCAATTATCTTTATGTGTGTTAGTCTACTTTTCTAAAATAAAAGTTGTATTTCCTAAAATTCAAAACGTCTCTGGCATGTTTTGAATGGATGTACAAGATCATATTAGGGAAAAAGTAAAGATTTTTAAATTGCAGTATTAGTAATTAGCATGTGACAAAGGATACATATAATCATCATCAACCACAAGAACAACAATGACAACAACAGCAACAAAGTCAACAGGAGAGCTAAAGGAAAACCTTAGGTATTTAACATAAAATTGCAAATGTGATATTTTTTCTAGCATTTGGTACATACTTTTATTTGTAACAGTGATTATAACGGTTTTATGTTTTGCTTTGACTTGCTTTTAAGAAAGGTCTCTACACATTCATTTACACTGTATCCAGAAAGTAATATAGGTTTCTGTGCCTGGGCAATAAGAACGATAAAATTAATGCCTTAAACATACGGGGCCCTTCTAAAACCCATTCTTTTTATTTACTCCTTATTTTAACAGAATTTACTTACCATAAATAATATATGGAATCATTTTATTAAGAGTCTGGTTCTAACTCTCCTCTTCTGTTTTCTGCACCCTCTCACCCCTCTCTCCACATTGGGCTAAAAGTCACCTTGCTGGTGATAGTTTCCTTTTATCAGTCAGTGGCAGAGCAGATGGCAGTCCTTTCTCATGCTAGATGCATGACATGGTGGCCAAACCTGTCTTATGCCTATGATGCATAAAAATTAAATCAAATCAAATCCAGATAGCACGCTGCAGGAGTAAAAAGAGAGACAGAGATCTACTTACCATGATACCGTCCACAGACCTGCCCCCTCAACACATGGCACAGGTGGGTCATAGACATCCACAGCTGCCACACCATGCAGCACAGATGGGTGATGTCACCCAGGGGCCTGCCAGCCATGTGGCCAACCTGAATGAAGCAGTAGCCACCACAATGTAAGAATATGTTGTGGTTCGATGGCAGAGAAAGGGAAATGGTGTATCTTAAGTATTATAAAGAGAAATGGAACTGGAAACTCTCCTTGCCTCCTGGATCCATGGTGAAGTCCCAGCCCAAGCTGCTGCTGAGTACAATGTCTGGGTCCATGGCTATGCAGCAGAAGAGACTGCTGTTGATGTCAGTGCTTCACATTACTACTATGGGACATGGGGAAATTCCTTGAGAGGCAGCTTCTGGGCCTACTCAGATGTTCAGGGGTTGTGCATAATTCACCACCACTCACTGGATGCGGTATTCTGATAAGCTGCCCTCATCTCTCACCATGGGCAGCATTTGGGACAGCAGTCCCTATACCTAGCCATGGCAGAACAGTGGAGCTGACTCTGATGACAAGAAGTGGGTGATCCAGCCTCCAGGGCATTAGTGTGAGAAAACTGAGGGCATAGCAGTGATGCCAGCCCCCATTCCACCCACCCTCTCCAGCAGTCAGAAAAACACTCAAGAGAGTGACCCTGGAATTCCCTGTAGAGTACAGCAGCGGTGAGCCTGGTGGCAGGGGTACAGGTGAGCTAGGCCCAAAGGTGCCGGGGTGATGTCCTCCGCCTCACCTGACTCCACCTTTATCAGCTTAGAGAGCTGGCTCTGGGACATGAGAGTGTGAGAACTGGCCCTGCCCTCCTCTCAGTTGCTACAGCACCTATGAAAGTGGGCCCTGCACCTTGCCTGGGAGACACGGTGGAGCTGGCTCTGGAGAGGTGGATGTTAGTGAGCTGGTGCCTAGGACATGAGAACAAGAGAACTGACCCTGCCTCCCACTGATGGTAGCACTGAGTGGCCTAGCCAGAGGAGTGTGGAGAGCTCACCCTGATGATGCCAATAGCTGACAAGCTTCCACCTAGGTCCAGACTCAGGGCTCTGAATTGGCCCAGTCCAAAATCTATACAATCTGAAAATGTTTGGAATATGTGAAAGGGCTAGGCCTGCTGTCTCAAACCTGGAGGATCTCCATGACACAGGGTACCAACAGGATAACCAGAGAATTCCCTATAAGGATTCAATATTGATGTTCAATATTGAATCACAGTATTAGTCACAAAAGCTAGAGATATTGAAGCCCAATGAGTCATTGCAATGGACATTCGCAAGTGGACAGAGAGATATATTGTGGGACATACTGTGAAACACTGCAGCGTTGTTTTTGTTATGGTAGTTTGTGTGGTGTGTGGTGTGGTGTGTGTGTGTGTGTGTGTGTGTGTGTATTCGCGTGCATGTGCGCTTGTGTGTGTGTGTGTGCTTTATTTGAGGGAGAGGTTGCAACTGCAAAGGGCAGATATGCCCGGTGGGGAGATGACTGGGACTAGAGTACATGATGTGAAACAATGAATCAATACAAAGATTTTTTAAAGACACAGATCCCTGTAAAATTTTCATAAAACACACAATATGCTAGAGTAGAAAGCCATTGAGAGTACTTTTAAATTTTAATTTCCTTCTATTTAGGTGTGACCGGATCTCAATACAAATTTCATTTAATATGGAGAAATATTTGTTCAAAGCACATGTAGCTTTATATACATTTTCCATGAACTGTTAGATTCTTGAATGCTGAAATTAACTTAGGTCTCAAAGTACCCTGGCATTCTGGGACTGTGGTTTGGGAGATCTTTCTGTTTTAACAAAGTGCTCCTTCTCAGTGTGAGTTGAGTGCTTTGTGCTTGGGAAAAGTCAGATTGGCCTTACAGGTATAGTCAGGAATACATCTCCTAACTATGAGTATTTTACAAATATCTGATAGATGAGGTGAGAAATCTTAAACATTATCTTCTTTTCAATGGAAAGAATTTCAGATAAAGATTAAATTAGCCTCAAAGGCTCTGGGTGGGCATGAGCCAAAGCATTTCCTTTTTGGTTATGCTTAGTTGCTAGTACTTGATGCCAGGTGTCTTTTCCAATATACATTCCTTTATACTTCTGGGTATTTAAAGGAAATGTCTTCATAATTTACTGTTATGCAAAACATTTCAGATACTGCAAAGAGGAAAAGCAATCCCAAGGCAACACCAGGAATTAAAATGATCATTGATAACTGCAGGCAACTGAAAACAAAAATTCATTTTTGTTCAACACAGAACAATCTGGGTATAAAAATATCTTCCTGTCACTATGAACATACCACTGCTGTAATTTTTTTATCCATGATAAGGATGAAACTAACAATGTAAACTTCTCCGTTTGTATTTAAGATCATCGGCTGAGTTAACAAAATAAGTCACATTCTTAGTCATCCATATCCCACGCACATAGCCTTACTATTTTAAGGAGTGATACTCTTTTCTACTCCATGTAATGAAGCATAGGTTTTCAAATAAAATTTCAAATAAAATATATTCATGTTTTTAATCATGTGAAATCATTAATCAAAAACTCTACTTAGTTCCATTGCAGTGCTATTTTTCTGCTCAAATTTAAATTTTACCTTATCCAAGTTTTAAGTAATTTTGAGAAGAAATAAATATTGTGTTAATCGTGTTTGCACATTTATGTCAGAAAATAATTATGGCTAATAATAGATAATGAAGTGAACATAATCAACTGAAAATATTTTTATATTGTCATAAACTTACTTGAATATTTTTGCAAAAGTGAAGCAAGGAAACTGTACATAATATATCTTGTGACACATTCACAAAATAATTTGCAACAAGATTTCTGTGAAACCTTTAAATTTACCAAACGATTACAATTTAACATTTAAAATATTCTGACTGAAGAAATGGCTTAGTTTGCAAAGTTCATGTGACAGAAGCCCGAAGAACAAAATCTGAATCATCAGTTCTTGTAGTAGGTGGACATGGTGCACATAACTTAAAGCAGAGCACTGCCTGTGTGAGGGATGCATGAAGAGGCAAACCTAGGGCTAATTATCCACGAAGGCTAGCTGAAACCACTAGCTCCAATTTCTGTGGGAGACCAAGTCTCAAAAACAACATAGACAGCAACACTAGAACATACCCAGATGTCAACACTGACAATATATGAGTCATTTACACACATGCACAAGAATATACCACACATGAATAAGTAAATTAATAATTATACACATACATACATACATACATACATACATACATACATACATACATATACATAACATATATTTTAAGATTCAGGTGAACAAATTCTAAAATGATCTATGTTCACCTTTTAAGTATATTATTTACAGTAAAATTCACTTTAAAAATCAAAATTTAAATACTTGGATACCTTAGAACCTTAGCACCTTATTTTCCTCTTACAAATAGCAATCATTGTTAAATATGTCTTAGTAATGTATGTCTGTACTTATAAATAGTAAGAAGAACTGAAATATCAATCTGTATAGTGGGTTTGATAGATAGATAGATAGATATAGATAGATAGATAGATAGATAGATAGATAGATAGATAGATAGATAGACAGAGACAGAGAGGGACAAAGAGAGACATACAGATCTTCCATGTTCCTGAGTGTGGACATGGGCACACGTGTATGTAGGACAGAGAATGACAGAGTGTCCTTCCTCACATTCCACCATGTTTTGATACGGTGTCTGTCATGTTCACTGATGGATTCACCTGGCTTTTTACCTTAGAATAACTCCATTGCCTCCTCTTCCCATCACCCAGTAGTAATGTGCTGAGACTACAAACATTTAAGTTGTCACATAACACTTTTTTAAGATATAAATTCCAGAAATACAGACTTGGATCATCAGGCTTTACCACTACACTGCCTCCCAGCCCAAAAGATTCCATATTCATATAAAATATGCTTCATAAATTTGCATTGGATGAGAAAGAGAATAAACAATGGCAGTGTCCAAACGTTCCTGACAAGTATTCTTCATTCCTTTGTGTCTTTTGATAGATATTTCCCTTTGGAAAGCAAGGTAATGGATCATTTTATGTGTCAGATTTCAATCTATCAACTAACTTGGGCTCTAAATATTAGATTAATTTACAAAGTAAAAGCTTCGTGTGTGTTTTAGATTCTGAAGTCACAATAGTGATTTGTGAAGGGTAACTAATATTCAGTTATGAAACACATTTTTATCACTCAGCCTGTAAGTTCCAGGAAATATTCAAAAGACTTTTAAAGAACTCTCCCAAATAAAAAAGAAGTATAAACGAAAAGGTGTCATGTAAGACATGAGCAGTGAGGGACTGTTCAGTTCTTCATGAGTCCTAAAGTTTTGGCTAATTCAAGACAAAAACTAAACATATTATATCCACTTAGTTCAATTTTTCACTTTTTTTATACCAACAATGATTTTTTTATTTCCTGGGCTGTAAGTCTTTCCTCTTTTTAAGAGTATTTATTACTCTGTTAACTACCTAAAGTATACAATGGAAAATTACTCAACTGCGATAATATACTAAAAATTTACAACTTGACAGTGAAAACAATTATCTAGGAAAAGTGATACCAGAAGAGCAGCAATGGGTCCTGTAGAGAAATGAATACATTGACATTATGCATGGAGCCTTATACTTTCAGTTGGAAACAGTGTATCTTTATGTGTGCCACTGAAAGGACCATATATTCAACCCTACTCTAAACTAAATACTGGACAAATGTAATTTGTTTTCATGCCACATCTTATCTTCTCATTGATTATTTGATAATTTTAAGATAACAATATTACATGCCAACCTGAGTCAAAAGTAGCATATTTTCCATATATACTTGGAATTTTCACCAATCTATGAAGCCAGTCTTACAGTTCTTTGATGAGCAGTATAGCTTGTAAATAAGTGAGATCTCATGAAAAGTGACCTTTAAAAGCTTTCAACAGCTTTAATTCAGTGGAAGTACAATTTATTTAACCTTTTAAAAAATGCTCACTTTTGACAGATTTACTTTTCAGAGTTATAAAATGATATGCTAGAAGATGTGCTTTGTATTTATTATTCATAACTTACTTATACAGTGAAGATTTCTAAACATAAAATTTTATTTAAAAGGCTGGAGTACATTTATTTTCTCTACAAACTACTCACTTATATAGTCATTTTAATCTTATTTCTTTTTATTATGTCATACACATAAAACACATATAATTGAGTACTTAAAATATTCTAACATTTGGATCATAATACAAAACACAAACTTTTGTTACTAAAGTGTGTGTAAATGTCTTACATATAAATTTTGACAGTTACTTTGATTGGTCACAATGATTAATTAATTAGCTTCTGAATATATAACATTTTCTTCATATTTAATTTAATTTTCAATAAAATTCAGAGTCTGGAGTCTGGGATCATCTGTTGAGAGTCCTTGCTGTTCTTGGAAAACAACAAAAAAAAAAGAAGAAGAAGAAGAAAAAAAGAAAAAGGAGAAAAGTTTGGTGGCCAGACCATTTTAGGAGGTCCACAACTGTCTCTAAAAGAGCCTGAAGCCTCTGGCCACCTAGGCACCCACATTCAGGTCAACATAATCATTTGCAGGTACACAGGCACACACTCACACACACACGCACACACACACACATAATTAATTAAAAGTTTAATAATACATACACCACACGCAATTTTCAGAAAGACTAAAGAAAATAATTTTCAAAGGTAGTGGAATATTGGTTCATCTTTTTCATTTTGATATGATGACTTCATAATCTTAAATTATCAGGGTCCTATCAGCTATATGTTTGCTTTGCATCTACAACTGTTTCATATATAATGATAAATGAAATATTTTATGTTGAAGTTTTCTTCTATTTGGGGTTTCTTTTCAGTTTATTATTTTGGCTCATCATCTATTGCCTATAAGCAGTTTAAGTATTGGGGAAATTGATAGTAATTTTTTTTAATACAGAACATTATTTTATTTATAATGGGGTAAAAGGAAAAAGATGCTCAAGCACTTACAGTATAAAAACTCCAAATGCATTGTATCTATTTAGGCATACGAAAGGATAAAGTTATACAATTAAAATCATATCGTAAACCTCTTCTTTGTTATTCTACTTAATTATCTAATTAGTACATTATTTTTTGGTTTTAATAATTCTTTATACTTATATATAAAACAAATCTTATTACTGACAGTGTTATTACAAATAAAAATATCAACATGCTCATGAAGAGAATGTTTTCTTGTCATGGTTAATTCATTTACAAAATATTAATAAGCTTAGTAATGGTAGAACAGTGTTAACTAGTTATGGAGAAAGCCTCAGGAAGTTCTTTCCAGGCAGAGGCACTATTTTTAAGAGCAGATGATGAGAATTCTTCATCCATGGTTAATCTCTTTTCCATTCTGCGCAGGAGGTCTTCTCTAGTCTTACTTCTTTTCATTCTTATCCTCAAGACTTAACTAGAATTTGAGATGAAAATTACACTTACTTAATCAGAGTACTATGCTACCTTACTACTGAGTAATTATCAGGCTGAAATAACTCCCAATAATTGAATTTAGTACTTTTACTACTGGGCACACAATGGCGTGTTTAAAATTATGGGGTTTGATTTCCTTTAGATTATAAAGATTAACTCCTATCTAGCTAAGTTGTCAAATATCTTAAATTTTTCTAGGCTATATTATAACCTGTAAGAATATCCTAAAACTCTAGAGTTGGGGAATTACTCCCTGATCTTACTTCTCAAAATGGCTTACTCATTGTCTTCATTCCTTGAAGATAAGTCAATAATCAGGAAGGACACGTATATTGATCACAGGTGTTACTGATAAGCAAGAGATAAAAAGCTAATATGATCATTTTATGAAAGAGTGAAAGTAAATGCATTCACCACTTACTAACACAAACTTGACACCAGGCACCTGGTGTCAGCAGAACTGGAAAGTTCAAAGTCTTGGCACACAGGAAGAAATTGTTTCATCTTCACATCTGTAAGCCTTAGAATAAGAAAATAAAGTCCTACCTCCTGCAATAGTACCTCTCAATCCAATTTTCAAACAGACAGTCATGGTTATCATCAGAATTACATCAGCCTCATTTTATGAATATAAAATGATTCATTAAAAATGTACTTTGTTTATCTTACAAATTTACTCTCTGAGTAATGATTTGATCAGACACATTGAAATAATTGCACAAGCAATTTCTATAGCAATCACTAAAGAATATGAAAATGAAGTTATTTCTGCTCACAGTTTGTTAATCATCATCTGCTTAATTACATATTTGCACATTAAATAACTATTGATTGAGAACCTACTACGTACCAAGAAGTATGTAAAAAGTACTAGGTTTTTGCTTGCAAAAAAAAAAATGATGAAGTATATTTTTCCCCAGGATCAGAACCATGTGAGTGTACACATCAAAAAAGAATAAGCATTTTAAACAAAGCGTGCATTACAATACATAGGATGATTCGTGAAGGAGGGCTTTATATTTTATTTCAGAAGGTGCAGTCCTCTGTCAATCAACTTGACAGATTTTAGGGCAGGGACTTCCCATGTGTTTTAAAAGAAGAGAGACAGCTGAATGACTGTCTCCATGACTGAACTCTACCCTGGAAAAAGCTAGCAAAGTCCCAGCTTCATTTGCCCCTTTTTTCTGGTTGATAACTCAATGAGCCCAGCTTCCTTAAGAACTACCATAGGCACATCCTCTCCTACGGACATCAGACAAGGCAGCCCAACTAGAACAACATGTCCAACACACAGGCAACAGCTTTTGGAATAGCAACCACTCCAAATGTTCATGATCTTCATGAAGACAGAGCTGTACACCTGCTACATATGTGTGGTAGGCCTAACTCTAGCCTGTGTATGCTACTTGGTTGGTAGGGAAACCCAGGGAGGGACCCACCCACTCAGAGGAGAAGGAGAGGGAGGGTTGGGGTAGTAGGATTGTGAGAGGGAGTGGCAGGGAGACCGTAAAATGAATAAGTTAAAAAAAAATTAAAGAACTATGGTAGGAGCTATTCTCAAACTGTGGGACAAAATATATCCTTTTCTCCTTACTGCTTTCATCAGGTAATCCATCACATTCGTGAATTACTTAGTTAAAACAAAAGGCTATTTTGAATAAATAACACTTAAGCTGAGAATCAAAGGATGAGTGGAACTTAGACAGACATTTGGTTGTTGAGGAAGCCTTTCTACTTGTTTATTTCCCTAAAAGTTAACTATTACAATGCAGTTTTCCAGAGCTGGAAACCATTCCAGGCAACCAAAGCAGTTATCTTTCCAAATGAGTCAAGACATTGTTGAAGAAAACAGGTTTTAGAACCACATTAGGAGCTACAACTCCATGTCAAGTATGACACTCATATTCTGTAAAAATGTCCAATACCAAACACACACACACACACACACACACACACACACACACACACACACACACACAAAGTCAGATGTAGTTGTGCCAGCAAACTCTTGGAAGACAGCCATCCTATTTTGTACCCCGAGGAAGAAAGTGCAAGTGTTTAAGGGTAGCCTTACTTACTCAGCATGGACAAAATGAGACCAATAAAAGTTGTGAGTCTTCATGCTCTACTTCAGATGACTGCTTTTCCCTGGAGTGGAGCTCTGAGGACCTATAACCAGATGTGCCTCTGCTCTAGAGTCTGCTGTTTCTCCTAGAATGTCTACTGCTGCTGCAGATGTTTAATTTTGCTGGTTATGACCACCAGACAGATTATACTGCTCAAAACTCAGACTTACTTTATAATGATGTTGATATGTTTGTTGACTCTAATCTCAGGCTGTTTATCTGTTAGTTCAAATCACTTCAAAACTTTGTTCATGGACAAACATGAATTTTAGGAGATAGCAGGAATGAAAAATTACAAAAATAATTAGGAATAAATACTAGGCTATTTTGAGACATTGGTAATAGAGAAAGCTTAGAGATATAATAATAATTAATAATAATAATAGGAAATTTGTTACATCAAAAAATATTTCTGTGAAATGAGTCAAAGTTTCAACACACAACAAATAAGATTATATCAAGTTCTCTTAAGGGACCAGTGCTGAATACTTAGTATCATAATCAAAGATGTGTATTACTCCATGCTTCACAAAAACTACTGTCAATGACACAAATATGCATGAGTTCATGCAAAGTTTCGTAGAGAACAGGGATGCCAGTTAGTGCTTATTGCTTGACCTGTTTTCTACAGCTGTTTTTCAGCAGTATGATGGTTATTCACTAGACATTATACTTTGTAAATCTTGAAATATTTAGTGTTAATGTTTCTAAAGTTTTTTAACTTTTTAAACTCAGAATATTATATAAATAATGGAGCTCAATTTCTTCTTCTCAAAGATAATTTAGAATATGTAGTGGCCAGAGTAATTATTTTAGAAGTAATTTGGTGGTTATTAAATTTTCAAACTGTTATGTTTGGAAAGGGTTGTACAGAACATTTTGTTCAACAGCCACTCTATGAAAAATGTCCTTTATTCCCTTTCTGAGAGATGCTCATTAGTGATTTGCTTGAATAACTCTATGTTAGGTAATTAGATTGCCTCCTAATACAGAGTTTTGAATAGATGGACAATGCTATCAGATGAAAGAGAAAAACATCAACATTGTTTCCAAACTGAATTTATATTTATAAACCTTACTTCTCATGTTTCAGTCTGCTCAGGCAAGGATTTATAAACAAGCAGTCTCTGCTCCCTGATCCTTACAGGAACATTCTGACAGATGCTTCCACTGTCTGATAACTGCTATAGAGCAGCAGACATCCTCTTCTCTGCAGACATCTTTTTCCCTGTGCTCCTAATACCGACTTGATTTGTGTGATATGTAAATATGACTTGCAGAATGTCAAAAACTAGGGCCTCTAAATAATGTCTACCCCTTCATTGATATAGGTCAGGGTTTTTTTTTTGTATTTCTACATATTACAATACTGAGAGTATTGAATATTCTAAAAGTGAAATATACTGGTAACTCAGAATCAGTGCAGAACAGAAACAGAGTTTACATTAAATCCTGGTTCAAGTTGTTTTGGTTCTGTGTTTTCATCTTGCCTTTCTCCTTCATTTCAGAAAGTAACTTATATGTGAAACAATATTATGGCATATCCTTTGCTCCAACATTGCTCATCACTGAGAACATACTCTTCTAGCAATAATTGATATTTAACCAAATGAATACAAGGCAACAAATTCAGTCTTTGAACTACACAGTTCATACAACTATATGAAAAATATTGAATATGTGAACAATATTAATAAATTTATGAATTAATTCATGTTTAATAATTTACAATGTTTTAAATTCCTGAACAATGTAGCTGAAAGATTTATTATGTAAATTATATCACTTAAAAAATTCAGTCTTTCTCTGTCATGTTCAATAAATATTTTCCTGCCTGTGGGACCTAATAGAAATTATGTATTATAATCGTTTGTCTGATGGTGGTATAAGCACAGCTTACGGCACAAAATGGCTTTTTGATGTGGCTTCCAGCAGTTTTTGAACTCATTCTTACAATAATTAAATACCTTTTAAAGTGATTATAGATCTTTCCGATTACAACTAATTTTTAGACAAATAGAATTATTTGTTCAGTTTCCAGTGTCTTTGAAAAGCTGATAAATTTTTCAAATATACCAAACATCTTCTAAATGCTTTGTTTTTCACTGAAATAAATCATTTGACTGACAAACCATTTTGTTATTACTTAAAAATTATAACTTCTTCAGTTCAGTTTAGCTGTTTTCCATCTCATATTGTATTTTTTTTCAGATAATCAAATTGCGCTGATGGGAGGTAGAGATAGCACAGCAGTGAAGCAGTGAAGTGTTCTTTCAGAAGACCAAGTTAAGGTTCATATACCAATATCAGAAGCTCAAAACTGCTTGTAACGTAAGCTCTAGGGGATCTAATTCCTCTGTTCTGGACTCAACAGGAACCTATATTCACTGGAGGACAGATACCTTCATCTGTGTGTACACAGATAACACATGCTTGTTCAGTTTCTGTTAACTTAAAAATACTATATATAATACATGTATTATATATTATATATCTTCTGATTTATTTACAAAGATGAACTGTGGTGAGGATCACAGTGGGCACTGATGGGCATTATTATTTTGGCAACAAACGGATACATGCAAAGAAAGGAGAATCTAGATAGAAACAAATTAGAAATTTCGAGTATTATGCCAATAATTTCTTGAACATGCTGAGGTACATTGATGTGATCACTGAGTGGTTCTCTCTATGTAGTTTCAAGGATTTCTACCGTACACTTTAGTATCCATTTTATCATCTTTAATGGTTGGATAGCCACCTACCCCCATTTTTTACTGCGTACCTTGTTCAATCTCAACCTTTCCCTCCTGCTCACCCTCACTGCTCTTCTCTTCCACACACAACTCGTAGTACCTTACTGAATCACTGAATCATATAATTTAATTTTTTAGTTTCCTTAGCAATTTCACTGATATAGAAGCTATTAATTCAGGTGGGACAGAGGATATTTGTGCAGTATAAAAAATATGATAGAACCTTGTAAGTGAAGTTTCTGTGTGTAATGAAGAGGAGCATGATTTGGTCAAAATCAATTTGTAATTCTCTTCTAAAGTCCTGCTCTTATATAAAGCCTGATTATTGTTTTGTATAATTCTAGAGAAAAAATGAAAGTGAAAAATTGGACTATGATAGGAAGCCCTATCATAACTTCCAGATATAGTACTTAATAAAAAATTCTCATATCCTCTCAAGAGAGTTGGAATTAAATTATGATTAGTGTTACATATTAAATTAATATTCCAAAATTGTCACAGAATAACTCTTTGTGGTTATTTTTATTAGTGTATATTACTAACTTAGAAATTTAGATGTATTTGAAGAATCATTTACTCTTCTGCCAGTTTTGCATGAGCAGAGGCCAGTATTCATGTTATGGTCAAAGTTGGCAAATTTGTGATTTGAATTGGTGAAGTTGAAACATCTGTGCTAATTTCCTTTTTTTGTAAATTGTGTATTTTACTTATTTACATTTCAGATGTTATCCCCTTTCTCCATCCTCCCCGCCCCAGGAACACCCTATCCTGTCCCCACTCCCGCTGCTTCTATGAGGGCTAATTTTTAGTAATGAGACTAGGATTCCCTTTTTTGAAGAGGGTAGCTAGAAGAAACTATTTTATTTTTTAAAGAACTTGATATAAGCTCTAGAAAGGGAATACAGTAATCATTCTTGCTAAAATATTACCACTTTACATGTAAATAGAACTGATGATCTCTGTAGCATATAAATAGTCATGAGCAAAATGCGCAACTACACTGTCATATCTAATGAGGAGAGGATTTTCCCCCAGAGGATGGTTGTAGATTTCATAGTGCATTTTCTTTTTTTTTTTTTTTATTGGATGATTTATTTACATTTCCTATGTTGTCCCCTTACCCCATCCCCCACCACCCCCTCGGAACCCCCAATCCCCTCGCCCCTCCTCCTTCTTCTCTGTGGATGTAACCTCTATCTACACTCCCCCACTCCCACCTCCCCACCCTCAAAATTCCCACCCCCTGGGGCATCCAGCCTTCATGAGGTCAAGGTTCTCTTCTTCCACCTATGCCCAGCAGGGCCCTCCACTTTTACATATTCAGCTGAAGCCCTGGATCCCCCCCTAAGTGCTCCCAGGCTGGTGGTTTAGACCCTGGGAGCTGTGGTTGGTTGGTATAGTTGCTCTCCTCATGGTGCCACAAACCCTTTCAGCTCCTTCAGTCTTCACTCTAACTCCTCTATTGAGAACCCCATGATCAATTCAATGGCTAGTTGTGAGCATCTGCCTCTGAATATGTCTGACTCTTGAAGGCCTCTGAGGAGATATCCATATCAGGCTCTTATCAGCATGCACTTCCTGTCTTCCACATCAGCATCTACCTTTGGTGATTGCACATGGGATAGATACTCAGGTGGGGTGGTCTTGAGACGGCCCCTCCTTCAGTTTCTGTCCCTCACTTTGTCTCCATATTTGCTCCCTTGAGTATTTTGTTGCTCCTTCTAAGAAGGACCGAATCACCCTCACTTGGTCTTCCTTCTTTATGGGCTTCATGTGGCCTGTGAGTTGCATCTTGGGCATTTCAAGGTTCTAGGCTAATATCCAATAATCAGTGAGTGAATACCATGTGTCTTCTTTTGTGATTGGCTTACCTCACTCAGGATGATAATTTCTAGTTCCATCCATTTACCTAGGAACCTCTCGAATTCATTGTTTTTAATAGCTGAGTAATACTCCATTGTGTAAATATACCACATTTTTTGAATCCATTCCTCAGTTGAAGGACATCTGGGTTCTTTCCAGCTCCTGGCTATTATAAATAAGGCTGCTATGAACATAGTTGAGCATATGTCCTTGTTATATGTTCGAGCATCTTCTGGGTATATGACTAGGAGTGGTATAGCTGGATCCTCGGGTAATGCTATGTCCAATTTTCTGAGGAACCGCCAGACTGATTTCCAAAGTGGTTGCACCATCTTGCAGTCCCACCAACAATGGAGGAGTCTTCCTCTTTCTCCACACCCTCGCCAGCATCTACTATCACCTGAGTTTTTAATCTTAGCCATTCTGACTGGTGTGAGATGGAATCTCAGGGTTGTTTTGATTTGCATTTCCCTGACGACTAAGGATGCTGAACATTTCTTTAGATGCTTCTCGGCCATTCGAGTTTCTTCCGTTGAAAATTCTTTGTTAAGCTCTATACCCCATTTTTTAATAGGGTAATTTGGTTGTCTGGAGTCTAATTTCTTGAGTTCTTTGTATATATTGGATATTAGCCCTCTATCAGATGAAGGATTGGTAAAGATCTTTTCCCAATTTGTTGGTTGTC
>NW_021604564.1:30716885-30830345 GCF_004785775.1 Grammomys surdaster | reverse complement strand
CCTCTCCCTTCCCTTCCCTTCCCTTCCCTTCCTTTCCTTTTTTCCTTTCTCCTTTCCTTTCTCTCTTTCCTTTCTTTTTCTTTTCCTTTCCTTCTTTCTTTCCTTCCTTCCCTCTCTTTTAAACAAGATATATTTATTATTTTGGAGATTGTGGTCAATTGAGATTTGAAAAACAAAACAGGTTGAGGGAGTTCGTTTTCTTTCACCTTGTGGAATCAATGTGGAACTCAAGAAAATCAGGCTTGGTGAAAAGTGCCTATATTCACTGAGCCACTGCTTTCCCATCAAAGAGGAAACTAATGGTTACTCAAAGGCTGAGTAACTCAATGGTGAAGAATTTACTTGGCATTTACAAAGACTTGAATTTACTACACATCACTCTACATAAAAAAGAATACTATGCACTGTTAATATATTTCATGCAGAGTCTTATTATACATACCTTAAAGGAGACTGAAATCTGTCGGTAAAGTAATATTCTTCAGGAAGATAGCTAGTTAATCACATGCTTATGAAAATTTCTCAGCCATTCCTGTCTCTTATAAAAATGTATTCTTGGTCAACAACTTATGGAGAGATATAAGTCACATTTATCTTAGAAACAATATTACAAAAGACTTTTTAAGACACTTTCAATTAGTAATATATGGACATTTTCAGAGAAAAAAGCTTTCTCTCCCTGAAATGTCTTAGTAAAGAAATGCCCTCTTCAATGATGCTTTCATATGTACTCACATGACCATGCATCTCCTCCGGTGACTTTTATTCAGAAACTGCAAAGAATTCATAGAGGAACCTGGAGCCACAAATTATCCAATGAGTATCTTGAATCTCCCGTGATAATTATGATCATTCAAGGAGGACAGCTTGCTCTTCCTTCCTCTCTGCTTTCCAATTCTCCAGATAATTTCATTTCTCTTTCTTCAAGCTATTAATAAATAGTTTGCCTCAGGAGATTTGGTGGCACATGGCTTTGATTCCAACATTATGGCACCAGAGGCAGACAGAGCTCTGAGTTCAAGGCCAGCCTGGTCTATAGAGTGAGTTCCAGGACAATCATAGCTATGCAGAGAAACCCTGTCACAAACAACAACAACAACAATAAATAAATAAATAAATAAATAAATTGTTTAGATTTGTCTATAACTGTACATCTTGACTAATTAATGAATATGAAGTTCATTTGCTTTAAATTTGTTGATTTATAAAAAAGAGCCATTTTTACATAAAATGAGAAACTAACTTGTGTAGATAATTATCAGACAGTTTTGTCCAAAATAATAGTTAGGTTATAAGTACAAAACATATTTTTACCATGGTAAGGAAAAATAAAGAAATGCTATAAATTGAGAGCATATGTTGAAATTATCTAAGCCAAAATGCATTATCATACCTCCATATCTGTTTAAATTTTCTGCATAATTATTACATGTGCATCATTTGTTCATTTCAGTTTTTACTTCTTTCACCTTGAAAATATGTGAATACCAATAAGTTAGTTAATATTCATATTTAACTCTAAGACCATAAATGTTTGTTCCAGCTTTCTCTGCTGATATTTACAGTGACACTTGGCATGAAGAATGTTTTATTCTGTCTATGTATATATGTTAAAGATCTAAACTTTTAGATATGTGATAAGTAAACTAATTCATTATTCATTGTACAACAAAGCTTTAATATCAATTTTGTTGGAGTTAGTCTTGTGCACTATGTATTCAGACACTAATGTTTATATCCAGACATCTGTCTAAAGCCCAGACTATGGTCAAGCAACTCTAGTCTCAATGTCAGATAAGAATAGTTTTCCATCATCTGATAGGTCAATAAAGAGCCGATTCAGCCTATGACTGGGAAGAGGATATAGCAAGGCTGAAATTTAGATCTCAACCCAGTGTCTCAGGTCGAAAGAAGTAAGAGAAAGACCATGACCAGGAGGAAAGAAGGGAGAAGTGGCCATGAAACAGAAGATCCAGGAGGAGTCCTCATGTGCAGGTCCAAAAGGTACTCACTATGAGGCCAGACATGGACCACGGTGATCTAGGGCAAGGTCAGATTGGCAAGTAACATGGGGCCAGAACATCTGCACAGACACAGTGCTTAAAGCTTGATAATTTAATAAGTCTTTGAGAGCTGGAATGACAACAGATATTTAAATTCCTGACAACACAATTTATATCTGTTGCTAATCTAATTTTATTATAACCAAGTGAGTGACATCAGTAGGATAATATAGGTACTTTACTTTAAATAACACACAAATATACCTATATATGTACACAAGTAGTGATATATACATATACAGGAATTTTATTTTATTTTATCTAGACTCAACTATAATAAAAGGAAATTTCACATCAAATTATCCAGTGCCATAATTTAAGATGGCACATCTGGCTGATTGTACTTGCTCTATGCTATTATAGGCTTCAGCACCTGCTCTGACTAATTCAAAGAACTAGCAGGTAGTGGGAGAAGAAAGGGGTCTACCAGATGTTGGTAATTTAAATCAAAGGACAGTAATCTTAAGCTCAAGTGCAGGCTGTTTCCTTCTTGCAGTCGGGCAATTCTACCCTATTCAGTTTTACATTCAATCACTTTTGTTTCCCTGTTAATTTTTTTTTCCATTTTGAAGTATCTGTTCCCAATTTCCATTTACTCTTATCTATTCTTTGTTAGAAGAGGACAGATAAACCATAGCCCTAAGAAACAGTTAAGATACTAGTGAAATGTTTTCCAATTAAATGAAATTTTAAGATCAGTTCAACTTAGTGCACTGAGTTATAAATTATATCTGTAACTTGCTCTTTCATCTGCAGGTTATTGGGCATATTTTTTCCTTCATTATCTTAGACAACAAAATGATGGAAATCCAAAAATATATAAGCTTCTTGGGAACTAAGACATTTTTGCTCTTCAGCTATATCTTGACAACAGAGATATCTACACAGGAGTAATTTTTATGTCTCAAAACTTCATTTTCTACTTTATAATCTGTGACTATCATGACAATAAAAATTATGGAGCACTGTTGTAAATTTCTGATAAGTTTCTTAATAAGTTAACTATAATGACTGTTTTGTTATAGATAAAACTTTATTTTATATTGGGATCATATCACATTTTATCGTTATCCAATACTCTTCTAAACAATAGTACCTCAAGATTTCTTGGAGCTACATGATTTAATTTTATCTTTTAGCTATGACTATTCTAATAGGAAAGATTATAAGCTATTCCAAACTTAACAGGCAATTGAATCTGTGTTCTAGCTATTATGCTAACTCTAGTTACCAAATAGAGAGTTTGGCTTCAGGATGATTGGGTTTAGGGTACTGTACAGGATAAAATCATTAATAAAGAACTGTAGAAACCACACTAGTTACAACCAATGATCATTACATAACTCAATTCATCATCACCATGGTGAAATCCTTTATAATTTACAATCCCCGAAAATATTCTTCTAGTATTTTCTACTCCTGGAATCTCCTTGCCTTCCAATGATTATTTTTTAATTGAGTCAAATATTTTCACAATCTTTGCAAACTCATACTAAAATATTTATCTTTTTCCTGAATTTGAGTAAGTTGTGTTTTCTATGTAAATTTTTTCATTAATGGAATGTTGGGGACTCCTGTGACTCTGCTAAATTTTATAGAGGTTGACAAGTCTTATGGATCTGTGCACATTCATCTTTCCCTAAAATAAGTCTACTTATTTACATCCATGTCAATATGCGCAATCATTCTTTTATTGTTGTGAAAATCATCAGAAGCAAGTCAATTTCAAGAAGGAAGGCTTTGTTTTATCACAGTATGAGAAGGTAGCTTATCTTAGCTGAGGAGTAAGGAAGGCAATAGGATTTGGGCAACTGCTCACAAGTCATTTGCAGAGAGAAGGGCCAAGGGCGATAAACGTTGTGCTAAGATTGTATTATCCTCTCTCAAACGATAAGATTCTATTTATTCTTTGAGAATTTCATGCATGGTATTTTCACCACAGTCATCCTCTTCCTTCAACTCCTTCCAATCCTCCCCAAACTCCCTCGTTTCTCAGCTTCATGATTTTTTCTCTGTCTCTCAAGTTTTTCTCTCTTCCTTCTCTCTCTATCCATCTCTCTTTGATTATTTCTGTCTCCCTATCTCTGTCTTAGTCTCTGTGTCTCAATGCTTCTATGTCTTGCGCACTGCCTTTTAAATAAAAATTCATCTAGTCCAGTTTCCATTATTTGCCCCCCTCTTTGCTGTGGTCCCTTGCACAGTTCCAACTATGTTCTAGGATTTTGTCTAGTTTAAGCATATGTGGAATCATTTGTGTTGTCACAATCCATGGGAGACCATATGCACATCTGCTTCCTATGTTAGAAACACTGCTTATTTGGGTCATCAACCACTTTTGGATCACACAACTTCTTTCTGCCTTTCCATACATCCTTGAAGCTTGAGGAAAGGGATGTGATACACAAATACCATCATTGGGTAAGCATTTCAAAGCCTCTTATTCTCTATACATTCACGAGAGGGTTTCTTTGCATTCCTGTCCATTGAAAGAAGAAGAAAGATTCTCTGATAAGAGCTGAAAATGAACTAATCTTTGGAAATAGAAGTATGTCATTATGAGTTCATTTGTTTCAAGATCACTTAGCAGGATAAGAGTGGTATATTTTTACTTAAGGCCTACGATTTACTTTATATTTTTGCCTACTCAATAGTGTCAGCTATGGGTTCTATCCAGTAGAGATGGCCTTAAATCCACACAAAGTACAAAGGTTGAACTTACCTAAAAAAAAAAAAAAAAAAAATTCAAAGGGAGTTTTAAAATTCAGAATAACATCACACACACACAAACACAAAAAAAAAAAAAAATAATACACACACACACATACACACACACATATATATATATTTAATCTTGTGATAAGTCTAAGGAAGTGAAAATTTGTGTAATAAAATCTTGATTTAAGGCATTGAAGAAAGAAATTGAAAGTGTTGACAAAGGAATAAACCTTCTGAACTGTAGGCAGGCTCCAATTCAATGCTTTTTTAAAATAGAGTTTCTGCAGTCATGGTGTCTCTTCACAACAATAGAACACTGACTAAGACACTGGATAGGCAGAATAGTTTTTGCTGCTTGGCAGGAGTATAATAGGCTTCAGGCAGGAATCTGACATTAGACTAGAACAAAGACGTAATTTTAGGCAGGAATCGAAAGCTTAGGCTAGAACAAAGAAGTAAATACAGTCAGGAATCTATATCTTTGGGCTAGGACAGGGAAGTAGACTCAGATAATTTGATCATCCTGGTAAGCCCTTAGAAATTGTGATCACAGGAGTGATCACTGGACTCTGTTTATTGTTGTATATATGTTCTTTGACTATCTGCGTTTATTGTTTTGCTTGTTCCTTGACTATTTGAATCTATTGTATTGCTGGTTCCTCAACTTAGAACTGACCCTAATACTTCTATGTAATTTAAATTGTACAAAAACAAAAATGGAGGAGGAGGGATGGGATAGGAGATTAGGGGGAGGGGGGCATGGCGAAAGGGGATAACATCTGAAATGGAAATAAATAAAATATCTAATTTTAAAAAAGAAAATCTAACTTGTTTTCAGCACAGCTCAACTCATAGTTTTCTATCACTTCTCCAAAGCTCGGGATACAAATGACCCAGCATTTGATATGCAGTCCTCTGTTAAGTTTAAGATCTAAAACATTATCACCTGTGTTCATATTATGATTGCGAAGTGGCCTTGTGTAAATGGAGTGAAACTGGCACTAAATGTGTTTAGTAAACAGTAAGAATTATAGAAGTGGTGGATAATTTCTTGATGCTTTGAAGAATAGGAGGGAAAAATCACAAGCTCAGAAATTTCGTTCTCAGCATTAAAAGGCTGAGTAAGCACCTAAGAAATTTCTGCATTTGGACCTAACAATACTCGGATTTTGTAGTGGCATGGCAAATCCTTCTAAAAGTCTAAAATTGAAAATAGACTTTTGACTTTTTGAGAAAGACTTTTGTAACTTTCTCTTTGCTGGCTTTAAAAACAAAAATCTGATTAGGGTGTTTTCATTTCCATAGGGACAATGTGACCATTCAGCTTTGGTACAGTTAACTAAAGTGGAAAGATGTTCTAATGAAAACAAACAAATCCTATTTGTATTCTAATATTTGTCATTTTAAAGCAGTATTCTTTGCCAACATCTTCAAGTGTCAGAATCAATTATAACACCTTTGCAAAGTGATGTACCTCTGCATTTGATGTATTGCATTACATTGTCTCTGAGATTTAATCTTCACTCTCGGGATATACATGTGCCTTATACAGGCAAGCATACACAAACAAACATAGGATTTTACTTTGGACTCTCTGGAGAAAGCAAGGACATGATGGAAAAGGTGAGACAGTATTTCATTATCTCAATGTACCATTCTCTATGGAGACAAGCAGTATTCCATATGTCAACTTGGACTGAGGAAACACGCCCCACAATCCCCAAGATGACATTCTTATTTGAATATCTTAGAGTGGAGAAAAACTTTTGGTTCATATTTGTTTAGAGTTAAATAAAGCCAAATAGGTTAAAAGCCTGACTCTCCTCAGACTCTGAGGAGAAAGCAAAGGATGTCTTGGCCATGTGTAATGAGGAAATGGGTGCCCAGGGGGAAACCTCAGTTTCCTCAGATGAGACAGCAAGAAAATCTGGCAGAGACACACAAGGGAAATATGCCAAGATAACATATTTTCTCTGAGGAAACACAATCTATAAGAAAAAGCAACTTGAAATTGGAAAATAACTAAAAAATAAAACCTGAAGCAGTCAAGAAACAAAAGGCAAGGGACATGAGATAGAGAATTGAGAGGTCAGTTCCACAATGAGAAAGGCTTGGCTCCATCTGAAGGGATGCTAATTGCTACCCTAGGTTAATCCTGGTAACAGTAATTTTTCTCACTTCATGAGCAAAGATTTATTTTAAAATGAATTCTTGGTGATATAGATTAAATTATGTTTGCTGTTAATCACAAATGTATTTATTGCCATTGTAGATTCTAGTACAGATTAACATGTCACAATATCTTCATGTCCCATGGTCTCAGAATTTCAAGATTCATTTTTGTCTTTGTTACACACAATTAGTTTATTACTATAAAGCATAATATCAAGGAAAAGTTAAGAGATCAGATGGCCAAATTACAATGTTATTTTAAAATATATCTGCTAAGTTTTCTGTTCAAACATTGAAGCTGTATTTAGATGTGTTTTCTCAAAATAGCACACCTAATTCCCTACAAAGTATTGAAGTCACTTCTTGAATGTATAAAATTTCCCCAAAAGGAATGGCTTCAGTGATTGCTTAGGGGACTATGTTTTTAAGAATGTAACTGAGTATATAATTTCACAGAATGATATTATAATAAGAAAAACAGAGGTAACTTAACTAGGTTTACTAGAAATTTTAAAGCAATTAAAATTTACTAACATATTTAAAGTAATACATTTCATAAAGAACACTTCACTATAATATTTTGTGAAATTTAATAAATTTTCAATGTTTGACAATGATACTCAAATAAGCCACTGAGAATGTATGGAGGAGAGATTTTGCTAACATGTAAGTTACTAGCTTTTAAATAATAGCAAAAATAATGCTTTCTATCCAATAGAAAATGATACATATTTTAAAATGTTAGATGAGAGAAATTCTATTTTTATTTTAACTGGAAAATGAGCAATATTTTAGTTAGCATTAAAAACTGTTTCTTTTATTGTGAATAATTACAAGAGCAAAAATAGGACAAAGTAGCCATATTTGATCCCATTTTAATAAGTTCCAGCCTAGTGATTATTTTATACCAAGGATTATTGCTTAAACATAGCAGAAGGTGCCTAACCTCTACAAATTGTGCTTCTTTCCCAATATATGATCTGAGATGACAAATGTTCTTTTGAAACACAAACATCGCCATGTCCTATGAGTTGGGTGAGGTCAGGCTGTGAGACGAAGACACCTACCTTTCTGCTGTGCACCCTGAAGAGTGTATAAAAAGAAGCCCCAGGAAAGTCACTTACTAGCCTCCCCCTTTTGTGGTCTCTGGGTCATTTGTTCTCTAAAATTTATAGGATTAAGACAAAGATTCATCATTCCTTTTGTTTGTTTAAAATCTGTAAAGTGTAGATTCTTTCTTCTCTCAGTTTAATTTATATCAGGAACAGCGGTGGAACATTCCAAAGCCATTATCATTTTCTATAGCTTTACATGTCAGCCACCGGGCTGAATATAATTGATGGCACACTGGCATTTTCAGGTTAGAAGTTTTGTAAAGAGGTTAACACCATAAGCCTTTTATTTCCATATTCCCCTTCTTTCTATGCATTCCAGCTGTGAGTTTTAACATAAAGATTATAAAATAAGGTTCAAATCGATCTAACATGACCTGGATAGAATGAGCTCATATACTATAAAATTCCTTCTTGTTGTTCAACCTATGACAACGAACAATCTTAAATTAGAATACTGCATTGTGCCCCCAACCTGATTCAAAAATGTCTAAGCTATAGCCCATGACACTTACCTGAGAGTGGGTGTTTTGGAAATGAGTCCTTTAAGAGGTAATTAAGTTAAAATGTGGCTGTTAGGAAAGGCCATGATCCAGTGTCACTGGTATCCTTATAGAAAGTGATTAGGTCACAGAGAAACTGGCTTAACAGGAGCACACAGAAAAGACCACAAAGGACACAGTGCAAAGGCAATCAATGCCAGCAACCTAGAGCACCAAAG
Organism: Grammomys surdaster; assembly: GCF_004785775.1. Lineage (NCBI taxonomy): Eukaryota > Metazoa > Chordata > Mammalia > Rodentia > Muridae > Grammomys > Grammomys surdaster. Next base: position 30,821,562 of record NW_021604564.1, on the reverse strand, counting down.
CAGAAAGGAAAGTAGCCAGAGAATTAAGTTATCTCAATTTCTCTCCCAGCCCTCAGTTTCCCTACAACTCTGGACTTGAACATGGCACTCAGAGCTAAGAAAGCATTTTCTCTTTTATTATGTTTTCATCAGGACTTTTTAAAATCATACTGACACAGAAGACACTAAGACAGACACATAATGTTATGATTGAATAATAACTTTTATTCTGAAATACAATTTTCTAAATCGTTTAGTAAAAGTCCAAATTTGAAAGTCAAGGTTTTTCAGCTTTTAAGATGAACTGATCCAGGAAGCAACTAATATATATCTCAGTAAGTGATTAGTAAGCAAATAATCTAACAAACAAACAAACAAACAAACAAGCAGATTTGACCAGCGAGTTACCTCATCCATAGACCATCGTTTACAAAAGAAATGTGAGGACAATTGAGTCTTCCCATGACAGGACTCACTGGGGAGTTATGGACTGACAAGGATGAGCTACTCACTGGGAAGAGAAAAGACCAGGGAGTTGTGAGCAATGTTTACTGACTCCATGGAGAAATGTGCTGCATGAAATAATTCTCCTAGAACTACTGGCACACACATCACTGTTTAAATGCAATACAAATTTGTTTTCTAAAGGAGGGCTCCTTCCATATAGAACATACTCAAATAAATATTTTAGGCACAGAATCAAGAACTTCTACATATAAAATGGAGAACTCAGGTTTTTTTTTTGTGTGTGTGTGTGTCCATGCATTATATTATAATTATATTATATCATATCATATCATATCATATCATATCATATCATATCATATCATATTATATTATGTTACAGGTGATTTTTAGATCTTGAGTATTATTGACAGTTCTGTTGTCAGTACACTCCGTGTACATGCTCCTTCATTGTCAGCATATAGGAGTGATACATCTGTATTTATTAAGAATTTGAATTTAATTATCACCAACATTTCATAGTTTATTTTGACCTTTATTATTGATGGATTCTCTATCAGGTTCAACAATTGTGTAATGGTATGTATTCCATATTTTACTGATATAAAACAATACCACAATGTTAAAAATCATCTATATTCTACCAGTTTTTTTTCTCTTATCTGTATAAATCTGTCAACCTCTGGTATTTTCACTGCATTTCTCTTTTTGAAGAAAGTCATATAAGTAGATTAATTTAACATATAGATTTTTTTATTCATCACTCTCACCTAATTATATACAATTAAAGTTTTTGCAGCACAATTACAGTTATGTATTTATTTATTTATTTATTTTACTTACTAAATATTTACTTACTGAAATATATATTCATTGGTTTCCAAGTTTAAAAATATGAAGAAAAATGATATAAATATCTGTGAATGAATTTTGGTGTAGATAAATTTTCAGTATATTTGAATAACTTACTTAAAAATCAATTGCTCTATTATATAGTAATAATATTTTGAGTTTGGAAGAAATATACAAGCTACAATGTACAATGGCTATATCATGTAGAAAGTTTGCTGGCAGGAGTGATAGCATGTATTATTCTATATTTCGGCTGGTGTTGGTCTATCAGTGTTTGGGGTGTTCAGCATTCTATTGGACAAACACCAGGGTATCTTTTCAAACATTCATACGTCTCTCATGAGATGATTTTGAGCATCATTTTAGAAAATATCTGCCACTTTTATGTCTTACATGGCAAACATTTGTTGAAGTATTTAACTTAGTTTAAAAAATGTAGTCTGTTTAGTTACCATTGAATTCCCAGGTTAATTTATAAATAATTGATAAGAAGTGTATATCATAGATGTCTTAACAAATGCTTTCTTTAAGTTTTGTTTTTGTTCTGTGGATTTGTTGTTGTCGTTTCTGTTCCAAATTTTGGATTAGGTGAGACAGAAGGATCACCAATCAAAACATAGGAAGTTTCATGAGTATTATACAGCAAGATACTTATCAAAAAATATGTAATTTGAATCTATATGAAGAATGGAACATTAATAGAGTGCATTTGGGTAGGAGGTTCATACCTATAAGTGGAAACTTTCTGATAGGTAACTCGGGATCTAACATAACTGCCTGAAAAGATAGTCCAGATCTTGGCTTTCCTCCAGGGATTTCCATCTAGAACCAGCAACTGATGCAGTCTGATAATGAATCTTACATATTCTAACTCCAGAAATGTTGATCAAAAACATGGACCTATGTCTGACTGGATAGGTATGGATGGGGCATTATAATTGTTGCAAAGAAAAAAATATATCTATGTATTACTCAAAGCTATCTTAATCATATATGTAATATTTCTTCTAAGTAGATAACCCCACTATGTATCTTCCTAAGTTAGTGCTCTGTGATACTGCTGCTTCTCTAATATATTTTCTTAATACTTAACATAAAATTACAATTAGAAATGAGAATCAGTAATTGTCAGCAACAGGAGAATGGTGAAATTGTGAATCTGTCATAATTTTTTTTTCAACTTCAATATTAAACCATCCTTACTTAGGGGAGGAATAACTCTGGCAACCAGAGAGTGATGGGTTCACCTCTTCTAAAATACCAATAAACTTAGTCATGTGGAACAAAGTCAGTCTGGTGAGAGAAGAGGATTGGCCTGTGTGACTATCAAAGGAAATATGATACTGAGCTGTACAGTTTGGGGCACTTGGGAATGTTTCCAAAGCAAGGTATCCATTAATGTCCTCTGTAGTATACAGGGAAAACAAGGTGACCCCTAAACCCATGTTAGTGTAACCTGCAAGTACATACCAATTTTGAGGTGTGATAAGAGGATACTCTGCAAATTCCTTCTAACATCTCCAATCGCCAACTGCTGCCACTGAGCCAGGCAGTTCCTGATTTAGACATTATTTATTAATAAATAATTAAAATTTCTAGTCATAGAATGTGGAACATGGTAGTAGGAGTCATATCAGAAAGACCATGTATGGTACTAAGTTTTATGAAATGTTTTACCTAAGCAATCTGTGTTGATTATCTACAGATGTTATTACTAGTACATTTATTGACTCTGTATTCTTTTATTCTTTATCCATGAAGGAAATCCTCTCTCTCTCTCTCTCTCTCTCTCTCTCTCTCTCTCTCTCTCTCTCTGTGACTGTCTGTCTATCTGTCTGTCTTTCGTTCTCTTCACTGATTGGTTTCTACAGTGATTGAAGTACAAGTATCTCTTAGAGAAGGTACTGTGTTTCATAACTGAGTGGCAAAAAACATAATAAAGTTCACTGAATATTAGCTTGGACAAAAATGCCTCAAGCACTTTTGAAGATCTTCCTCAATCTTCCAGCTCCTCATCATATACAACTTTAAATAACATTTTTCTTTTTATTTGTTTATTTGTGTACACTCCAGATTTTATTTCCAACTTGCTTCAGTCCACCCTCTGACTGTTCCACATCCCATACATTCTCCCCATCTCCCTGTCTTCATGAGGATGTTCATATCACTACCCCGTACCCTGAACCCCACTAGAGCTCTAAACCCTCTTGAGGGTTTCTCTTACTAAACACTGACCCTGCAGTCCTCTGCTGAATATGTGTTGGGGGCCTCATATCAGCTAGCATATGCTGCCTGGTAGGTGGTCTAGTGTTTGAGAGACTTCACAGTCCAGGTTGGCTGAAATTGTTGCCCTTTTCCTCCGCTTCTTCCAGCTTTTCCCTAATTCAACCACAGGGGTCAGCAGTTTCTGTCCATTCTTTGGGTGCAAATATCTGCATCTGACTCTTTCAGCTGCTTGTTGGGTCTTTCAGAGGGAAGTCATGACAGGTCCCTTTTGGTAGAGCTTCAAGCCTCAGTAACAGTGTCAGGCCTTGTGGCCTCTCCTTGAGCTGGATCCTACTTTGGGCTTGTCACTGGGCATTCTTTTCCTCAGGCTCATTTACATTTTCATCCCTTCAGTTCTTTCAGACAGGAACAATTACAGATCAGAGTTTTGACTATGGGATAGCAACCGCATCCCTCACTCGATGCCTTGCTTTTCTGCTGGAAGTGGGCTCTACGAGTTCCCTCTCCCCACTGTAGAGCATTTCATCTAAGGTCTCCCTTTGAGTCCTGAGAATATCTCATCTCCCAGGTCTCTGGTACACTTTGGATTGGTCCTCCCAATCCTCTACCTCCAGAGGTTGCCAGTTTCCATTCTTTCTGCTGGCACTTAGGGCTTCAGTTCTTTTCCATAACCCAATACCAGATCATGTTCCTGTCTCCCCTCAACCCTCTTTCCTTTCCCTCCCAAGTCCCTCTCTCTCCCCTTGTGGTTGATTTATTCTCCCTCTCAAGTGGGACTGAGGCATCCTCACCTGGGCCCTCCAGCTTGTTGACTTTTTGGAGTTCTGTTGACTGTATCTTGGGTATTCTGTAATTTTTGGGAGGGGCTAATACCCATTTATTAGTGAGTACATACCATGCATGTCCTTGTTCTCAATATCCTAATGAATTTCTTATATCCAAAATTCAAATATTTATAACTGGACTCTGGAAATCAATCTGGAAGTTTCTCAGAAAACCAGAAATAGATCTACCTGAAGATCTAGCAATACCACTCTTGGGGATATACCCAAAAGATGCCCCACCATGCCACAGGGACATGTGGTCTGCTATGTTAATAGAGACCTTATTTGGGATAGCCAGAAGCTGGAAAAAAAACCCGGATGTCCCACAACAAAAGAATGGATACAGAAAATGTGGTTCATTTACACAATAGAATACTACACAGCTATTAAGAACAAGGACATCCTGAGTTTTGCAGGCAAAAGGATGGAACTAGAAAATATCATCCTGAGTGAGGTAACTCAGACTCAATAGGGGTTACTTGGAAACATCACATAAGGTTTAATTTTCAAATTATTAAAGAATTAAAAACTTCAGTGGCACAATATGGTGCCACTGCTCCCTTTACTCTTGCAATCTTAGAATGTATTACAGAGGAGTGGCTGACTCCTGGTGATTGGAATACTCTAATGAGAACAGTTCTTAGCGGTGGTAACTATCTTATTTGGAAATCGGAGTATCATGAGAATTGTAAAGAGACAGCTAGGAGAAATATTGAGGCAGGTAATGGTTGATCTTTTGAAGCCTTAGTAGGAAAAGGGCAATTTGCTTCTAGTGATAACCAGATGCAATATGACCCAGGCTTATTCGCTCAAATTCAAAATGCAGCCATGAAGGCTTGGCGCAAACTCCCAGTAAAGGGAGACCCTGGTACATCTTTGACCTCAGTCAGACAAGGGCCTGATGAATGATTTTCTGATTTTGTTCAAGGATTAATGACAACAGCAGGAAGGATTTTTGGTAATGCAGAGGCAGGTGTAGATTATTTGAAACAACTTGCATATGAAAATGCAAATCCTGCCTGCCAAGTGGCCATTAGACCCTATAGGAAAAAAGCAGACCTTACTGGGTATATCAGACTCTGTTCTGACAATTGGTAAGAGATTTTTCTGGCAAGTAGAGACAAAAGGGCCTGTTTTGAGTGTGGCAAGCCTGGACACTTTGCAAAATATTGCAAAGCAGAAAATGAGTTAACCCAGAGACAGCCTAGAAAACAGCCTGGGCTATGCCCACGTTGCAAACGTGGAAGGCATTGGGCTAGTGAAAGTAGGTCCAAGACAGATGCACAAGGAAACACCCTTTCCCATAATCAGGGAAAGGGGAACAGGGGCCAGCCCCAGGCTCCGAACCAATACAAGCCAAAACAGGCTTATGGGGCAGTCAGTTTCATACCAGCAAACAACAATCCCTTTCAGAAATTAGTCGAGCAACCCCAGGAAGCGCAGGACTGGACCTCAGTTCTGCCACCCACACAGTATTAATTCCAGAAATGGGACCTCAGGCCTTACCCACTGGAGTGTTTGAACCACTCTATCCAAATGTGTTTGGCCTGATAGTGGAAAGAAGCAGTGCTACTATGCAGGGACTACAAATTATTCCTGAAGTTATAGACAATGATTATCAAGGTGAGATTAAGGTAATGGCCAAGGCAATACAGAATATAGTCACTATTCCTACAGGAAAAAGGATAGCTCAACTATTGTTACTTCCATTGATTCCTACTAATCACAAATATAAGAGTCCTAAGAGAGTGGATCAAGACTTTGGTTCCTCTGATGCATACTGGGTACAGCCTATAGTTGAACAAAATCCAATGATGACAATATTGCTCGATGGGAAGGCATTCCAAGGTTTGGTTGATACAGGAGCTGGTGTGACGACTATCAAACAAAGAGATTGGCCTGCCACCTGGCCTCTGACCCCAACCTTAACCAATTTAAGGGGTATTGGCCAAAGTCAAAATCCACAGCAAAGCTCTAAGGTGCTGATATGGAAAGATAAAGAAGGGAATACAGGGAATATACAACCCTATGTCATCCTGGGCCTTCCCATTAATCTCTGGGGCAGAGATCTGTTATCCCAGTTGGGATTGATTATGTGCAGCCCTAATGAAGTAATCACAGCTCAAATGATAAACTCTGGATTTTCTCCAGGGAAAGGATTAGGAAAAAGTGAAAATGGGATCACTCATCCTATTGAGGTCCATGGTAACCCTGGAAGAAGAAGCTTGGGTTATTTTTGATGGGGGCTATTGATTCAGCTGCACCCCTAGGGTGTTGTGCGGATCCCATCACCTGGAAGGAGGACTCGCCCGTCTGGATGGATCAGTGGTCCCTAACCACCGAAAAATTATAAGCTGTTCAATTGCTAGTGCAGGAGCAATTACAGGCAGGACATTTAGAAGAGAATAACTCTCCCTGGAATACCCCAATATTTGTCATTAGGAAAAAGTCAGGAAAGTGGAGATTGTTGCAAGACTTGAGGGCTGTTAACGTGACCATGATTCTGATGGGCACCTTACAACCTGGGCTGCCCACACCAGTGGCCATACCTTTAGGCTATCATAAAATAGTTATAGATTTAAAAGACTGTTTCTTTACTATCCCTTTGCATCCTAACAATAGAAAGAGCTTTGCTTTTAGTGTTCCCGCTATAAACTTTAGAGAACCTATGAAAATATATCAATGGAAGGTCTTGCCTCAGGGTACGGCTAACAGTCCTACCTTGTGCCAAAATTTTTTGGCTTCCGCCATAGAGAGTGTTAGAATCATGTGGAAGCAAATCTACATGATTCATTTCATGGATGATATTTTAATAGTGGGAAAAGATGGAAAACAGGTACTCCAGTGCTTTGAGGATCTTAAAACAGCTTTACACACTGCAGGGTTACAAATAGCACCAGAAAAGGTACAATTACAAGATCCGTATACTTATTTAGGATTTCAGATTAATGGTCCACGTATTATTAACAGTAAGGCCACCTTGAGGACTGATTCCCTTAAGAGACTTAATGATTTTCAAAAACTGTTGGGAGACATTAATTGGCTACGACCACATTTGAAACTTATGACAGGAGAGTTGAAACCTTTGTTTGACATTCTCAAAGGAGATCCTGACCCAAGACTGGCAAGGCTCTAACAGAGGAGGGTAGAAAAGCCTTACGGAAGGTTGAGAATGCTATTTCATCCCAATTTGTAACTCATATTAATTATTCTACGCCTTTATATTTTCTTATTTTTAACACTAAACTAACTCCTACTGCAGTTTTTTGGCAAACTGCATCCATATTATGGGTTCATCTTCCCTCATCCCCTAAAAAGATTCTTTATCCATACTATGGAGCTGTAGCAGATATGATTATGTTAGGCAGAGATAAGAGTCTAAAATATTTTGGAAAAGATCCTGATGTCATAATACAGCCATATACAAGACATCAGGTTAATTGGCTTATGTAGAGTTCTGAAGTTTGGCCTATAGCATGTGCTTTATTTGGTGTTCAACTAGATAACCATTATCCACCAGACAAATTAGTTCAATTTTGTAATCCCCATGCATTTGTTTTTCCATCTCGTACTGCACATGCACCTATAAAGGAAGCATTGCTAGTTTTCACTGATGGGTTCTCATCAGGAATGGCTGCTTATGCCTTTAAGGATCAAGGAATTTCCTTTGCTACATCAGCTGTGTCAGCTCAATTGGTTCAATTACATGCTGCTGTTGCTGTGTTTCAAACATTTCCAAATCAAACCATTAATATTTACACAGATAATACATATATAGCTCAATCTATTCCTCTGCTAGAAACTGCTGTGCAAATAAAGCACTCCTCAGAAGCAGGTGATTTGTTTTTACAGTGCCAACAATTAATTTTGAGGAGAAAGTGTAAATTCTTTATAGGACACCTGAGAGCCCACACTGGGCTACCAGGGCCTCTCACTGAAGAAAACACCAAGGCAGATCTAGCCACTCCTATAGCCGCAATGACTTTATCAAATCTGCCATCAAACTTAGAACAGGCCATAAAGGCTCATGAGTTACATCACCTTAATTCTAAAACTTTAAAGGTCATGTTTAAAATTACCAGAGGACAACCTAGACAAATTGTCAAACAATGTCAATCATGTGTTAAACTTTTACCAGTTCCTCATTTAGGTGTGAATCCAAAGGGACTGATACTGAACAGTCTCTGGCAAATGGATGTTACCCATTATAATGAATTTGGAAATCAAAAATATATACATGTATGTGTAGATACATACGGTGGTTTCATTTATGCGACATTACAAACTGGAGAAACAAACAAACATGTGATCAATCATATGCTTGCTACAATCGCTGTATTGGGTATGCCAAAACAGATCAAGACTGACAATGGCCCAGGTTATACAATCTCCAGTTTCCACCAATTTTGTGAAAAATTGGGAATACTACATAAAACGGGTATTCCATATAATCCACAGGGCCAAGGTATGGTAGAAAGGGCACATCAAACCATCAAATGTCAATTCAAAAAAATTAAAAATGGGAAATGGTACCCTACTAAGGGATCCCCCAGAAATATCTTTCATCACACTCTCTTTATTTTAAATTTTTTAACTTGGGTTCTGAAGGAAAATCTGCTGCAGATAGATTCTGGCATCCTGATACCAAAAAAAATTTTGCAACAGTCCTCTGGAAAGACTCATTAACTGGAACCTGGAATGGGCCAGATCCAGTGCTTATCTGGGGAAGGGGTTCTGTCTGCATATATTCCCAAATGGCAGATGCTGCATGCTGGCTGCCAGAGAAACTGATCAAACAAATAGACAACAATAACAAATCCAGGGAGGAGAAACCCCCTGAGAAGCGTATTTTTTCTTTACAGGAAACATGAAGATGCTTCACAATTGTCTTCAAACAGGAGCGGATCAACCAGCATACCGGACTTGGGAAGTTCTCAGTGCAGAAGACGACATCACCACCCACACCTCCAGGGTGGCTCTATTGGACTTTTGGTTCCCTGATTTATGATTTAGTGGGGCACATTGTTTAGACTCAGGAGAAAACCCATTACCACAGTTACTTTAATTGTTTTTTGGGTTTAGGATTGACTGGGACAGGAATGGGGATTTTCTTTATTTGTTAAGTTAGGATAAAATCTATGATCAGTTCTGTACTTCTATAGATTTAGATTTAGAAAGAATGGAATCTGCTATAATGCGTTTGTAAAATTCATTATCCTTCTTAGCTGAAATAGTGCTACAGAATAGAAGAGGCTTATACTTTTCACTCCTCCAACAGAGGGAATTATGTGCTACCCTAAAAAGAGTGTTGCTTTTGCAATAACCGTTCAGGCATTGCTAAGTCTCTTGTCTCTTGGGTTCACGCTGTTCAACAAACTGATGGCTTTTGTACAACAATAGATAGATGCTATTCAAATGAAACCCATACAGGTCTGTTATTACAAGCTGGAAGTAGGGGACTCCAAAACCTCTGTCATCAAGACTGATGAGGACTAACCCCTAACTTATGCGCTAAGCCGGATAGTCAATGACGGGTAAGAGAACACTTCAAGACCCTTGCCCCAAACTGGGAGGCCTCACCATCCTAAGACAGGAGCTCAACCAATGGCTGTTGAGTATCCAGAGATGGGAAAGGGAGGCTGGGGTCCTTTGTTCGAACCTAAGACAGGCACAATTTCCATAAGTTTTTCCAGCCTTCCCTTTTGAAAACAAATTTAAAAAGGGGGACCTGTTGGGAGACGACTCTGAGCAGAAGGAGGCTATCATCTTTGCAGCCATCTTGAGCCATATACCCTGACAAGAGATTTGTTTTCAACAGCCTACAACAGCTGAGCACACTCTGATAATTATCTTGATCCTTTCAATCAAGGCCAGGCAGTAGTGGCACGTGCCTTTAATCCCAGCACTTGAGAGACTCAAGGTGAGACTCAAGGCAAGATTAAAGGCGAGACTCAAGGAGAGACTCAAGGAGAGATTAAAGGTGAGACTCAAGGCAAGACTTGAGGAGAGATTTAAAAGGAGAGACTTGAGGAGAGAAGAGGGCAGACTCTGTCTCATCTCCAGAACAGACTCTGTCTCTTCTCCAGAACAGACTGTCTCGTCTCATTTCTTCGCGTCTCTGTCCCCACTCTCTCTCTTGCTAGACCCTGACCCACAGATTGAAGCAACAGCTCGGGCAGATACAGGGTGACCCCTGAATGTGAGACAGCTCAGGCCGTTACAGAGGAGTGAATAGAGGAAGGAAGAAAATGAGAAAGAGAGGGAAGAAGAAAGAAAAGAGAAAGTGAGGATGGAAGAAAGGAAGGAAGAAGGATGAGAGAAGGGAGAGAAGGAGGTAAGAAGAGGAAGGTAAGAAGGGGAAAAGTAAAATAAAACAAAAGATAAAATGTTTATAAACTAAGTAGAGCACCACATGTCAAAGTGCATTCTAAAATTAAGCAATTATATTTAAAAAAAATAAATATTCTATCAAAATCGATCAAATGTGTGTACCTATCATCTCTAAAGTGGCCGAGTGGTGAAACTTGCCACCAGCCTGGGCATGGTGATGTACTCTGATGGTACTCTGATGTTCATAACTCTCCAGAATCTGTAGTTAGATATTTCCACAGCCCAGATCACTTATTAAAGCTGCCTGTAAAACCAAACACAACCAATAGTAAAAGCCAACCAAACATGCCAAGACAAAAATACCAATAAGATTCAACTGTGAACATTTAATTGGTACCGTAGTTAAACTTCTCAGTTGTGTTTGTTCAACACATTAAAAGTAGTCAAAGAGGAAGAAAATATACTAGTATCACATTAAGGATAGGCATGATAGCACTTAGTACCTTGGATTAGCTGGACCAAGAGTGACTTTAAGTTTGAATCCCTATATCTCTCCCTATGTCTTCTGTTTGTCTGTAACCTATTGTTCCCAGGTTTCTGGATTTGTGTGTGTGTGTGTGTGTGTGTGTGTATGTGTGTGTGTGTTTGTGCCTGTTTTCTTGGCTGAAGTCTGTCTTCTCTCAGCAAAGAATTTTGCTCTGCCTTTTTTGAATAGTACAAGAAGTATCCCATTAAGAAGGAATGAGGAATGCATTAGTGAAATATTTAAGTGTGTTTTTCAAGTGTTTTAATCACTGACTCCAACTGATCACACTGACCAACCTAACAGTATTGTGAACATACCATACGTATGCAATGTCTGCTTGCTATTTCCAGCATTTGTGGTAAACATTTGTATATGAAGTCACTTTCGTCTTATTTACTGCTTTTAAACATTTGGTTTCCATGGCCCACATAGATACACATATGTGCAGCATTCTGGGTGAGAAGAATGCAAGAATACAAAATTTAGGATTATAGTGGTTTGGGTTATAAAGATGATTATAAGAAAGAGCCAAGGCAAATAAAGTTGGATGTTAAATAGTTCTCTTAAAGGAAGGTTAAGCAAATAGGCAGGGTATGCAACAACTATCAGAATAAGTCTTAAGCCTTAAGTAACCTCAAGGTATAACATTAACTAGCCACTAAGGTCCATCAAAAGCTCACTCTCTTAAAATGTAAGACATATTTCCATTAAATGCATTTCACATTCAACTTCCCCAGAAAAATCTTGTGTATGAGTGGTAGATTGTGTAATCAAACATTTATGAGTCATGCCCCGCTACACCTGTTGTGTCTCTATACTGTAGAGACTAAAAACTTGAGTAGGGACACAATGCAGCCTACATTTATACTATAACATACTTCCTTCAGGAGCAGGACATATGAGGGCACACCTAGCTAAGACTCCTAGCAGTAAGTGATATAGAACCTGAAATGGCCATCTTCTGTAACCAGGCAAGACTTCCAATGGAGGGAGGGAGATACCAACCCACCCACAAAACCTTTAATCATCCATCAATTTGCCCTGCCTACAAGATGTGCATGGGTAAAGATGAAACAGAAATGGAGCAAATGGAAAAACAATGACTGGCCCAACTGGAGACCCATGCCATGAAAGAAAGGCTACAACTGACACTATAAATGATATTCTTCTATACTTGAAAACTGGCCTAGCATAACTTTCTTCTAAGAGGCTTCACCCAACAGATGGAGAAAACAAATACAGAAACCCAGAACCAAATATTAGGCAGAGCTCAGGGAATCTTGTGGAAGATGGGGAAGAAGGATTGAAGAAACACAGGAGTCAAATACACAACAAGAAAACCTACAGAATAAACTAACCTGGGACAATAGGAGCTTATATAGAGAGACTGGTCCACCAAGCAAAGAGTGTACATGAAACAGACCTAAACTCCATACATATTTGTAATAGGTGTGCATCTGGATCTTCATGTGGGACCACCTAACAACTGGTTAATGGGCTGTCTCTGACTCTAATACCTTAACTTGGTCCCTTTTCCTCTAACTGGGCTGCCTTCTCTAGGCTCAATGTGAGAAGATGCACTATTCCTACTGAAACTTGATATGCAAAGAGGGTTGACATCCATGAGAGGCCTCCCACTCTCTGAAGAAAGAGGGAGGGCTGACAGAAAGGGTGGAGGGGAGAGGGAGAGATTAGGAGCACAGGAGGGAGGGGAAACTTTGGAATGTAAAGTAAATACATTAATTCAAAAGTATAGAGAGATTTCTCAGTTTTGAATGAAAGCTGATGAAGTGTTCTTCTGCCTAAATAGCTGAGTGGATAGATTTGCATTGTCCAAACTGAGGACATCTTAGTGGATACCACATTGGACTCTATTGCCTCTGGGAATTACATATCTAACTTTAGCTGTCCCTGGAGATTGGTCTCTGGCAAGTCTTTCACTGCAGAAAATATGATAGATATTTGGGGTATCTTATGATGGCTGACAAGTTCAAATGACTTGAGTATGGATATGGCATTACTTAGAAGTTGCATAATTGCCTCTAGGTGCTGCTTTTATGATGAACCCCTGTTAATTCTTGTCCTGATTAGGTTTTATTGTTAACTCAAAACAACCTAGAAGAGGAACATGTCAGTTGAGATGTTTTTAGATCAGATGGCTTGTGGCCATGTTTGTCATAGCATCTTGATTGATGGTTGGCGTGGGTGATTCCAGTCCACTTTTTATGGTGACCCAACTTAGGTAAGTGGGCTTGGGGGACACATGAAATCTAGCTGAGCACAAGGCATATATCAACTAGTAGTTAGTAGTCTTCCAATGTTTCTGCTTCTGTATCTTCTTCAATTTATTCCATGAATTTCCTCAATGCTGGACTATTTCATGATGTCTTCTAATTTGTTTTGGTCAGTATTTTGTCATATAAACCAATCTAGATCAATTCTCAACTGTTCTTGTCCACTCATGTATTAATATGTGACTTTCTAGGAGAATTGACTTTAACTTCCCAATTGACCTTCATCATATAACATTTCTTTATTGTCTACCACACACTGACATTAATCAGGACCTCTAGAAATAATTATGTTTTATGACCCTCTTCAAGAGCCCTAAGAAGACTGATGATGGCCAAGTACAAGAGTCCAAGGACCATATTCTCTTTTGTTCTGGTAGCTTAGCCTTATAGGAAGCACCTCAGAGAAAAAGAATTCTGTGAACACTCAAAAAGAAGAACTTGAAATACAATTTTGAGAATTGATTTGTAAAATTTCTTGTTAATAGAGCCTTAAAAACTTTGTTTTACAAACAAAAAATGGATTAAAATTGTCTTACCCTTTGCACCAACCAACCAGATATAGATAGTTTTGTAATAATTGATGTCCAGAATGTCAAAAGAAATTGATTTTTAGCAGGACTAGATCACATCTGAGTGCAGTCAGTGTCCTATAATACGATTTTTTTTTATAAAAGTATGTTGATATATGACTTTTTATTTAAACTGTTTTAGAGTAAACACAAATGTATATTTCATTTATTTTCTAAAATATGAGCTAAATTAATCTTTTCCAATAAAATTGTGACTGGTTTTATATTTAGGCCATTATTTTTCTGAAGTGAAATCAAACTGCTATAAAATTAGATAGTTTTGTTTGTTTGTTTGTTTGTTTGTTTTATGTATGTCGTTGCAGGAATTGAATCGGGAACTAGAGAAGCATGGCTCACTGAAGCTATGTGGTTAACCATGACATCTTTGTAATGGCAGTCATTATTACCACCATGATCTTCATCATTATTGCATCTTCTGACATGATCATATGTTCACAGTTGCCTCAGAAAATGAACTGAAACCAAATCAGTTACTCTTCAGTAAATATATTAGTATGCAAATCTCCATTGTTTTTATTAAATGTATTTTGTGAAGCATACATAGACCTAACCTAGATAAAGTCTTTTTAACTTTGTACACATAATCTTTAAATTTGTTAAGTTATTTTACAAGAAATTTTCTCCTACAAAATTAGTAATTTCTTTTTTCTTGAAGCATGGACATAGTATTTCAGATAAATTTTAAATTGGTATGATACAATTCATTGTTGGCCACTATGAGTACTTGTAAATAATACTTTTACAAATTATGTCACGAAGTAATGAGTGCACAATCTTGTCCAAACTCAGTCGTTTATGTTTGATATCAGGAAATATGGTAGTTTTCAAGTCTTTTCATTTTTTTCCTTCTCAGATTTGTAATGCTCGAATTTACTGGGATAATCTACCTCAGTGTTCACATATCTAAAAAGAGAAAATGATATTTGTACCTTGTATGCTATCTAGAAAATGTTAAAGCATGTGTTAGATGTCATTTGAAAGTTAATATTTTCAATAATGATTATCTGTTAATTAGATTTTTCCATCATTCCTCCATCAAGCACTTTTATGAGAAGTTAAAAATTGGCATTGTACCTGTACTTAATGTTTGTACTCAAAACTATGAATCCAGACAGTATTTTAAAACATTCATCTGAAGCTTACAGTGTAATCAGTTCTAAGAGCCAGATGTTCATTCTTTGCAATAAGGATATAATTGACAGTTAACTTGAAATCTTGTACTTATCCTCAATTGTTTCCCAAATCCACAGTGATAATGAGGAACAGGGTAACAACACCAATTTCCTGCTATGTGCCATATCACTATCGGTAGAAGTCACAGCAAGAATTCAAAAACTGAAGCAATTATAGATTTACTGGCACAAGCCTTCAGTATCTAGCCTTCACTTAAAAAGATCAATGGGAATCCTAAGTGAGCCTAGTAAAGAATAGATCTTTGAACCGTATCTTTAGGTCAAAATTAACATTATCCATTTCTGTGCTGACAGCTGTAATTGGAAAAACTATTCTAACCAACATTCCTGAAGCCATGTCATTTTCATTGTCTTTGGAAGACACGAAGAAGACAGGTGCATCCACTGAAAACACAGAGCAAAAAATAATTTACCAGAATGATAACTGCCTGTCACAGAAGCAGAAACTTGTTATCAGGGAGAAATAAGTTGAACTTAGAGGATTTTCTTTTAATCTTTAACCCAATGGAGATCAAAGGGGAAACATTTCCCAGGGGCACCTTTAAAAATACAATTATCTTGACTTGGATTTTCTCTCGAACTATTCCTGACATATGTTATTACCCATTTACATAAAATAGTATTTTTCTCAAACTTTAAAACAAAACAATCCATGTTAGTTTTAACCAGAAAACTATTTGAATCCTGAGATGTCTGATACTTACCACTGAGTATTAAGTAAAAATGATCATTAAATAAAATCTCTATTATAATATAACAAACTCTTCTTTATTATATTAGTGAATAAATTAAAGAATTTCATAAAATATATCAAAAATGTATATTAAAAGCCAAATCCCTTTATAATTGGACATAGGGCCTAATATACAAGATAAATTATTAAATCTGATTTTTCCAGTCATGATTTAGGATATCTAATTAATCTTAGACAAAATGCTGTAGAGTTTTAACCACAATATATGACTTGACTTTTGCATTGCTATTAAATCAAATTTCGTTCTAGAAGTTTACCACTCGATGGTTAGTGATCTCTTATCAAGAGCACTCAAGTTACTTGTGTACAACCATCTAATAGGACTTTAAAGGAAATACTCGTAGGGATTCCTTGCCTAGTCCCAAAAAGTGGACATGAAACTGAAGAGAGGTAACTAGCCATGTGGCAGACATAGAATAGTATAAATGGGTTAAGTTATGAGCTAGTAGCAACAGGCCAGTTTATGGACTAGGCATTTAATTAGTTAACAATAAGCCTCTGAGTTGTTACTTGAGAACTAGTGTGCTGGTGGAAATGCTCACATTACATTTCTTAACTGTCCATGATTGGACAACCACACTTTACATAGACGATCTAACAGTATGCCACCGACTGTCTATGCTTTGATTTGAATTGTCCTAAAGTTTTTGTAACACTTTTTTCTAGTCCAGGTAAAACTGAGTGTTAAGTATTAGGTACAGATAAACTAGATACTTTCATCACTCAATCTTCAGAAAAAGGGAAAATGATTTTTATAAATGTAATTTAAAAAACAGCAATATTTATTGATGTTAGATCAATGTTATTAATATAAATTGTATGAGAATATTTTTTAAAATATAAAACCTAGAATATTTCCCTCAAACATCTCTGAGAAAAGAGTAAATGTCAAAATGTATTGTAGGCAGATGTTCATGTAAACAAGATAATTACAGCTGAAATAAATCCAACAAATAAAAATGGTTAAGGTTTTGAAAAATACAAGGAGAGTTAATTTTTTATACTTGTTTTGATTACAATACCTAAACTATCATTTATCTTTATGTTATTTGAATGATTATACTAATTATAAAATTCTAAAAATAATTTTTAAAATAAAATGTTTTAATATTTACAATTTCTGCCACACCATCAACTTTCACCATAAGCAAACATTTACAAAGTTTATTCATAACTTTTTTGTTTGTTAGCTTGTATTTCTGTTTTTTGTTTGTTTTGTTTATGTTTTGTTTTTCCCTCAATCCCTCAACCAGGGGTCATGCCTATTCACTGGATATGGTCTCTAAAGGTTCTATCTCCTGTTTGTTGGGTATTTCAGCTAATGTCATCCCTGTTGGATCGTAGGAACTTCTTGCTTCCCTGGCATCTGGGACTTTCTAGTGGTTACCCTCAATTCCCTATCCCTACTGCTATATATTTCTATTCAATTTCCTGACCATCTGTACTTCCCTCTTGCCTCTTCCCATACCTGATCCTGCCTTCCTTTTTCCCCTTCTCCTCCTCTCTCCCTCCCAGGTACCTCCCTTGCTCTACCTCCCATGATTATTTTGTTCCACCTTCTAAGTAGGGCTGAAACATCTCCACTTTGGTGTTCCTTCTTCTAGAGCTTCATATGGTCAGTGAGTTGAGTTGTATAGTGAGTATTCTGAGCTTTTCAGTGAGTACATAGCATGTGTAATCTTTTGTGACTGGGTTATCTCACTCAGGATGATACTTTCTAGTCCTATCCATTTTCATAAGAATTTCATGAAGTCATTGTTTTTAATGACTGGATAGTAATCCATGTTAGTTTTAACGGGAGAACCATTTGAATCTTGAGAAATCTGGTACTTACCACTGAGTACTAAGTAAAAATATCATTAAATATTTTCTCTATTTTAACGTAATAATCTCATCTTAATTACATTAGTGAGTGAATAAATGTATTTCATAAGATACATAACAAATACAAATTAGAAGACAAATACCTTTATATTGGAAATAGGGATCTTATTTGTGATAGCCTGAAGGTGGAAACAACCCAGATGTCCCACAACAGAAGAATAGATACAGAAAATATGGTTTGTTTACACAATGAAATACTACACAGCTATTAAGAACAAGGACATCCTGAGTTTTTCAGGCAAAAGGATGGAACTAGAAAATATCCTGAGTGAGGTAACTCAGACTCCAAAGGACATGCATAGTATGTACTCACTAATAAATGGATATTAGCCCCTCCCAAAAAAATTACAGAATACCCAAGATACAGTCAACAGAACTCCAAAAGGTAAACAAAGTGGAGGGCCTAGGTGAGGATGCCTCAGTCCCACGTGGGATGGAGAATAAATCAACCACAAGGGGAGAGATAGGGACCTGGAAGGGAAGGAAAGAGGGCAGAGGGGAGACAGGAACATGATTTGGTATTGGGTGACAGAAAAGAATGGAAACTGGCAGCCTCTGGAGGTAGGAGATTGGGAGGACTCTCCAGAATGTACCAGAGACCTGGGAGGTGAGATATTCTCAGGACTCAAAGGGAGACCTTAGATGAAATGCTGTACAGTGGGGAGAGGGAACTTGTAGAGCCCACTTCCAGCAGAAAAACAGGGCATCTAGTGAGGGATGGGGTTGCTATCCCGTAGTCAAAACTCTGACCCATAAATTGTTCCTGTTGGAAAAAAAAATGCAGTGATGGAAATGTAGAAGAGGCAGAGGAAAAGAAGGTCCAGTGATAGGCCCAAAGTAGGATCCAGCTCAAGGAGAGGCCACAAGGCCTGACACTGTTACTGAGGCTTGGAGCTCTATAAAAAGGGACCTATCATGACTGCCGTCTGAAAGCTCCAACAAGCAACTAAAAGAGTCAAATGCATATATATGCACCCAAAGAATGGACAGAAGATGCTGACCCCTGTGGTTGAATTGCGGAAAAGCTGGAAGAAGGCTGAAAGAGGTGGAGGCCGACTCTGTTGGAAGACAGCACTCTCAATTTACCAAAACCCACCCCCCAAGATCTCTCAGACACTGGCTCACCAACCTAGTAGTATATGCCAGCTGATGTGAGGCCCCGGACACATATACACCAGAGAAAAGCTAGGCCTGTGTTCAGTTCCAGAAGGTGAACCTAACCCTCAAGAGACTGGAGGACACTGGGAATTAAGAGGTCAGGTGAGGTGATGGGTCTGGTGGAGGGGTGGGGACATCCTAGTGTAGACAGGGGCCCAGGAGGAGGTATAAAATGTGGAACAGTGGATGGATGGACCGGGAGGAAAATAAAAATCTGGAGTGTAAAAAAATAAAAAAATAAAAAAACAAAAATTAATAATAATAATAATAATAATAATAAAGAATTTCATGAATTCATTGTTTTTAATAGCTGAGTAGTGTTCTATTATGTAAATGTACTGCATTTTCTGTATCCATTCCCAAGTTGAGGGACTCTGGATTGTTTCCAGCTCCTGGTTATTATAAATAAGGCTGCTATGAACATAGTGGAGCATATGTCCTTGTTATATGTTGGAGCATCTTTTGGGTATATGCCCAAGGGTGATATAGCTGGATCCTCAAGTAGAACTATTTCCAATTTTCTGAGGAACTACCAGAATGATTTCCAGAGTGGTTGTACCAGCTTGCAATCCCACAAATAATGGAGGACTGTTCTTTATTCACATCCTTCTCAGCATCTGCCATCACCTGAGTTTTTGATCTTAGCCATTCTGAGTGGTGTGAAGTATTATCTCAGGGTTGTTTTGATTTTCATTTCTTTGATGACTAAAAATGTTGGACATTTCTTTTGGTACTTTTATTACCATTTAGTGGCTAAAATTTTGGTAAAGATTTGTACAAAAATCATTAAAATAACAAAGTCATGTTACCAGCTAGATATAGTTAGATTCTACATAAAAATAGTGGCCTTTGATCATGTACAGGATATGCCTGTAAATCTGGGAATGAGTAAATTAGATTATTCATCTTAAATATATTGATAGTGCACAAATAAGAATATGTTCAGGCAAATCACAAAACAGTGATTTAAGGTATATTTAAAATATAACTAGAGAAAACACTATAGGCTTTTACTTTTTTTTAATCAACTGGTCAACTATAATTGTCAGTGTTATGGTAGGGCTGATACATGAATAAATTTCCTTTTTCATAATCTTGCATTATTAAGGTTAATAATTTATTAATGTTTTAAAATGTCATGAATATATTTACCCCTCCATTTTCTGACTACTCCGTTCTTACCTCCACTTTACTCTCATAAATTCATGTACTCTCTTTCTCTCCTCCTTCTTTTCTTTTACCCTCCACATCCTTTTCTCATACTTTATCCCACTCTCTACCAACTCAGTCTATTTTCTAATTCCTAAATTTCCTTGTGGGTGCAGTCAGTCTCTGCAGCTTAGTAGACCAACAATTAGTCATACTTTACATAAAACTGACTTTCCTTCTTCCAGTAGCTTTCTAAATTGTCAATAGCTTTTAAACTAGGAGTGAGACCTTGTGCCTACGGAACACATCAAATGCTAGGACTTATGTCTGGATGAAGATTGTTCAACTATAATCTGTATTGTCATAATTGCTGTGAGTACTTATGTGCAGCTGCCTTGCTGTGTCAACACAATTATATATATAATTTATCCAACATTTATCCAATGTTTCTTACTCTTAGACTTTTTCAGCCATCTTTTTTATTGTGATCTGTGAGCCTTGTCTCTTTATATGAGTTCTTTTACCAGTTAGATATCTGTGTTAACAATCATCTACAGATAAGGAAGCTGTTCTGATAAGAGTTGAAAGATGCATTCTTTTATGAGTATAAACAATGTTTAATTCAGTGTCAATTCAACAGTTTTGGGTTAGAAAAATAAAAGCTGTAGTTTCTTACCTGTGGCATATGACCTGCCTCCCTGTAGGAACTTGACTCCAATATTGTTGCCAGTTATGAGCTTTTAGCATGTAGAATGAGCCTTAAATCCAATTAGAAAGTAGTTCTTTAACCAAAATTGACTTTCCTTCTTCTCATAACTGTAAGTTGTCACTAGTTCTTAAATTAGGGATGGGACTTTGTGCTTATGACACAATTCAAATGCCAGGACTTCTGTCTGGATTGAGATTGTTCAGTCCAGACAAAACTTCTGCTTCTACAACTTCATTGACACTATGTCATTAATGAACATGTCTTGTTTTGGTCATTACTGAGTATCTCAAGAGTTTTCTGTTGGTAAAATTATTTTTTTCTGGTAGTGTTTATAGCACCATATAGTTCATGTCTACCCAGCAAAGATGAGGGTTTCATGCCAGTATTAAATTGCTTTCTCTATGTTCCGTGACTCAAGCATATGGGGATATTGTCAAGTTCTTGAGGGTAACCAAAAACACTAGCAATAGTTTATGTTCTGTGGATCTATGGCATCTTAATGGCCAATTCCAAAAGAGGCAATACATTCAAAGTGCAATGCATTTTGTCAACCTTTGATATTAGTAGGGGTTTAGTTACTCCATCATCATAAAACACTTTTTTACATATGTATATGTGCATACTTTAAGAAGTTTCTACATCAGTAGGTTTACATATGTTTCTTTTGAGAGATCTTTAATCTCAGATTTCACTATTCTGCTTGGCATTAAAAGTGGTGTGGCTTTTCATATTATAAATGCTATGCAGGAATGTCTAAATGTAAGAAAAAACAGAGTAATTGAGGCTAAAGGATCTTCTCATTTTTCTAGACATCTAAACCAAGTAACTACACAGTGGGCAGTACATACCACATTCTATACTTTCATATTAAATATATACAAATTACGTCTTCCTGTCAGAAAGAAAATGCTTTCAAGTAAATGTTGAAAGGTCTTGATTTGCTTATCCAGTTTTAAAACACTACCAAAACGCAGTAGGAGGTCTCAGTAGCCCTCAAAGAAATTTAACATTTAATTACATACAAACTTCTAATAAAAATGAATATAAAACGTTAAGAGTTAAGCACTGAAATTTGTCATACAGGTCTTTCACTTGCTGGGTTAGATTCACACCAAGGTGTTTTATATTATTTGTGACTATTGTGAAGGGTATAATTTCCCTAATTTCTTTTTCAGTCTGTTTATCTTTCATGTTGAGGAAGGCTACTGATTGGTTTGAGTTGATTTTATAACCAGCCACTTTGCTGAAGTTGTTTATCAGGTTTAGGAGTTCTCTGGTGCAAGTTTGGGGGTCACTTAAGTAAACTATCATATCATCTGCAAGTAGTGATATTTTGACTTCTTCCTTTCCTATCTGTATCCCTTTGACTACTTTTTGTTGTCTAATTGCTCTGGCTAGGACTTCCAGTACTATATTGAATAGGTAGGGGGAGAGTGGGCAGCCTTGTCTACCCCTGATCTTAGTGGGATTGCTTCAAGTTTGTCTCCATAGAAGTTGATGTTGGCTACTCGTTTCGATGTTTAGCTTGATGTTGGCTACTCGTTTGCTGTATATTGCTTTTACTATGTTTAGGTATGGGCCTTGAATTCCTGATCTTTCCAAGACTTTTATCATGAAGGGATGTTGAATTTTGTCAAATGCTTTCTCAGCATCTAGTGAGATGATCATGTGGTTTTTTTCTTTGAGTTTTTTTATATAGTGGATTACATTGATGGATTTCCGTATACTGAACCAACCCTGCATTCCTGTGATAAAGCCTACTTGATCATGATGGATGATTGTTTTGATGTGTTCTTGGATTCGGTTTGCTAGAATTTTATTGAGTATTTTTGCATTGATGTTCATAAGGGAGATTGGTCTGAAGTTATCTTTCTTTTTTAGGTCTTTGTGAAGTTTGAATATGAGTGTAATTGTAGCTTCATAGAACGAATTGGGTAGTGTTCCTTCTATTTTGTGGAATAGTTTGAAGAGAATGGGTATTAGGTCTTCCTTGAAGGTCTGATAGAATTCTGCACTAAAACCATCTGGTCCTGGGCTTCTTTTGGTGGGGAGACTTTTAATGACTGCTGCTATTTCCTTAGGGGTAATGGAACTGTTTAGATGGTTTATCTGTTCCTGATTTAACTTGGTATCTGTCTAGGAAGTTGTCCATTTCCTCCAAGTTTTCCAGTTTTGTTGAGTATAGGCCTTTGAAGTAGGATCTGATGATTTTTTGAATTTCATCAGTTTCTGTTGTTATGTCTCCCTTTTCAGTTCTGATTTTACTAATTTGGATACTGTCTCTGTGCCCTCTGGTTATTCTGGCTAAGAACTTCAAGTCTCTGAATAAAGAAGTTGAAGAAGTTGTCAGAAGATGGAAAGATCTCCTATGCTCATGGATTGGCAGGATTAATATAATAAAAATGGCCATCTTGCCAAAAGCAATCTACAGATTCAATGCAATCCCCATGAAAATCCCAACTCAATTCTTCACAGAGTTAGAAAAGGAAATTCTCAAATTTATTTGGAATAACAAAAAACCCAGGATAGTGAAAACTATTCTAAACAATAAAAGAACTTCTGGAGGAATCACCATCCCTGACCTCAAGCTGTAGTACAGAGCAATAGTGATAAAACCTGCAAGGCATTGGAACAGAGACATGCAGGAAGATCAATGGAATAGAATTGAAGACCCAGAAATGAACCCACACATCTATGGTCACTTGATCCTTGACAAAGGAGCTAAAACTGTCCAGTGGAAAAAGGACAGCATTTTCAACAAATGGTGCTGGTTCAACTGGAGGACAACATGTAGAAGAATGAAAATTGATCCATTCTTATCTCCTTGTACAAAGCTCAAGTCTAAGTGGATAAAGGACCTACACATAAAACCAGATACACTGAAACTAATAGACGAGAAGGTGGAGAAGAACCTCAAATACTTGGGCACAAGAGGAAAAGTTCTTGAACAGAACACCAATGGCTTATGCTCTAAGATCAAGAATTGACAAATGGGACTTCATAAAGTTGCAAAGTTTCTGTAAGGTAAAGGACACTGTCAATAGGACAAAACGGCAGCCAACAAATTGGGAAAAGATCTTTACCAATCCTATATCTGATAGAGGGCTAATATCCAATATATACAACGAACTCAAGAAATTAGACTCCAGACAACCAAATAACCCTATTAAAAAATGGGGTACAGTACTAAAAAAAAAAATTCTCAACTGAGGAAAATTGAATGGCTGAGAAGCATCTAAAGAAATGTTCAACATCCTTAGTCACCAGGGAAATGCAAATCAAAACAACCCTGAGATTCCATCACACACTATTCAGAATGGCTAAGATTAAAATCTCAGGTGATAGTAGATGCTGACAAGGGTGTGGAGAAAAGGAACAATCCTCCATTGTTGGTGGGACTGCAAGATGGTACAACCACTTTGGAAATCATTCTGGTGGTTCCTCAGAAAATTGGACATAGCATTACCTGAGCATCCAGCTGTATCACTCCTAGGCATATACCCAGAAGATGCTCTAACATATAACAAGGAAATATGCTCAACTATGATCATAGCAGCCTTATTTATAATAGTCAGAAGCTGGAAAGAACCAAGATGTCCTTCAACTGAGGAATGGATACAAAAAATGTGGTATATTTACACAATGGAGTATTACTCAGCTATTAAAAACAATGAATTCAAGAAATTCCTAGATAAATGGATGGAACTAGAAAATATCATCCTGAGTGAGGTAAGCCAATCACAAAAGAACACACTTGGTATTCACTCACTGATTATTGGATATTAGCCCAGAACCTTGAA
Source organism: Grammomys surdaster (assembly GCF_004785775.1). Taxonomy (NCBI): domain Eukaryota; kingdom Metazoa; phylum Chordata; class Mammalia; order Rodentia; family Muridae; genus Grammomys; species Grammomys surdaster. The sequence goes on along the minus strand of NW_021604564.1, from coordinate 30,796,829 downwards.
ATACCCAAGATTCAACTCACAGACCACATGAAGCTCATGAGAAGGAAGACCAAGTGAGGGTGCTTTAGCCCTTCTTAGAAGGAGCAACAAAATACTCAAGGGAGCAAATATGGAGAAAAAATGAGGGACAGAAACTGAAGGAGGGGTCGTCTGGAAACCATTCCACCTTGGTATACATCCCATGTGCAGTCACCAAAGGTAGATGCTGATGTGGAAGTCAGGAAGTACATGCTGATAAGAGCCTGATATAGCTGTCTCCTAAGAGGTCTGCATGAGTCTGACATATTCAGAGGCAGATGCTCACAGCTAGCCATTGAACTCATCACGGGGTTCCCAATGGAGGAGTTAGAGTGAAGACTGAAGGAGCTGAAAGGGTTTGTGGCCCCATGAGGAGAGCAACAATACCAACCAACCAGAGCTCCCAGGGTCTAAACCACCAGCCTTGGAGCACTTAGGGAGGGATCCATGGCTTCAGCTGTATATGTAAGTGTGGAGGGCCCTGTCGGGCATAGGTGAGCGAAGAGATCCTTGGTCTCATGAAGGTTGGACTTCCCAGTGAGTGGGAATTTGAGGGTGGGTAGGTGGGAGTCGGGGGGTAGGTAGGGGTACATCTGCAGAGAAGAAGGAGGTGGGGGTGAGGGGATAAGAGGTTCCTGGGTGGGGGGGATAGGGTAAGGGGATAACATATGAAATGTAAATAAAAGATCAAATTAAAAAAAAACCTGTAAGCACTGAAATTTGGAAATGACAAGATAAAAGAAATCTTAGTCTTAATCTTTTTCTTTAATATTAAAATATACAAACCATAGTTTATTAGCATTGCTATTCTGTAATATCTGTAGCTAGTCACTCTCATTATGAACACAACCTGATGCACTGTCACAAACTGAATATAATTATGTGACTAAGATGGATCAAGAAACAAAGGCTTGTGAGCTATCCCTACTGTGCTTACCATGCCTGGCATGGACAGTATTTTTCTAACTGCAGATTTGAGACAAGAAATCATAGGTTTATAATACAATAATTTATTTTGAAATGATTTTTGATTATTTAGTAGTTTAATTTTCAGTAAAATACTGTCATGCATTCTCCATTGAAAGTCCTTGTTTGTCAAACTGCCAATTGTTCTTTACTTGTATTTTCCATCTGGTTCATCTCTTCCATTTCTTTTCCTCCTTTCTTCCACATATCTACTAAGGAAGTATGTACCTAATGTGCACTAATGGATTTCAACACTGAGAATATATATACATATATATATATATGTATATGTATATGTATATGTATATGTGTATATATATATATTACATACAGAAAGACATTCTCCTATATAACAATCAAATCATTATCTAAGTTCAGAAATTAATCTTGATGTTGACAGTACTGTAAATGATCGTATTGGCTTCCAGGTACCATCTACAAAGAGTAGATATGGATTCTCATATTTTTCATTGAAAATTTTAGGCTTATATTTGCCTCTTGTGTTCCAGTGGGATTCCTACTTGAATTTAGTTGATACCATTTTCTTATACTGTATGCATGTTAATTTTGAGGGTTTTTATATCCTACAATACACTCATTCATTTTATATTGATTAAAAATAATTATCAATTTTCAGTTTTCTCAACAAGATAGAGAATAAAAATTCTTTCTCATTACTCTGTTGGTTTATCACTAAGGGTATACATTATTTTTTGGGAGGATTTCTACCCATATGAACATAAGTTTTGAAAAAAAGAAAGTTTCTTCCTTATCTCTTTAGATAGCTAAGCTTTTTTCCAAGTGAAGGATTCTCTTCAGATATGTGATTCCTAGAGACCTGATTTAATTCTGGACTTTCATTTCTAATTCTCTATTTAGGACAAGCCTAGGCCTTATCTGTTCTCTGTCTTCCTCTGGCTGCATCAATCCCAAATTAAACCCAACTCAACAGTCTGCTATCCATTTCTTCTATATGGCTGACTAGTCTGTTTTCCCTGCTTGGCACTTCTGAACATAAATATATACAATAGAAAGTTTAGGTCATCAGCTAATTTCTCATTTCTTTGTAGCAGCATGTATCACTTTACATACTTTCTTTTGTTCCTTAATGTATTTATTTTAAAATGTATAGCTCTCATCTTATAAAAATGAAAGAAAGTACTCAGAAAAAGCCAATTCTATCCATATCAGTGTTCTTTATGAAATATTTCTTAGAATGTGTGATGACTCCTTTACAACTAGTATCTCTATTCTTTCTTAAACTCATAGTAGCACATATTTTACATTATGTTTCAGCAAGTCCTCTAACAGCATTTTATAAGAAGCTCCAGCCTTTTTTCATATATTCTGTGTAACTTTTTAGTATTGCAACATAAAACCAGTAATTCTTCATTATTCAAAAAAAAAGAGTTGCTTCAGAAAACAGTAATTGAGAGTACAAAATTGAAAATAAAGACCATTTATAATATGTATTTTAGTAACTCATTCACTCAGACACTACAGAAACAATATACCCACCTAAATTCACTTTCTTGTCTCACTAGAAAGTTGCCTGAAGGCCATCCTTATTTAATTTCCATAAATGATAGCTCAGGAACATAAGATAAATTGTAATAAACCATATGAGACATATAGATACAATTTTATATAAACATATCAGGGATAGATTTGTTTAATCTAATAAGAAAAGAAAACAACACCTGAAGTCTTGCTAAGTCTGAACTGAGTAGTTATTCAACCAAGTGCTAGAAATATACAAGAAAAGAGAATTACAAAAGGGAGCTATACGTGGAGGAACTGTGTGATGGGGGGACATGGGGGTGTGAGGGGTAGTGACCAGAATATAAAGTGAATGAATAAATAAATAAATAAATACATAAATACATAAATGCAGGGGAAAAGTAAAGGTACTGGAAAACACTCAGATTTTTTTCTGAATATTGAATCTAAATTCATTTTAATGAAAGTTATCTTAATTAATATTCTTACCAAGAAACTGAGCTTCCACAAATGATCGTAAGAAAACTATGTGTATGTATTTCAGCAAAAATTATTACTGGCATGACATCTTTCAATTTCTGATCATTTGTAAATCACCAAGGTTTTATATTATTCTCTTTCTGGGCATATAAATATGCATATATTACATAAATATTTATGCAAAGGGATTTAATCTAATATTGTAGTATCAAATACATATATAACCGTATATTATATGTTATGTGTACATTTATAAAGGATTTCTATTTCTATTAAAGACATTTATTATTCATCAATTCAGTAAATTTTCTTTAAATATATTGAGCAAAATAAAATACATTATTTTATATCTGACCTAAAAATCAAACATAACAGACTCAAATGGCAATATGATAACTCCTGGAATGTTTGGATTAATGGTTGAAAAGCCTTTCTTTTTCTTTCTTGAACAGTTTATAAATTTTGTGAAAAAAAAGAGATGCATAATAAGTCAGCATATAAAACAAACAAACAACAAAATTCTGTGGATTTTTCCTATTGGATAATTTCTCCTCGGAAATCCATGATTTTATTTTCCCTGTCCTGCCTCACATCAATCCATGGGTCTAAACCTGTTCCTAGACTTCCAATTCTGTTACATGAGTATCACTCAAAAATGGTTTCCAATAACAGTCCATGTTCTCTGTTATGTTTTCTTAGATCTAGAGCCTTTAACAGTAATGACAACATTAGGATAGGTATGCTCCTTTTCCTCTGCCTGACAATCTCTTTTCCTGCTTGGTTCCTTGGAACCTTGATAAACCATGGGCTAGCACATCAGTTGTAAGAGCCTCCAGCTGTGAGATACACGCACATCCATCTTCTCCTTACAATGTCTGCATTACATATCCATAATACTCTTGTTTTTTCACAGAAGCAAAGTGTGCTGATGACAAAGATACTAAATGACTTGTGTCACTTTGAGCTAAATGCTCTAAGATGTCCCCTGGTTCATCAAATTGTCTTTTCGCGACACTTTAATAATGTAGTACCTGCATATTGAGTGATCATTGTTTTGGTTTTCTTAGCTTTTGAAAAGCTCACAAATCTCTTTTGCTGACCTAATTTGTGTACCTGGGAGCTCAACCCTTCTTCAAAACTATGCTGAGATCTCACATTCTATGCATAATTCTCTCATCTCTAGATTTTGTCATTAAGCAAACATTGAAGAAACAATAACTATCCCTGAATAAACATGTATACACAATGTGTATACTTCTTCCCAACTCCCAAAATCAGGATCATCCACTTTCCCATTCAAGAGTATTTTTATCTTCCTGATGTGATAGAGATTTGGCTTTATACAACTTATTTCTTTTGCTATTCATCTATTTTATGCTCACTGTTTCTTCACCTTCACCTTGTATCAAAACTTCATTATTAAAAACCACATCAACTTTTAAGAATATAGAAAAGGTTGATTTAAAAAAATTGCTACAAGAATCTATAGCTGCTTTGATTCGAGTATCTGGAGCCAAAAGTGAGACAAGAAATGCATCTGATGTAGAGCCTTTGCCAGCTGGGACAGAACTTTGCTTTCAAGAGTGATGATGGCCAGCATCCAGCTTGTGGAGTGCAATGCAGAACAGCCTCAAATGCTCTGAAAACTAACATGTCAGGCTGCAACGGGTCAAACTTGCAAGAGGTACCTACATCATGCCTTTGCTGTTAGCTGCTTAGCTGCAATTTCTTCCACACGACCTAATTTTATACCATCATGATTGAGTCAGACCCTCCTACCTTGGATTTTTTTTCCTTTACTTTTTTTTTCTCAGAATGTTTCTCTAAAAAATTCTAAATTTGGCCTGGTTTCTCAGCATCCAGATTTATATTATGATCTACTATGATCACTTCAGATCATAGTTAACATAGTACCAAACGAACTTTAACATTTGTGGGTAAATTTTCACCCTTTTTTGGATGAATACTCATACATTTTGGTCTTCAAGAGTCATCCTGTTTCCCACAACTATGTCTCCTAGGACAAGAATACTGATTCAGTCCAGAGTGGGAACAAAGGAGTTAATTTAGACTCCTCATAACACAATTAGCTAATCCCAAGAAGAATTTATGCTGGGACCTTGTTGAAACTGAGGACTCCATGGCATCTGGAACAACCTGAGAATTTCAGGTGTTATTCAGGTCTCAGCTCTGGTACCAACACCACACAAAAGAAACACTGAAGAGGACATATGAGACAGTTACAAAGGTGAGTCTCTGAGTTAAATAGCAAATGCTACTTAAGCATGCATTAGGTACCCATATGCTAGCTTAAGCACAGCTTTACATACATATTTCATTGTAAATGAAGTATAGTAATAAAAGTATATTTTCATATGTTGATGTTTTCCAACCTTTAAAGAAATCAACATTGCATTATTACACTTGGTTATGACTTTATACTTACAATAGCAAATATTGCTGTTTTAATATCCCATGCATTAATAGACTTGCAAGTCAACTTCCTGAATAATAACAAACAGCTTATATGTTTGAGTTAGCACTCTGGATTATAATTAAGTTTGAGGTGTATTAAAATTCTTTCATATCTTTATATTTTTAAAAATAAGGTAATGTAACTTGCCTCAACATACCAATAATGCTTGCTTGAAAGTTACTCTGTTTTAGGATCAAGTTATTGAATGCAGTACAATATGTTTACTTTTGTGGCCACAATAAAAAATTTCACTTATACATGAACATATTTAGAATTGCTTGAAAACTACAAAGAATGTTGACTGGCTTTAGATCTGTGTTTGTTTTGTTTTCTCTAATTTGTTGATGTTTACTAATTTGTTGCCAAAACTAGAACAATTGGGAATTTGACATTCTAAAATGTATGTAAGAATCAAAACCAAACCAAACGAAACATGTTTCATGCTGGCAATATTGTGTGGCAGCTGAGAATGATATTTTTTTTTCTATTAAATTTTGTTATCTGCTTATATTGTTGAAATGTGTATACAGTTGGTCTTCCAAGGAACCTTAGATCTAACTTTATCCAGGGGAACCTTTCCTGTTTGCAGAAAGCTTTGAAGATGTGTTGGTAAGTTTGGGGTTAGGAAGCTACCCCGCATTCCCTTATGAGCTGAGCTAGGAGAAGAGCTGACATGACAAAGTAGCTAGATATAGGAGGGCATGAAGCTTCAAAAGACAGTCAAATCAGGAAAGACAAAAGTGGGATCGAGTTTTACCAAGGAAAGTGCACACCAATTTATTATTCAATACCAAATGGTTAGCCCTGAAAACATTTATGCAAATATTATCATTCAGATTGAGCATATATCATTAAGGAATATATGTGCATATGCGTGTGCATATACATATACATATGCACATGTAACAGCAATTAATGAAAACAGGGGTCACAAATTTGGGAAAGAGCAAAGAGTAATTGATATATGGGATAGTTTGGAAGTACAAAAGGCAAAAAAGGGAATGATGTAATTCTAAATACATGAAAAATGAACTAATTAAAGATTTTATATTTTAATTTCAAGTATAAATCTTTGCTAACAACATAATAAATATAGATAGTATCTGAAACTTTACTTAAAAAATCGATGGGCCAGATCTATAATATACTTTTTTCCAGTCAATGTAATACATACTTATTTGTGATAAAGTATTTAAGTGAAAGATTCTGACCATTTTATTTTGTAGGAATATTTTATACAGATAAATATGTGCTTCCTCTTTAGTATTTATGCTCTAAGAAGGTCAAAAATGATAGATGATTATTTTCCCATGTGTGCAATATGCATAATGCCAATTTGTGCAAATATTCATATGTAAAGGTAAGATATACAAAGGACCTAAAAAACAAGCAAAGTGCAGGTTATATAATTTTTTAAAAAGAGAAACAAACATAAATTTATAATAAGCTTAATTAGAGAAATATAATGGAGGAAAACTGTCTAAATCTATAGAATAATTTAGATATTCCAGTATAAGAAAGTCAGAGTCTTTCTGTGAATGTCAATCTGAAAGGTATAATCAAACTTTTAAAGTCAAAGACTAGAAGATTCAGAAAGCACTAAGAGAAGCAAATAACATATAAAATAGTTCTGGTGGATTAAACCCAGATATTTGAGCCCTACCTACACTTCAGATAAGAAATTCTTCAAGACAAGCCTTACTCATACACACACACACACATACACACACACACACACACACACATGCATATATACTATATATACATATATATACATATTTATAAATATACATATTTATGTATAGACATACATATATCAGGATGAACAAAAGTACACAAATTTCTAATACTATCTTTTTTATATACAAACTTGTACATTTAATTCTGATACTGTGATGGCTAATTTTTATGACATATTCATAACTGTTACATATTACATAGATGTGAATTATTCACATATACCCCACTTTGGTCTTTTCAATTTTGTAAACCAACTATACAATATATTCTCCTGAAAGTATGTGTGATAAGCTTAACACGTCCAAGTCATATATATATATATGTGTGTGTGTGTGCGTGTGTGTGTGTGTATGTATATTAACTTTTCCATATTTGTTGCCCAACAAAGAATGCATACAATTTTATTTGCAATACATGAACTACATGTATAATGTAGAACCAAAGTATTATTTCACAAATAGCAGCTCAGAGTGCTTAGTATAAACAATGAGTTCTCAAATAAATTACTGCTTTAATCATACTCCATACTTAAAATTTATATCTATCTTAAACAAATTATATAAAAATATTCTATTTCAAAAAGAGTTGGATAGAAACTGATAGCATATAGAAAGAAATTAGCTTACTGAAGATTTTAGGAATATGTCTAAATCACCCCTGATTTTGTGTTTGGCACTAAATGCCACATGATTGTTAAAACCCTGATGCCTCTTTTATTTTTGACAAGGTCTCTTCTAGCTAAGGCTGGTCTCAAACTGTAAAATGACCTTGAGCTTTTGATCCTCTTATATTGACCCAAAGTGCTGGGATTATAAATATTCAAAACTGTATCTTGTGTTATACAGTGGTGGGGATGGATGCCAGTACTACATGCACGTATAAGCAATTCCAACTGAGCTGCATTACCACTTCCACTACCGCCTTGTGACATCACACACACAGCCTTCTCTCAAAAGGACCATGTACCTTGCCCTTGCTGACCTGTGGCAAGATCTCTCTCACAGACTGCACTGCCACTGTGTCAGACTCTTCAGAGGGACTGAGGTTCTATCTGGATAGTTTGTCTCAGACCCGTAGGAAAATACATAATATTCCAAAGTGTAGAAATTTTCATGCTGGTCCACATCCTCTCTCTGAGCTTCTGTTTCCTTAAGACAAAGGAATTTCTGTATTTTTGTTTTTCCTGAAAACCTCTCTTCAAGAAAGGCAAGAATGCATAGGGGATCAGCGTGCCCTTCTGCTAGTGGGCCAGTCTAGGGTGCCCTTCTGCCCTGGAGGCACATGAGTTTCTCTCAGGACTATTGCTGTCCACCCAAAGAGCAATGAAGTTAGAGCTAACAGTCCTGGTCTAGTCCGGAGTCTCACCTGCTTCACCGATGATCAATCAGGCCTAGGGAGCTCACCCTGATTTTGTTTGGAGCTCTATTTTACTAACGAAAACAAAACAAACAAATAAAAACCACAAACAAACAAACAAAAACCCAGAAACACATAAGTATGGCTATGGATTTCAGAAGTAATAAAAATCACATGTAAAATAATCTAAAACATAGAAGATATTGTGAAAAGGTAAGAATGAAAATTAAATATCAATGTACCAATAAATGTTCAGTACAGAAATATGGTGACAGGTGGCAGAGACAGGTCCAAAATATAACCACATTTGCATAACAGCCTGTTGAGATAAACTATCAAAATTATTTTCAAAAAACAAATAATAATACCCAGGCATCTAAATTGTATCTTTATTTTCACAGTACTAGGTCTAAAATACTACTTACAAGCAAGATGCACACTGCTTCCCTCCTGACAAGTGTTCTATTAATTTCTGAAGAAACAATTTGAATGTATTTAATCGGTTGGACCACAAAACAAGTTCTGCATGCATTCCTAAGTTTGACTGTGTATTGCAATATTTGACATTCCAGCTTACAGTTCCTGAATGTGGTTATTACAGGTTTGCAGTAATTCATTTGCAATTTACTGAAATGAAATATGTTTTCCTTTTGATATTTGCCTTAAAATCTGCACTTAACCAATAAAGAAACCAGAAGTAGAACAGTTGCTATGGTAAGTAGAGTTGATTAAGATAATTTATAATAGGATATTAAACATAATCCCTGTAAAACACCAGGTATGATAGCTTAAATAAGTAATTCTAAAATTCAAAATCCTATGGCAGTAGGATGCCCTGGAGTTTCAAGATGTCTGAAGTTACATAGTAAGAACTTCTCTCAAAGTAATATGATGATGATGATGATGATGATGATGGTAATGTTGCAAAAGTGCAGTAATAATAAACTATGAAGTTGCGTTAGAAAACACAGAAATGAATTATTTTCTCATTTATTTGTTTTTTTGTTTGTTTGTTTTTTGTGATCAACACACCTATTGGTTTTTCTATAACTAATTTTTAGTTACTTCTTTGCTTCAAGTCGTACATATCTAATACCGTGTAAGTATCACAGGCTAACACATGACTAGAGCATGCAACATGGACAAAATGATGGTTTTGTGTCTTTGAGTCTTGCTACTCATGAATAGCAAGACATAGATTATACTCTTGAACAGATCCATTCGTCGGAATCTTGAAAGTTAAGCACAACTATGGGAACTGAAGGATTTGACAATGGACTTACTTGCAACTTTCACCATAATAGTGTGTGTGTAATCATTAATGAATTACCTATGAATTGATTTCTCTGTTTACTTTACCCAAGGAGGTTGATTTCAGAATAAATCATTTTATTTTGTGTTTGTGATATTTAAATACAATGCATAGAAGTATAGAAAGTATACATATCAATTAAAATGATTATGTTACTTAGTATACATGACATAAAATTAAATGTGATGTCATTATTTATTCAATGTAATTTTAAATGTCAACTGATTATTAAAATAATTAAATTTGAACAACTTTTTTCTAGTTTGAGTAATGTCATATCTTTGACTTAGCAGTTTCTAATATTCAATAAAGGAAGTTGCAACAACATCCATTCAAAAAATATATATGGAGCTAAGAGGAGGATACATACCACTAAAAAACATCTCACAAACTTTTTTTTCTGGTCTGGCTATTATATGTAAATTTCTATTATTAATAAGTTACATAAAATCTAGTTTTCTTTGTAAAGGAAGTTAGACATGGTTGTTTCTTCCTGCAACTTAAGAATTTAATAGCATTTTTCAGGAGAATCATACATTTGGAGGACTCTGCTTACATACTGAAGTTCTATTTTAAGATAGAAAATGAAAACAACAACAAAAAAATTAAGCAAACTCACCAAACTAAGAAATCTTATATCTGACTGCTAAATGGGTTTGATTTGAAAACTACACTAATATTGCACATTGAATATTTTCCACGTCTTCAGCAGTAAGATGTACAAACCAATGCTGATCTGGATTGGTTTGAGGGTTTATCTTAAGGTAACTGATTAGTGGAACTAATTAAACAGAACTGGCCAGGCATGATGCAAAAACTAGCCATTGTCTTTCAACTGTAAATATCATAAGACAATTAACATCAATATCAAATTAGTCATTGTGGCAGCAGAAGTGATGTATTTACACTATCATCTGAAATTTGCTAATACTAACTTATATTTCCTGCTCTACCTTCTGACAGATATTAAATCACTGTCAGAACCATGGTATACATTTCCCATTCACCAGACTTTGCAAATAGAAAGGTACCAGTAAGTTCCACAAGGTGCCATTGTCAGGTTTTACAACCAAAATACAAGAGTTATTTAAATTCTGGAAATACTGTTATGTTAAATTGACTTTAAAGATTTTGATGATAAAAAGCAGTAGTTATACCTAGTATTTAAACAGACATACATGACCTATCAAAATTTTAACATCATTTTCTGCTATACTTCATAATGATGAACATGCTTCAGAGAACACACATCTATGATATACTTGATATTTGATCATGCACTGATAAATGCTGGGAGCCTTCCTGCCTGGAGAAGGTAGTGGCAGGTGGCACAGAGTAGGACTCTGGTGTGGCTTTAAAGTCTGAGGGTCTCCGGACATTCTAGCTCTCAAACTGTACTGAAATGCTAATGATAACTTCTAAAAAGTCCTAAAAAATGTTCTTGCTCTTTCCAAGGGTAAAAAGCTGCTGGGTTAGGTGATTAATACCTGTAGCCTAAACAGCTAAGGATTAAGTAACATGGCTTTTGTTCTATCTCAACAGGAACTGTGTAGCTCTAACTTTCAGCCTTCTAGTCAGTCTGAAGTCACAGGAAGAAAAAGGGACACTTAGAAAAGTGATTACAGCATTTATTATTACATTGTAAAAAGTTTCCTGTGAAAGCTATCTAAGGGGAAAATCAGAAAGATCCTAAGTGGGAAAAAGGAAATAATTCCAGTAAGGGAAAATTTTTTCTAAGGGAAAAAATTCTTCTAGGTGGGGGGAAAGGAAATATTCTCCTCTTTGCTCTTTGTCTTCAGTACTTATACATCCTTCAGAATATGTGATCACATGTTTAAAAAATTCATCACGAGTTCACACACAAGCTCAAATTATAACTTGAAATAGAAGTTTACAAGAGAGAATGTTTACATGCATATCCATTAGAAGTAATTATCTGGCTAAATATCCAACACCTGTCTCAGCTGCACAAGTTCATTGAAGGTTTAAAATAATAACTAAGGTATTATTGAAGTTTTGAATAGATAAATCCAGTCAATATTTTATCTTCTATCCTAGCACCTATAATAAAACATTTGTTCCCTTTTTATGACCTTTGGTTAATTGTTTTACAACCTCTTGGAATGTGCTCTGAGTAGGCAAAGTCTGCTTACTATCTAACAGCAATTAACTGGTGACACTTGGGAGACTGGCAAAATTCTCATTGCAGATTTGACTATCAGAAAAGGACCTAGTAGCAGTCTCACCATAAAAGAACTTAATAATCACTGATATAATTTTAAGAATTCTTATAGAATCATCAAGACTTAAGATGTCATCTTTTTTTCTATATAGCATCGCTACAAGACAGTAAATCTTCAGAAATCTGCTTCAAAGGGGTGGGTTATTACTTGGTGATTGTTATATATGTTTAATAATAACAGGAAAAGCATATTGAAATAGCAGGAATATTTCCTAAAATGAATTCCTTTACAGCCTTGCTTAATAAGGATGAACCTGTGCCAGATTACATAGTAATCTGAAGAAGGCAATCTCAGGAAGATAACTTGTCCCATTATGGCTTCTGACAGCTGAATCTTATGTCTGCTGTCTACACAAAGGTGACCATTTTGGGGTTTAATTTTGTTTTGTTTTTGTAAATAACCTCATCTTCTCTCTTCTCTTGGTGATTTGTTCCTAATAGGTAGATTATTTTTAAACTGAGGTGGAATAATCTCACTTGGAAATTCATTGAAATAAGAGATACACAATTTATCTTATGGAAAGGAAACATACACACATACACACACACATCACATCACATCACACAAACACACATCATATCACACAAACAGCAAGACATGCAGTAGAAATCTAAACTATCTTTCTCTATCCAAAACTCAACACGGATAATTTTTAAAGTCACAAAATTTTGGACCAAACTGTAGAGTGAAAAATTATAGATACTGGGTATATAGAATCCTTTTTAGACATAAAATATTGTTTAGGCTTTCTTTACAAAGACATGGAGGCATGAAGCAGTTAAGAATGTGGACAGACTAATTACAGGAACTGGCTAGAATGCAATTTAGCCAGGTGGAACCAAGCTGAGAACCATAGTGACAGGGCAAGGCTGAAGTACCAGGGCAGGACCACATTCTTGAGAAAGATAAGCGTACAGAGAGTTTTCACCTGACCCTGACTCCCGTAGGTTGGGTTCCTTTGGAATGTTCCACTATTTTCATGTTACACCACCCTAGCAACCTCTCACCCCCTCCCCATTCCTTGGTTTGTAGTTTTTCCCTTTAAAAACCCCTTTCAAACTGGCTGTCGGGGTCAATTCAGTTCCTGCGTGGGCATAGGAATTGACCAGCAGCTAGTTGTCACGCCCTAATAAACAACCTCGCAATTGCTCCAGTACATGGTGTCTCGAGCAGATTACTGGATGGTCGCGACTTTCTGAGACTTGGGAGAGGGTCTCCCCTCTGCGGAGGTCTTCACAAACAAGTACATGTGGATGAACTAAGGGGAAATAGTTATTATTAAGGCAACATTAGAAAAGATTTGCTAATGACTAGTTTGAGTACTAGAGTTTCAGTATAATTTTTATCCTTTATTGACTGTTCTTAACCCAATAATGCTAAAATATTTTGGTTTAATAATGTAAGCTCCATTTTATAAGCTGTTTTTTTCCTTGTACATATATTGTTCTGATATTAATTATATGTATATGAACAAGTCACATTTTCTAAACCTTAAAAAAAGGCTTTAAAAGACTAAACAAATAAGACATCTCTAAAGAGAATAATTTAAACTTTAACCTCAAAACAAAGGAACTACAAATAACTTAAGTCATATTTTTAATTAATACTTTCTCTGAAAGTATTTGGTGATTTCAGATAAAAATGCCAGCTTTCTGATAAATTTAGCCAAATCAGAGAGTGGATATTCAAGTAAATTTTAGAGGTGACTTATATAATGTATCTAATTTTATTCAAAAATCCTATAAAATAAACAGTAACAATTAATATTGACAAAACACTCTGGAAACTAATATGTACTGAGTGCTTTTGGTGTTTGATTCAATGAAGTTATGCATTATTATGAAATTATTTTAAATAATCAATTACAACCCATAGGACACCATCACCTTGCCATGTACAAGGGCAGAGAGGAAGACACTCAGAGGCTCAGGTGCTACTAAGGTGAGCATGTAAATAGAAGAGAGATGGAAGAGACAGAAAAGCAGAAAGGTGTGTGCACAATAATGTCAGGAGACATGAAGATAATGGAGAATAGCCTGATGCAACCAGCCTGCACTGTCACCTGAGGCTGTGAAGCCCTGGCCTAGGATGCTGCTGAAGAACATGCCTGGGTCCAGGGTTGCACAGCAGGAGTAGTCTGTGTCAATGTCAGGCAAATATGCATGATTTTGGCTCCAACTTGGGGTTATTTATATATCCAAGTGCTGTAGAAAGCTGGCCCCATCTCTGGCTGGTTACAACACTAGGAAGAGTCTATAATTCAGAGTTTACCCATCACAGCCATGCAAAGTGCTGGGCCATCTCCAGAAAATGTACTTGCCTGTATCCTTGTCTTGATGGCTCCTGACAGGTAATTTTAATCTTATGACTATGAATATGGCTGATCTTTTCTTTCTTCAAAGACTTAAAATTGTTTGTCATTCAAGTATTTCACTTGCTTGTTTAGAGTTACCCAAAAATATCTCTCTATTAGGCAGTTTGTCATTTGTATATAGACCAGATACTATTTTGTTGTTTTGGTTTTTGGTGTGTGTGTGTGTGTTGTCTTGAGAGTTAATTTGCTGGGCAGAATTTGGAATAAGAGGAATACTCATCCATTTCTGGTGGGAGTGCAAATATGTACAGCCAATGCAAAACTATGACATTTTCTTAGAAAGGTCTAGCTTGGCTACCCTTGGGCATATACCCAAAGTATGTTTCATCCTAAGTAAAGGACATTTATTCAACTATGTTCGCTGCTGCTCTATTTGTAACAGACAGAAATTATAAACAACCTAGATGCCCCTTAAAGGAAGAATGTAAAAATTAAGTGTAGTACATTTACACTACAGATTATTGTTCAGCTGTAAACAAAATAATGTCATAATATTTTGCAGGCAAATAGATTTAACTAAAAAAAGAAGAAGAAATCACACTGGGTGAAGTAACTCAGACCCAGAACGACAAATATAGTAGTTAATTACTTATATGTGGTTATTAGCCATTGAACAAATGTTAACTAAACTACAATCCATAGATCCAGAGAGATGAAGTATAGAGATAGGAACTAGTGTGGGACACATGTATCTCTATGGAAGGGGAAAATAGAATAGATTTCTTGGGTGGAACAGGGATTGGATTTGGGAATGGTATAATCAGCCTCTGTGGCTGGAACATAGAGGGTGGCTCATTGGTTAAAGGCCCCCTCTATGATTCTCCACAGCAGGGCCCCAAGAATGAGAGGAAGTCAATGTTTTTAAAAGGTTTATTATCAAGATGGAAAGTGGATGAAGCTGTATCCAGTGTCCTCAGGGCAGTCCTGAGGTTAAAAACCTTTTGCAAGTAGGAGGAGGGTCTGAGAAGGAATGCTTAATTGGCTATGCCCTTTGGCCTTTAGGTATCTGATTAATATGGAGATCTCTTGAGGTTCTGCAGCCTGTAGCCATGCTCTCTACCTGTCCTACATGACTGAAGGTCACAAACATTTCTTTGGGAGGGGCTGTCCTGAGTGAAAGGAACCAGGGCCCAGGAGCAAGGCTGAAAACCTACCATCCCTTTAAGTATCCGGTGTTCGAGGCCTGTGTACGACCAAATACCCAGCTGCCTCTCACAGCCCACCGCCCCACAGAAACGTACTATGCAAGATACCAAATGAGCATCATAAATACCAACTGGACCAGAAAACCTTTGTTCTACCATCTGTCCTGCCTACAAAATATGCTTGGGCAATGGTGGCACAAAGCTTGTGGGACTAACCAAACAATGTCTGATTTGATTTAAGTCCCACTGTAGGAGATGGATCCTACAGCTGATACTGCTTGGGTGACCAAGAAGCAGAGAATAAATAATCCAGAGACCTAGGGGAAAACCAAATATCATTGCCCTTCAAAAATATAGTGATAAAATGATTCCTAATAATATTCTACTTTATCCAGACCAGTATCTTGCTCAGCTATCATCAGGGAAGTTTCTCTCTGTGTCAGATGGGAAAAATACAGAGACACACACACAGCAAAACACTACTTACAGAGAGAGATCAAGACTTTGGAATGAGTGCCTCTAAATAGCATGTCTCAGTTAAATGCCTTCCCTCAGACCTCAGAAACCCCACATTAAAGAAGGCAGAAAAAGATTAAGAGCCAGAGTAGATGAAGGGCATCAAGGGAACAAGTCCTTTGCATATACAGTATAGCTTTTAATTTAGTGTTTCTATGGGACTCCTGAGTGTGTGAATCAGTGGGTCTCTGATTCTTATGCCTTTTCTTGGGACTTTCTCTCTGTTGGCTTTCATCGCCCAAACTTGATTTGATGGTTTTGTTTTATCTTACTATATTTTATTTTGTTATATTTTGTTGTCATATCTTAAGCTTGGGTGTTTGTTTATTTGTTTTTAGAAACAGACAGAATGAGATTGAATCCAGATGAGAAGGAATAAAGCTGGAGGAACTGAGAGTAGAAAGAGGGAAACTGTAATCATAAAAGGTTCTATTTTTTTTAATAAAAGTGGAAAATAATTAAAAATAGTAACCATTACACAGTATAAACAATAATATACTTTCATACTGAATCTCTTGCCTACAAGAGAGTAAGGTACGTTATTCTGCAATTCATTCATATCATTCTTATTCACGTGGATGGTAAATTTTTGAAAAACTTTAAAACTTTCCAAAGGAAATATGTAATCAAGCATTTTCAACTTTAACAGTGTAGTCAGTCATCCCTTCTAGTTGCAAGATTTCCACTTGCCCAAAATTAAGATATGTTGAGTATCAAGTAATTAATACTAATTTAAAGTTCACTCAAAATTAGTTTTAAGTGCAATGAAAAAAAAAAGAAACAAAAACAAAACAACAACAAAAAAATCCAATCCATTAACTTCAGAGAATGTATTCGAACCCATATCAATGCTTAGTGTTTAATATAATACTGTTTTTTTTCCCCTGCAAAGAATCAGGCAGCCTGCATAAAAGGCAAGAAATGAGACAATTTACATGCAGCTGTGTTAAGAATCTCTGGCAATCTGATGAAAGCAGTAAGGGAGATGTTTCCCATCTGCTAAGTTACAGATCTTCCTTGCTCCATAAGCATGTGGTATTGCTAAACTGAAACTAGAATGTCTGCTAGTGGTAAAGAAAGGAAACCTTCAAATTCTAATACTCTGGTTGAAAACTGAGGGATTCCTTTTGAAAACAAAGTTTGAACAATATGAATGTTTTGAATAAGCAAGATTTAGTAAATAGAAAACAATACAAGTAGGAACTAAGTGAAATAGCCACCAGTCTCAAGAGCCTTTTTGAAATAAAGAAGATGAGATTTTTGTGTTTAAAGCCCAGAATGACATGTAGAAAGAAAAAGAAACTGAACCTGTGAGGATAAAACTGTAATAATAATTGTTTCTGCCCGTATCTCTTGAATGGATAAACAATGATTAATATTTGGGTTTATAATTTCTCTACCACTATCGAGATGATTATATAGATTGGTTTCATTTGTCCTCATTAGTGCAATTTCAATGGTATATTGATAGAGCTAGACAGCAGTTACATATGAGATACAAGGAAAACAGGCAGCAAATATGAAATTAATGCAGGACAGGTAAATTAACACCTTGAAAGTTAAATGAGCAAACATTCTCAAATCATTAAGGTTTTCATTTGATTTTAAATTTTTGTGTTTCAGCCTTTTATATTTTAGTGAGTTCGATTTAATGTGATATCTATTGCAACAGTAAGATTAATAAAAATTTTGAATTTACATTTTAATTGTTTTACTAAAAAAATATTCTGGAATCTGGTGGCACCCAGGTAAACATGGAAATCATAAAGTTAATAAAGTACTTGACTTTGAGAGTGACAATTTATAGATCACTCATTAAAACTTCAAACAAATAAACAAATTAAATACTTTCAGACTAAGCAATCATTTGATAGACTTGATGAGGTTATTAGCATAGTATATTAGAAATAAAGCAGAAATATAATATCTAACTAAATTAAATTCAGGACCACAATTTTCATTGGTTTGTGGTTTATGAAGAAGAAATCTTCATTTATTTGCCTATTTTTGTTATTAATTCTAATATTCAATATTACCTGATAATTTGGATGATCCCAAAAAGTTACAATCAGTGGTATATTTCTTCAAATTTAATGGGTAGCTGAATTTCTTCTTGTCTTTACAACTTGATAGTACTAGAACACTGTTTTGCCCAAAAATAACTTAAGGAAAATGTTAAAAGACTCAGAGGCATTTTGTTTAATACAGTTGCCAAAGTTTTAATTTGAAAGCATTGACAAGAGTCTTGCTCAAAACACTCATTCCCTAGATGGTGATTCTATTTGGGGAGTCTGAAACACTCAGGCCTGGCTGCTGGCATTAGGTCTGTATAGGCCACATGTGACTCTCCTCCACAATACCCGAGGATTCTCTTCTCTTCTCTTCTCTTCTCTTCTCTTCTCTTCTCTTCTCTTCTCTTCTCTTCTCTTCTCTTCTCTTCTCTTCTCTTCTCTTCTCCCCTCCACTCCTCTTCCCTCCCCTCCCCTCTCCCCTCCCTTTCCCTCCCCTCCCCTCCTTCCCTCTTCCCTCCTTTTCTTTCTTCTTCTCTTCTTTTCTTTTTCTTTTCTTGGATATTTTATTTATTTGCATTTCAGCTGTTATCCCCTTTCCTAGTTTCTTAAGAATCCTACGATAACACCCCTCAACCTATGTTTCTCTCCTAAAGAAAATGTATTTTAAGTATTAAGGTTTAAATTATCATCTGTATCCCCCATCAGTCAGATTTTCAATGAGTGTTGCAATAAACTGTTTAAATTGTAACATGATGTTATCTGTATTTTGCCTTACAGATCTCTCTTGTGGGTATGTGATGTGTTTATAAAAAGATAGAGTAGGGATATGTTTTGGTGGATGTTTGGTGACCTGTGGGGGAAAAGGGCACCACTGCAGGCCCATACTGAGGCATCCCTTCCCCCTGAAGGACCAGACACATGATAGTGTAGGACAGAATAGAAACAGGGCATGAAGAAGGAAGTTAAGAGGGTAGCAGAGGAAGAGAAAGACAGAGAGAGAGAGAGAGAGAGAGAGAGAGAGAGAGAGAGAGAGAGAGAAGAAGGAGGAGGAGGAGGAGGAGGAGGAGGAAGAAGAAGAAGAAGAAGAAGAAAAAGAAGAAGAAGAAGAAGAAGAAGAAGAAGAAGAAGAAGAAGAAGAAGAAGAAGAAGAAGAAGAGGAGGAGTAGAGGCTGGAAAGAGAGGGGGAATGAGAATGGGGAAAAGAGGGGAAAGATGGGAGAAGACAGAGCAGGAGCAGGAAGGCAAGAGCAAGGAAAAGTGGAGGGGGCAAGCAGCCCCTTTTATAGTGAGTCAGGCATACTTGGTTGTTGCTAGGTAACTGTGGGGCAGAGCTTAGACAAAATGCTAGCAGTATGTGGGAAAAAATAGGCCCACAGCGGTGATGGAGATGTGTGTGTGTGTGGGGGTGTTTCCACACCACTGCAGGTCCCACATGCAGGAGAAAGGTCTAAGGTTCCAGCGGCCGGAGGCTTTGGTGGCAGCAGGCCCCAATGACATGAGGAAGTCCTTGGTTCCAAAAGAGTTTATTGTCATGGCAGATGGTGGATGAATCTGGATGTACGCCCCTATAAAACTCAGGGCAGTCCCGAGTTAAATAGGGAGGGAGAAAGGGAGAGGATCTGGGGAGGATTTGGGAAGGCATGTTTAATTTGCCCCACCCTCTGGCCTTCATTAGTATGTAAATCCCTAGGGCCTGAGGCTTCTAGTCACACCCTCTGCCTGTGCACTTTGGGAGGGGCTGTAATGGCCTATGTGACTAAACAATGTATGTCTATGGAGACAAGACTTCGTATCAGGACTCTGGGCTCTGGGGGCACTGCCAAATGCCTCCCAGTTCTCATGTAGAGTCTCAGGGTTCTAGGCCCATGCCCAACCATGAACCAGAATACCCTTATGCAGTCCCACAACAGTATGTACTTTTTCTACTTTATCCTGGAGGTCATTCTTATAGAAGTATGAGTTTTCTTCCCCTCAAGACAGAGTTTATTTTTATTATCCTCCTTTACTTTTTAGATTGGAGTGACTGCCTTTTCTGTACACTTTCAAGTAGTCTTCTGCCTATGTTTATCTTAATTGCACAGTGCTTCATAGTGACCAGTGTATTGCACTTTCTATCTAATGTAGATGGGCTGAACACATGGGATCTTGGGAGACTTTTATTGCAACAAATCAGTTATTTCTTTGCAAGCAACAAATGTGTACTGAGTGATCTGTGGTGATTTCCTAGCATCTCCTTAACTAAAGAGACAAAAAAAAATACTATTCTTGATACACTTGATTATACACATATACAAATCCTAAAGTAAACGTGTACAGGTTGAAGCTTACATGGTTCTGGATCTAATTAAAGTAATGTCTAATTTTCATGTCTTCACCATCCTCATTTTCAAGAGAAAATTATTCTATTCAAGTTTTTATATGGAAAATTAATAGTTTATATGCTTATTTTAATGCAAACCTGTTCCATCACTGTTAAGAGTTAAGTATTTATTGAAGTAATAGTATCAATAATAAGTTTGTGTTTTTTCATATTATCTCAGTTAAATCAGCATAAAGATTTGAAAAATAGCAAACATTTGAAACTTCTTGAGTCAACAATTAATAATAGTAATGCTGAAATTATTAATCAGAACATTAACACTGACATTTTAACATTGTTATTTTGATACTAATGATCATGACACAGTATGTAAATAAAATATACATATATTCATATTAAATTATGTTGTAATGTTGTATACCTTACATTTATGTTTTAATTGATGTTTTGATAGCCAAGACTTGCCTGGAATTTGAAATATTTCTGCCTCACACTCCTTTGTTTGAAATTAAAAGTCTCTGTAACTGTGCCCAGCTATACAACACACACACACACACCAAAAAATAACACAGATAGGAAAGAGGCTTATGAACTTACAGAATATTTTTATCATTTGAGTAGAAAACTGTAGGAATTTTAAATGTAGTTTTATTTTATTTATTTTTTTACTCATCAGTATTTACCGTGTATTTGTGTCTATTGTGCCCCAGACTCTGCCTTTGCTCTGTTTAGATCATTTACTCTATAAAATTAGTAAATTTAAATTTTTCTCTGCATGTAGAGACTTAAGTTTTTACTCCGCTCCTTTCCAACTGGTAGCTATGTGTGTTTTGTTCATTTGCTTGTTGTCTGTTTCCTCTGAAAAAATTGTCTGGGATCTTTTCAACAATATTATCAAGAGAATAGAAGGCTGTCATTTGTTTCCCTTGCAGAAAACTTGCTCTTTTCATTTACTGCTTGAAATAGAGGACAGGGTATAGACCATCATCTAAAGATAATGTTTTGTCTGAGAGAAGCAACTAGGCAACAGAGACCTGGCTACAAGGTATAAAACTACTTCCTAGTAGACATATGGGAAAATATAATTGTATGGGAAAATGTTTGTTTGTTTGTTTGTTTGTTTGTTTATGTCCCAAGTGCTGCCCTTTCCCCTCTGACCCCTTGTAGATTTTCTTCTCCCATTACCTCCCCTTAGCCTTTGAAAGGGTACCTTCCCCCAATAACCCTTGACACTGGTACATCAAGTCTGTGCAGAATTAGGCATATCTTGTCCCACTGAGGCTTGACATGGGAGCTTTTGCAAAATATGTACCCAGGGTCTCGGACTAGACTGTGCATGCTTTTTGATTGGTGGTTCAGTCTCTGGGAGATCAGGGGTCCAAGTTAGTTGATTGTTGGTCTTCCTATGGGTTTTCCATCTCCTTGAGGTCTGTCAATTCTTCCTCTAACTCTTCCATTGGGGTCCCTGTCCTCTGTCTACAGTTTTGTCTGTGGGTATCTAAATCTATCTCACTCAGCTGCTGGGTACAGCCTCACAGAGGGCCCTTATGCTAGGCTACTGTCTCCAAACACAACATAGCATTTTTAATAGTGTGAGTGCTTGATACCTGTGCATGGGATGGATCTCAAAATGTGCCTGTCACTGGTTGGCCACCATTTCTTCAGTTTCTGCTCTATACTTGTCCATGCATTTCTCCTAGATAGGACCAATTTTGGGTAAAAAACTTTGTAGGTTTTTGTAGGACCTCCATACATTGGAGATCCTGTCTGGATTCTGGAGGTAGTCCATTCAAGTTCTATATCCCAACTCTAGGGCATTTTTCCTAAGGCTACCTAAGGTGAATACTCCTGGGAGCCTCCCTTATCTCAGTGTCTGGAACTTCCTAGACAGCCTCTAATCTCCACTTCTGGAAGATACATATTTCCATTCATTTTTCCTGGCCCTCTGGACCTCTTTCCTATTTCTCCTCAATAGACTCCCTATTCCCCTTCCCCTCCCCCTCTCACCCAGGTCTCTCCTTTCCTCTCCCTCTCATGACTATTTTGTTTTCCTTTCCAAGTGAGATTCAAGCATTTTACTTAGGCCTTACATGTTGTTTAACTTATTTTGGTCTGTGGGGTATATCACGGGTATTTTGTACTTTTTGGCTAAAATCCACTTATCAGTGAGTGTATATATCATGCATACCATTTTGGGTCTTGGTTACCTCACTCAGGATGATATTTTCTAGTTCCATCCATTTGCCTACAAAATTCTTGATGTCCTTGTTTTAATAGCTGAATAGTATTCCACTGTGTAAATGTACCACTTTTTCTATATTCATGCTTATGTTTACGGATATCTGGGCTGCTTCCAGTTTCTAGTTATTATAAATAAAGCTGCTATGAACATAGTGGACCATGTATCTTTGTGGTATGGTGGAGCATCTTTTGAGTATATGCCCATGAACAGTACAGTTGGGTCTTCAGGTAGAATTATTTCCAAATTTTTGAGAAACCACCAGATTGATTTCCAGAGTAGTTTTAAAAGTTTGCAATTCCACCAGTAATGGAGAAGTGTTCCCTTTTCTCTACATCCTTGTCAGTCCCTTGAGATTTTTATCTTAACCACTCTGCTTGGTGTAAAGTAGAATCTCAAGGTCATTTTGATTTGTATTTCCCTGATTACTAAGGATGTTGAACATTTCTTTACATGCTTCTGGACCATTCAAGATTCCTCTGTTAAGAATATAGTGTTTAGCTCTGTACTGCATTTTCTTGTGGGGTTATTTAGTTTTATTTGGAGTTTAACTTTCTGAGTTCTTTATATATTTTGGATATTAGCCTTTTGTCAGATGAAGGGTTACTGAAAGTCTTTTCCCAATAGGTAGGGTTCTATTTTGATCTATTGACAGTATGTATGCGAGTTTATTTTTTGAGTCTTTGCGTGGTTTAGATATTAGGGTGACTGTGACCTCATACAAGGCATTTGGCAGTGTTCCCTCTGTTTCTGGCTTATGAAATTGTTTGAGGAGTATTGTCATTAGCTCTTGGAAAGTCTGGTAGAATCCTCCATAAATCCATCTGGGATTGTTTTAGTTGGGAGGTTTTTAATGACTCCTTCTATTACCTTAGGGGTTATAGGACTATTCAGATGGTTTACCTGATCTTGAATTTGCTTTGGTATTGGAATCTGTCCATTAAATCATCTATTTCATTTAGATTTTCCACTTTTGAGGAGCATAGGCTTTAGAAGTTAGAACTAACAGTACATTGTCTCAGTTTCCATTGTTATGTCTCCATTTTCATTTCTTATTTTGTTAATGTGGGTAATGTCTCTCTGCCTTTTAGTTACATTGGCTAAGGGTTTGTCTATCTTTTTGATTTTGTTAAAGAATCAACTCTTTGTTTCATGAATTCTTTCTACTGTTCTCTTTGTTACCATTTGATTAATTTCACCTCTGTGTTTGATTATTAATTCCTTTTGTCTGCTACTCCTAGGTGTGTTCGCTTCTTCCTCCTTTTTGTTACCCTAAAGTCTTCAGATGTACCTTTAATTCATTAGTATAAGAACTCTCCAATTTCATTATGTGGGTACTTAGTGCTATAAATTTTCCTCTTAGCACTGTTTTCATAGTGTCTCATAAGTTTGGGTATGTAATGCCTTTATTTTTATTAAATTCTAAGAAATCTTTAGTATTTTTCTTTAATTCTTCCTTAATTCAGTGATCATTGAGTAGAGAGTTGTTCAGGTTCAACAAATAACGTAGACTTTCTGTTGTTTCTGTTGTTGGTAAAGTCTAGCTTTAATCCATGGTGATTTGATAAGGTACATGGGATTATTTTAATTTTATTGTATCTGTTGAGGTTTGCTTATGACTTATTATGTATTCAGTTTTGGAGAAAGTTTCTTGAGGTGCTGAGAAGAAGGTATTATGTTTTGTGTTTGGGTGAAATGTTCTATAGATATATGTTAAGTCCACTCGAATCATAACCACTGTTAGTTCTATTTCTCTATTTAGATCATATGTCTATTGGTGAGAGTGGGGTATTGAGTTCTCCTACTCTTACTATGTGGGGATCTATGAGAGATTTAAGCTTTAGTAATGTTTCTTTCATGAACATGGGTGCCTTTGCATTTGAGACAGTTGTTTAGAATTGAGATATCCTCTTGGTGGATTTTTCCTTTGATGAGGATGAAATATCCTTCCCTGTCTCTTCTGATAACTTTTGGTTGAAAGTCTAGTTTAATAGATATTAGAAAGGCTACTTTAGCTTGTTTCTTATGTCCATTTGCTTAGAAAATTTTTTCTAGCTCTTTATACTGAAATAATGACTATCTTTGTTGCTAGATGTGTTTCTTGTATGCAGCTCTGTTTTCATATCCATTCTGTTAGCCTGAGTTGCCCTACTGGACAGATGAATACATTGATGTTGAGAGATATTCATGACCAATGATTATTACATTATTTCATGTTATTTTTATGTGGTTGATGGTTGAATGTGTGTGTGTGTGTGTGTGTGTGTGTGTGTGTATTTCTCTTCTACTAGTTTTAATGGTGTGAAATTACTTGTTTGTTTATTGTGTTTTCTTGAGGCTAGTTAGCCCCCATTGGGTTGGAATTTTCCTCCTAGTATCCTCTAGTTAGTGCTGAGTTAATGGAAAGGTATTGTTTGAATATGATTTTGTCCTGGAATAACTTTTTTTCCCCACCTATGGTGATTGAAAGTTTTGTTGTTTAGTAGTCTGAGCTGACATCTTTGGTCTCTTAGGATCTGCAAGTTCTCTGCACAGGCAGCTTTAGGTTTCAGGATCTCAGATGAGAAATCAGGTGTAATTCTGATAGGTCTGCCTCTTTATGTTACTTGACCTTTTTCTCTTGCTGCTTTTAAAGTGATGTCTTTGTTATGTATATTTAGTGTTTTGATTACTATGTGAAAGGTGGATTTTATTTTCTGGTCCAATCTGTTTGCTGCTCTGTAAACTTCTTGTATTGTTATAGCCATCTCTTTCGTTAGGCTAGGGACAATTTTTATTATGGTTTTGTTGAAGATGTTTTCTGGGACTTTGACCTGGGTATCTTTTTCATCTATTCCTGTTGTTCTTGGGTTTGGTTTTTTCATAGTGTCTCAGATCGTGGAGGTTTTGTGTTATCAACTATTTAGATTTTGGATTTTATTTGATTGATATATTGATTTTTTCTATCAGATATTCTACATCTGAAATTCTCTCCCATCTTCTGTATTTTGTTTGCTTTCCTAGGTTTTGCATTTCCAGGATTGCTGCAGTTGGTGTTTTCTGTATTGGTTCCATTTTTCTTTTTCGGTCTTGGACAGTTTTTTTTCATACACTTCACCTGTTTGACTATATTTCTTTATATTTATTTGGTTCCTATTTCAATGTTTTCACCTGTTTGAATGTATTTTCCTGTATTTTTGTAAGGGATTTATTCATGTCCTCTTTAAAGGCTCCTGTCATCTTTATAAGATTGGAATTCAGATTAGCTTCTAGGGTTTCAATTTCATTAAAACATCCAGAATTTGTTATAGCAGGATAGTTGGGCTCTGGTGGTTCCATATTACACTGGATCTTGTTGATTGTGTTGTTAAGCTGTCCTTTAGGCACATGTTTTTCTCTGGTGTTGACTGGTGACCCTGATGACAGCAGGACTTCTCAGGAAAATGGGGTAAGCCATGAGCTAGACAATGGAGATCAAGATACCCCACTCTTTTGGCTGTGCCTCAAGTGGATACCCCATTCTTCAGGCTTTGTGACAGGTGGACCCTACTCTACAGATTGTGTCCCAGCCAGTCCCAGCCTTAGTGCTAGGAGGATTCAACTTGGATGAGTGGTCAGGCAGGGTTCCCAGCTAGTTAGTTTTGGGACCACAAATTATCATATGCTGTATGGGAAGGCAGGATGCTCTTGGAGTCCTGCAAGGCTTCTCTTGACCAGGGAGCAAGGCCACAGCTAGACAATCAGCAAAGTGCTTTATTTGTTATTTATTTGTTTTTATAATCAATGAGAAAAATTAATAAATGATTTGATATATAAAATGAAATCCTTCACACTCTAGCCTTTGGAATCACTATTTTCTTCTGTTTGAATAGACTTCTGATAGTTCTGACTTCTCCTTAACAACACTAACTTATGTAAAATCATCCTTTCTCACCATTGACTAGTAGAATGTTTGCCTTAGAAAGACACAATTATTGGACGATTGACTATAAGAAAATTCACTATTAAAAGTTAAGGATGACAATTTTGAACTTTCATAGGGTTTGGGATTGTCACATGTTTATATAATTTTCTTAAGATTGATACATTTCTAAGATTGACACATGTACATTGTTGATTGCAAGTTCTGTCAACACTGTGTAAATGTATTCACGGCATTGTGCACTTTTCATACTAAGACTATTTTCACAGTTAAAAGTATATTGTATCCTAAATGTATTTATTCATTTATTTTATGAAAGTTGCCTTCTCCAACAACTGTGCCCTATTTCATGATTCTGTGATGTGATAGTTACTGCTACTAATTTTAAAGTTTGATAGAAATCATTGCCAAGTGGCATGTGTACACATTTGGAATCAGGGTGTAAAGTCAGCTTCCAGATAGAACTTGACCTCAATTTAGGAAACACATTATTTTTAACTTTAAAATTGTCATGTTTTATGATACCTCATTTGCATGTATGATTATGTTCAGGAGGAGTTGATATCATGCATAGTTTGTTATTATGTAATATAATATGTTGTATTATACGCAGATTTGGTTTCCATGTTTTTAAATTTACAGTGGTGAGCTTGTCCTAGCACCAGCAATTAATTTAAATATGATATATCTGTAGTCTTTTCTGACTCTATACATTTGTCTTTCTGTTATTCTATTACTGTTCTTCAGCTATACTTCATAGTGAAAGAGAGAGGTAAGTTTAGAGTAATCCCTGAGTGAATAAATATTAAAAATAAATTACTAGTACAGACAGTCTTATTAGCACACTAAGTGGACACTAAATACCAGCTAAAGTAGGAGTGAATATACTGATGATAATTAATTTACCTGTAATTTAATTGATATTCTGAATCTTAAATACTTATGTTTTAATCATTTAGTTTTAAAGTGATGATGTAAACACCACATTTTTCAATCAGAATTATTACTTTCTAATCATACTTTCCTTCATTTTATCATTTTTCCTCCCCAACTTGCTTCCTGATTTATGCACTTCCCTGCCCACATACACACCTAACCTTATTCTCATCTTCTCATTATCTATCTATCTATCTATCTATCTATCTATCTATCTATCTATCTATCATTCTTTCTTCTCCTTTTTGTCTTCTTCGTCTCTCTATATCTCTCTTATAACAAGCCTAATTGTGACGCTATTTGCATTTGATACCTGCTGGGAAAGAGAAAATCCATTTTCTTCAATGGTGTGTCATACTCCAGGCACTTCAGTGCCCAGAGATAATCAATCAAAGTAGATTCCATGCTCCTGGGAGGTTTGGGGTTTTTGCTTTCATTCTGTTTTGATGGTTTTGTCTTGTTGGTCTTTTTGTTCACTTCATTTGAAAACATAAAGATATATGTAGTGTTACCTTATAAAGACCAAGAAACCAATATATCCTCATCAATTCCATTTCCCTTTCAACATGGACAGCTTCTTTAGGATTCAGTATGGAAGTAGTGTGAAAGAGCTGACCATTTCACCTATCCTGACAGCTGGGCTGCAGCAATCTTACTGTTGTAGTTAAAATTATCCTGCTGAAACTAGCTCTTCTTTATAATGAGAAGCACACCACATATTCAAAATATAGTAATAGTGGTTTTCTATTGGGCTCTAGAGTAAATATGAATGTCAATAGCCAAGAAAGAGCTGATTACCAACACAATTTTGGCTTTGTATAATGAAGTCAGAGCATTCCAATTTGACAGATGACTTTCTTTAATTGCTTACACATTCTTTTTTTTTCTTGGATATTTTATTTATTTACATTTCAGATGTCATACCCTTTCCCCATTTCCCCTCTCTAGAACCCCCCTTTCTCATCCACCCTTCTCTGTGGGACTGCCTAAGGGTATCCTGGTTCATGGTTGGGCATGGGCCTAGAACCCTGAGACTCTACATGAGAACTGGGAGGCATTTGGCCATGCCCCCAGAGCCCAGAGTCCTGATACGAAGTCTTGTCTCCATAGACATACATTGTTCAGTCACATAGGCCATTACAGCCCCTCCCAAAGTGCACAGGCAGAGGGTGTGACTAGAAACCTCAGGCCCTAGGGATTTACATACTAATGAAGGCCAGAGGGTGGGGCAAATTAAACATGCCTTCCCAGATCCTCCCCAGATCCTCTCCCTTTCTCCCTCCCTATTTAACTCGGGACTGCCCTGAGTTTTATGGGGGCGTACATCCAGATTCATCCACCATCCGCCATGACAATAAACTCTTTTGGAACCAAGGACTTCCTCATGTCATTGGGGCCTACCGCCGCCAAAGCCTCCGGCCATTGGAACCTTAGACCTTTCTCCTGCATGTGGGACCTGCAGTGGTGTGGTAACCCTCCCCCACCCCGGACATCTCCACCACTGCTACAGGCCTATTTTTTCCCACATTTGGCACCCACACGGAGCACAGACACCCAACACTTCAACAACCGGGCAGCCCCAGTCTGCTATAGAACATTGCTGAGCTTCCAGTCCTGCTGTGGTGTGAGGAATTGACTCAGTGAAGATTCTGTGCTTCTCCCATGCTGACTGAAGCTGCAGCTGCTTAATCTCTCACCTGGAGGACCTCTGCATTCCAGACACGAGGACCCACATCTTCAAGCAAGCTAGCCAGGTCACCGAGTCTGCTAAGCAAGTACAGTCTCTCCCACGGGCCCCTTTCTTCCCCTCCCCTCTTTTCTCTCAGCTGTGGGTTGTCCAGTCATGCGCCCACATGCCCCCATCTCAGTTATTTGGTGGCCTCTCAGTGGTCTGAGAGCCCAAGGGCTTGAAACCAGTTGGTCTCTGACCAACTTCTGGCCTGGGGATCCCCAATCCAAGAGCTCTGCACCCCAGCAAAACCAAACTGAGATTTCCCCATGCCGGGTGGGGTCCCACCAAGCTCACCCGTTGCTGCAGGGAATAAACTCAACCAAGATCCTGTGTGCTCCTGCCATGCTGAGTTACAATTCCAGCCTACTGCATCATGGCAGACACACAGACCCACAATGCAACAGAGACTCATTCCTGTGAGTGCCCACTCACGGACCAACATCGTTCTCTACAGGTGGTAGAGGATGTGGACAAAGCCAGCTCCAAGAGTACCCCCCTCCCCCCACTGGCACCCACCAAGAACCTCTCCATGGAACCATGAGTAACCCCAGCCTAGTTCACAAGACTAGGCAGGTATCTCTCTTTCTCTCTCCACATATTTCAGGCCAGCGTTTTCTCTCTGATTCTTTGCTACCACTAGCTCTTGTGTGGCTCAAAAGACTAGGTCTCTCTCTCCATCTCTCCCTCTCCTCCACAAATTCTCCAACTCAACAAGATGGCAGCCATTCCCTACTCTCTTTGCTTTGCCCCTCCCCCAGGGGTCAGCCATTTATGCTCTGCCTGCCAGCTTCTCAGGAACATGGGCTCTAAACTCTAATCCCTAGTTATTTTCCCCCAGGGGATCAGTCTTTCACAGGCTGCCTGCTAGCCTAGTGTAGACTTTCCCCACTCCTCCATCATTTGCAGCAGGTTACAGGCCAGCTGGTTTGCCTGAAGCAACAGGGCCAACTCTCTGCTTGCCCCCTTCCCCACTTCACCTCCTAAGTCATTTTTGACCAGCTACAGCCCAGCTGGCTTGCCTGATAGCAGAGGGTCTGAGACTCAGTCTGCTCCCTTCACCCCTGTGTTCCTCACAGTTTCTTTCTCATGGCTAAAAAGTACTGGCTGAGCCTGGAGAAACTGCACACTGCCTGCCAGCTCCCAGGAGCTGCCAGCTACAAGCCAGCCTCCACGTGTCTCCCCACCATGGCTCAGTTTTACACAGCCTTTTACTCCTTCTGACTCTCCTATCAAACACCTATGTTTCTTACTTTGAGCTTTTCTTCAAGGTTGGCCTTTCTTCTCTTCCTTTATATTTAAGATTTACCAGCTAAGAAAACCAAATGGGGAATACCCTGGGCTCTCTGCTAGAACACCCAACCACCATGTGGTAGCCCAGCCACTGCATGGCAGAGCAGGCCCCTCCCCCACTGCTTCTAAATCCACCATTAACCTTTTCTCCCCAACAGGAATACAACAATGTTTGTACTTTCCCGCCTTTAACTTTTTTTTTCCCTAAAAGGAACACCTAAAACAACAGTGTTCATGCTTTTCAACCCAAAATTTTTCGCCTTTTATTTTAAATGTCTCCTTTTCTCTTTAACTCGTGATATATGTACAATTTTTTTTCAATTTTCAAGATTTCTTAAAGGTTCAAAGGTCATTTAATCTAGTTCCACAGGTTAAATCAACATGCTGATCACCATTTCTCAGCTCTTAAAAAACAATTAGTTTCCTTTTACAGACAAACTGTTACTGCCTACATAATTAACATGATCTTTTCCTTCCTCAGCTATCCAAAACAGACTCAAAGGTGCCTTCAAAGACTAAACTTTCCTCAAACACCTTTGCCTTTCTAGGATCTCAACAGCACACCATGATGTGCCTGATCCCAAGTAGCCTAATGCTTACTACACACCCTTTGCAGACATCCCCCTGCTCAGGTGCCACTTCCCTCTTTTGATTATCCTACAGGTGCTCCCACAAGTCCAGTGGAGACAATGCCACCTCCTGGAAACTGCCTTGGATGCCATGCTCTCTTCTTGCAGCCACACCACCTGACTGCAGATTCCAGAGACACATGCTGAGACTCCAGAGACACGCTGAGACCCAGAGATGCATGCCAAGATCCAGAGACACTCACTGAGTCCTACAGACAGATTCAGACCTTCCAGCTACAAATGAACTCTTTTGCCTAAGTCAAGTAGCTAAAGTTACATGTTAGTGAGGAAAAATTAATGTCTATCTAGATTAGTCAGCTATTACTACCCTCAAATTGTACCACATGTATTCAATTGATTCAATGATCCCTTGCCTTCCCAACCACCACTCTCAACTCCCTTTATCTGTGACTTAATTGTGCTAACCCCTCTGGCCTACATAGTGCTTTATTTTGGCTTCCTCATCCAAAATTTTCACCACAGTGACTCTCCTTTTTTAAAAAAAACGTAAAGGGGAGGAGATGTGGGACTACGTAAGGATATCCTAGTTCATGGTTGGGCATGGGCCTAGAACCCTGAGACTCTACATGAGAACCGGCAGGAGTTTGGCGTGCCCCTAGAACCCAGAGTCCTGACAAGCAGTCTAGTTTCCATAGAACTACATTGTTCAGTCACTTAGGCCATTATAGCCCCTCCCAAAGTTCACAGGTAGAGCATGTGACTAGAAGCCTCGGGCCTTAGGGATTTACATACTAATGAAGGCCAGAGGGTGGAGCAAATTAAGCATGCTTCCCCAGATCCTCCCCATCCTCCCCCTTTCTCCCTACCTATTTACCTCGGGACTGCTCTGAGTTTTACAGGGTACAACCAGATCCATCTACCATCCGCCATGACAATAAATCCTTTTGGAACCAAGGACTTCCTGTGTCATTGGGGCCTGCCACCGCCAAAGTCTCCAGGCCACTGGAACCTTAGACCTCCTCCTGCATGTAGGACCCACCGCAGTGTGGAAACCCACCCGCTCCTCCACCGCAGTGGCCTTTATATTTTCCCCACACTTCTCCATTTTTGGTTTTATACCATTTTAATTATATGCAAGTATTAAGGTCAGTTCTGGGTTGATGGACTAGTAATACAATAAATGCAAATAGTCAAGGAACAAGCAAGACAATAAACACAAATAGTCAAAGAACAAGCAAGGCAATAAACAAAATTCCATGAACACTCTGACGATCACTGTTTCAAAGGGCTGTTTCTAAGTTACTTCTTTGTTCAAGCCTAATGTCAGATTCCCGCCTGCAATCCATTTCCTTGTCCTTGACCAATGTCAGATTCCTGCCAGGCAGCCTCAAATCTCTCCACATCTCCCCCTTTTTAATTGCATAAACCAGACAGAGTTTATCTTAGGTTGTTCTGACAAGAATGCCTTGGTTTTGGGGAATTTGAGAGCAGGGAGGCTGGAATGGGTAGATGGGTGGGGGCACACCCTCATAGAAGAGGGGGGATGGGATAAGGGGTTTGGGGGAGACTGGGGAGAAGGGATAAGGGTTTTTTGGGGGAAGGAGAGAGGGGATAACATTTGAAAGGTAAATAGATAAAATATCCAATTAAAAGAAAAACCAGATAATGGAATGGCAATTGTAGTCGAGCAGTTGAGACTTTTTGTCAACAATTCATTATGGGGATTCTTTATAATCCTCAATAAGTTAGATTTTCATGGATGAATCCTTGAAGGTTTCTTAGGACCTAGTTCTTGTTTTTTTGCTCTCTCTAATCTCTATCTATCTATCTATCTATCTATCTATCTATCTATCTATCTATTTTCTTTCCTCCCACTATCTCTCCTTCCTTTTCTCGATCTCCATCCCCCTCTCTCCTTCAATAAAGGGAGCACCATTGCCCCTCAGCCATTTGCTACTATGAAGTAATGTTCTAACAGAGATCCCAAGCAATTGAACTGACAGATCATAATCCAAAATCCTTGCAGCAATTAGTACAAGTAAAGCTTTTCTTTCTTTACCATTGCACTCAGATATTTTACAGATATAAAGGTGAATGAAACAGTAACTGTGCTCAGGTATTCAGCAGTGATAGTCAGTAGAGACTCTACTCATTGAAATCAAGTCATCGCTGATCTACAAAGGCCCAACTTTAATGAAATTTTTAGATCAAAGAAAATAAAAGAAACATTTCTACATACGTTAGAATCAATGAAGTAAACTCAATGTTAGGATTCCGTAGACCTAGAACAAATTCATTGTTAACTTTTATATCAGTCAGAATTCTTTACCAAATCTAATGGGGGAGACAATAATGAATAATAGTTAAGCCATAATGATATAATGGCATGCTACACTAACAACCCACAGAAAAGGAATATTAAATACATGGCAGTTGGAATGTTATTATGTTGTTCAGTTTATCCGTGTTGGCAATGGTGATTTGAATAAGAACATTTCCTCTAGGTTCA
This sequence comes from Grammomys surdaster, assembly GCF_004785775.1. NCBI lineage: Eukaryota > Metazoa > Chordata > Mammalia > Rodentia > Muridae > Grammomys > Grammomys surdaster. Next base: position 30,763,174 of record NW_021604564.1, on the reverse strand, counting down.
CTTATATAGTACTTGGTGGTCTGTTGGTGGCTTTGTTTTGAGAAGTCATGAAATCCTTGAAAGGTGGAGCCTTGCTAGAAGTCCATCATCACTGAAGGACTTTGACAGTTTTTAATATTTCTCCACGTTTAGTTTGTCTTCTACTTCATATTTCCATGTGAAGATAAGATATAGTCCACCTTTCTGCTCCAGTAAACTGCTGCAAAATCTTCCTAAGGAGTAAGGATTCTCTCTGAAGTGTTGTTAGTCAAAATAAACTTTTCCTAAGTTATTTTTGTTCCATTGGTTCAACATAGTTGGAAAAGGTAACCACTGCTCTCAGAAGAAACACCTTTCACCTCATTTTAGTTATTATTAACACTGGGTTCTATCTATGATGGATAATTTGAGCCATACCTTTTTGCTTAGAGGAACTTTTCTTTACTAATATCTACACTGCCTCTACTAGGCATTATTTTTCAATTGATAAATGTTCATTAAGTCTAAATTTAAAAAATATTTTCTTATTGGTTCTGTTTATCAGTTAACAATATAAATCCATATTCCCCAAACCTATCAAAGGGAGTTTAGAGACCACTAAAACAACCCTATATTCTATATATTACCCATGTAGGTTTATTCACTTTCCTTTACAATTTCCACATTATTTCAGTACTAATTCAGTACTTTCAGAAGTGAAGTCTTGAACTTCCATAAACAAAACAGAAAAAGGTGTCAAAAGCTTTTTCCAATTTAATCAATTGCTTATCGAGATTGCCCTGTTAGTAAGAAGGTTACCCAACCAAAACCATAAACAGTAACATAAGCTAACTTAATTATAATTGCTTATATTTTTTTCACATTTACACATTTAAATCATTACACATTTACTTCATAGATATATGAAAACAAAAAATGCTTGCAAATTGTGATTTGAGGCTCAACATAGAAGGATTAAAATTTGATTAATTAGCTGTAACTAATCTATAGAATTTGAAAGAACTATATACTTTGAATTAATGGCATGATCACTTCATTGTAGGGCTGAAAAATCAAGCCACACATTCAAAATGATTCTTCAGTATTTCCATGCAATGTTGTGATCAGATGCCTATTTGATGTCTAGATGCAGTTGGTACTCAATGATGACTGATTACACTTTTTTAATTACACAGAAATATGATGCAACTAGATATCTTCATATAGTACCAGATGGAGTGAAGAGGGTTGTCTTTAATTCACAGGAAAATAGTCTGTAAAGTTATTTGAAGTCAGGCAAATCACATTTTAGGAGACACTAATTGAAATGCCTGAAGTTTTTTTTTAATTTATTAAACTTCCTATAATGAATCCACTTGTTACTTCATACCTCATTTGAGATTTATGTTGGAAGTATTGCCTTACAGATTTTCTGAACTTCAGCTAATTAGTTATTAAAATCATCCATTTCCATTTCCTAAATGTATCACATTTTGAAGACTGTGAAAGGTACAATAAATGTACAATAAATCCTATATCTGAACACGTCTATGTAGAGAATGATATAACTTTAAAGAGCATATTCTACTACAAAGGATAGAAATTTTCAGCTTGTTTTCATAGCTGGTCATTATATTCCAAAGCTTTCAAAAATATAAAGCCTTACAGTTAGAGAGTTTCCAATTCTAACCTTTTATCAGATGAGATAGTTCTTAACAACTGGAGCCTTGAGAAAAAAAAAAACTCCATTAGTAACTTTTAAAAAGAAAAGAAAACAAATAAAACCAAAACCAAACAAACAAATAAACAAACAAAACCTAAAATGGGAATTACTCTGATGCCTGAGCTTTGTCTGTTGTTGCTTTGTGGTGCAGACTGAAGTCTGTTGTTATTACTGATGAGGCAAATGTTTTCAAAAATGATAAATAGAACCTGGTTCCTAAATTGTAGCACAGAATAAAAAGACTGAGAAAATACATTAAAATGGAAGAAATGGAGGATTTGTGTTACCCAACATTTTAACTACAGTCTGTGAATAAAGAGTATGCTATTTGCTATGAGCCCTTTAGCATCCAAGCATTTGTTACCCTGTTTAAAAAAAAAAAAAAGTTTTCTTTGCAGAAGTTGAGCAAGAGATACACATTCATCTGTCACTTAAATTATTCTTACTTTCAAGCTTTAAAATCTAATCATCTTGGAAGCCTTTGTCATTTACATTTCTTTTTTAACAAAATACATTTTGTATTGTTGGTAAAGATCTGTAAACATTTAAAAATACTAATGTACACATCAGTTCCTCCATGTTTCCTCTGCAGTTGCAAAATCTCCTGAACATGTACATAGACACCTCAAAAAATTGCCTGTGTCTTCATTTGTTTTAAATTATTTTTTTGTAAGCAATTGGGTTTTACAGTCTATTTTACATACAAATGAGTCTACTCCTAACAGAAATCAGGGACCCTGTCACTCAAGGGGATGAGCGAATGAGAAAGCTCTAGATGTGCTGGTTTCCCTCCACTGAATTATATAATAAGTGGTTGCTAAATTTGAGAGGAAGTAATGACAGCCTGAATGGAAGCCAGTGGTAGGTAACAGAGTGATTTGTGACATTAGCAGTGAATGACAGTCAACAGATTGGATCACATCATGAGTAAAATGGTAGTCTGGAATGTCTGCTATTTATTTTCCAAGTCACTCAAAATCTCCAGTTGAAATTACAGTGGAAATATACCTCATCATATCATTAAAACCCACCATATTGGGAAAATATAAAAGTATTTGATTTTACACAACCCATAAACAAAATAAAAGTGATATTGCAAACAATAGTCTCAAATTTGCAAATGCATATTACTAAAGAAAATTTGTAACATTAGTAGACTATGACCAGTCAATAAATTTAATTGTGATGTGAAGTCATGAAAATGATGAAATTGATATAAGTGAGAATTGATACAAATACATAAATCATAAATGAATGTTTTAATATAATTCACTTGTATAGTTGAAAATATGCAATTAATTAAAATAAGTAAGATAAGGTTGATTGCACGAATTTCTTAACTAATAAAAAATCTGTAATAAGTGCTAGGAAGGAATATTTTTTAATGTGGTTTCCTAGCTTTTATTTTAACCTGGACTATGTTTCTGTGGGAGCACTGTCATTTAAAAAATAGTAGATAAGGATATTCCCTCCAGAGGCCTTCTGGGAGCCCATAACGGATGAGTGGGGGTTGACTAATAACATGTGATACAGAACAATAGCAATGTATAGCAGTCTTGTGAAATGATTCACACCGCTAGGACTAGCAGCTTAGGATGACTCATGCTACCTGTTGTACAAGAATCTCCCTTTATCTTTTGGATATACTCCAAGATGTCCCAAGCATTTGTAATCCCATGGGCATTATGGAAATGCAACCATGATGTGATGTTCCCACTCCATGAACAACTGTGAAAAGGTTTAATTGGCAAGTGAGGCATACCAAGAGTCCAGCAGCTCTGAAGTTGAGATAGGACCATGATAATATTAATAGTAGCCACAAAACTTGAAGCATATTAATCATTTGTTTCAGATTTCTTTTGTTTACTTTTCAAGACAGGATTTGTCTGTGTAACCCTGGCTGTCCTGGAACTTGCTCTGTAGACCAGACTGGCCTCAAACTCAGAGGTTTGTCTGCTTCTGCCTCCTGTTGACATTAAAGGTGTTTGTCACTATAGTTGGCTATTTCTGATGTTTTTAATATAATATATTTGGACTGAGATTGACAGATGCATGCAGGCCAAATGGAAGAACATGGGACTAAAAGATAAGGGAAAAGATGGTATATATTATTTCATCATTTGTAATCACATTTTTCTTATTTTCTTTCTCACTTCTTTCCTTATTTCTTTCTCTATTTCTATGTGTTTTTCTTCTTTTATTTCTAATATTTCCTCTTAATTAACAGGCATTGGATAAATAAAACATGGGGTTATACCTGAAGAAATAGAAATCTCTGGTAAATGTTTCCATTTTATAAAGTCATTCATAAACTTACGAAGAAAAATTAAAATTGTTTTCATATATGATTTGTTTAAACTAATGATTTTTATTTTTTAAAAAGGGATTCATGAAGTTATGAATAGATAAGTAAGTAAGTGACCATTATCAAATTCCTTTGCACTAGAATTGCTGAAATATGGTGAACAGTAGAAATATTATTTTAAATTTGGGCTTAGCATCACATTCTTGTTTAACAAGTTAGGAGACTAAAATGCCGCCCTTGACTATCTGTAAATTAATTGTAAGGTAACCCACCATCATTAACAACAAAGACATTTTTGAAACAAAGCCAGCTAATAGATTAGTTTTGATAATTTTTATCCTTTTCCGTAATCTATGTAATTATCTAAGAAACATTTGAAAGGTGCTAATGGAGGCAGAGAGGATCTAAGGATACAGAGCAGAGTGATGGTTCTAGTCATTCACACCAGAGACTCAGTGCCTGGCAGTCGGCTTTCCAATGGTCTGACAAGGTGGAGTACTGAAGATAGTGTAATGAGCAGAAAGGAGTGATCAGCTGTTGTTGGGTGACAGGGTTCTGAGAATGAATTTTCTATTAGCTTCCCAAAAGAATGTAAAAATAGTCATAATCAAGCAGTCTAAACTTGGGGCTAATATTTTGCCTCTTTCAGAATTCAACAGTGTTTGATAGGGTCAATGGCTTTTCTTTGACATCATGAATCTTGATATAAATAACAAATTATCTTTTTACCTAAAAACAGGATATAAAGTGATTACTCTTTGCTTTCTAAATTCCATAAATATATTTGGAATTCAAGGTTTTATTTTTTTTGAAGCCATAATTTCTTGCATTTATTTCAATTATTCCTGTCCTGTGGTGAGCTTTGTTTCAATACTTACTATATAAGTTTCTTTCTTCAAATGAAAGAAATAAGGTTAGATAAAAGACTTTTAAAATTATAGGAAATTTATTGATGCTTGGAATTTTCAATATAGAACACAAGGATTTTAAGCACTCCAAAATAAGTTTGGCTCAATTATTAATACAGTTTAAAGAACATTTAGTCATGAAACTTGCTTGAAATGATTTAATCTTTATTTAATAATAAATGATTTGAATAGATTAGTTACTCAAACTCATTAAGAATAATAATATTCTTAGAGTCTTTTTGTTACTTCAGTGTAAATCACTCACTAACACATGGATGTGTTGGCAACTGTGGGGAAGAGCCTAGAAAGAATGTTATCATTTGTATTTATTGACTCATATATATTTTCCTAGATCAGCCTCATGTCACCAATATAATTTAAAGAAATAAAATTATAATATTATGTAAATTACTTTCCAGTATGATTATATCTTTAAATATTAAAGGTAAATATCATTTAGTTTCAGATTTTAAAATTTCAAAGTCAAATGCAGGGAAAATTGCCAAAGATGTGAAAGGACTCTTCCTAGAAATGATAAAATATTCAAGGATAGGCTTCTGCATAAGCTATTTCCTTGTGAAATTGCTTCCTCTGCCAATGATGCTTAATCATCACTTGATGCTATTGCAAATAAACTCATTCATATGACAACAGATGAATCGATTTTGCATTTAGCATTTGGCACATATGATCAAATAATCTAACCGTAGGTACCATCACAAGCATGACTACAGGTACTATTTTCAAAGCAAATACTCATCAAATATATAAACATATTTTAGTTTCTTAACTTTTATCATATTTGTGTGTGTGTGTGTGTGTGTGTGTGTGTGTGTGTAAGGGAGAGACAGAGAGACAGAGAGACAGTGACAGAGACGAAGAGGCAGAAAGAGAAACAGAGAGAAGCAGAGATGGAGAGAGATTTTAGATACACATAATTTCAATCCAATGACCATCATTATCTCTTACTCAGAAGTATCAGGCAAAAGGTTTTCCACCCATTAATCTCTGCTTTAGAAGACTTAGCAAGTTTGGTTTTGACTCTAAATATCCTGTCATGTAATGGGAAGGACTCATAATGTCAACTTCTCCCTGAGCATCTATAATTATGGCAGGGGAAATACTTATTTTTCTGTAGTGGTGTAGCCACTCAGGGTCCAGTGCTCATATAACCATTATCTTGCACACATAGCTATGAGCATCCATCTCATGCACAGTGCCCTGAGCATCCCCAAGGAAGCTCGTTTTGACATGCACGGTTATTCCAAATAAAGACATGAAAAATAAGATCTTATCCCAATAATGATTTTTTTAAAAAATGCATCAGAGATATGCACATCTTGGAGTTTGAAACCAGCCTGGTCTACAGAGCAAGTTCCAGGACAGAAAAGCCCTGTCTCAGAAAAACCAAAATCAAACAAATCAACCAATAAAAACATAATATGAGAAAGATATATCATAATTGATACATCCACTCAACCTTTTTCCTTTTCATTGGTTCGTGGCTGTCTGATGAAGTAGGAATAAGCAAAATATCCATTGGTTCAGACTCTTCTGTTGACACCTCCACTACAGTCTCTGTAATGACATCTGACCAGATAAATAAATTTTAAAAGGACTGAATTAAGGCAAAGTTTCAAGTCTTTTGGCAAAAGATGAGCGAATACTACCACTGCTTTCATGGGGCTTTTCATGGAGGCCTTGGAGCCTTGCTCTGGTTTTTAAGATTCTGGCCCATCCGTGACTCTGTGATTGATGATACAGGTTTAAGTGTAGCACAATAAATCCAAAAACAGAATAGAAAGATTACATGCTAAAAGCATGTTATTTTAGTAATTCATTTATCACTTAGAGATAACCACTTTTATACCATCGTAGCCTGAAACAGTTATTCAATAATTATTTTGATTAATATATAAAAAATATTAAAACATTGCCATTGAAATTCATGGAAGAAAGTTATTTTACCTATTTTTATCACAGTTGCTTTGTTCTTATAAAGAATATGGCCATTTTATGATTTCACATTTTGCAGTTGTATAAGAATTACTTAACAAGTCTATACCAGAAAATGTCCCTTATAAAAAGACTGTCCTGAGTACTACAAAGGCAACATTAATAATTAAATAATTATATATCTCAAAAGCATCCAGTATAATGTATTTGTCCTTAAAAATGATCATCATGCTATAGGATAGTATTCTTTTTTAAATGATGATATGAAATTTTTCTATTTTTGAAATGCATTTCATATTTAGTTAGCATGTCATTTTCAGAAATCAAAAGTTTGCCCAAATTGTAGGACTATTAACTTTTCTTTCACTATGTGCATACTAATGACTGAACTCTGGTCTTCCATTTAAGCTGTGAACTACTTTACCTGCTGGGAGATCACTCTAGCCCTTGTTGTAACATGTTAAATTAAATATTTATTTAAAGTACTTAATTTTAGTAATTTTATTTATAACTTTATATTTTAATAATTAAATTATATTATTTATTAATATTTAATACTTATTTTATTTATATATGCTATGTACATAAATATTCATATTTTCATAATTGAGAATGATTATTAAATTACATAATTTACAATAAATATTTACAACTAAATATTGAATATTAATTGACAAATAATTTATTTTCTTTCATTATTTTGAAAATTACAGATTTATTATTAGCAAAATGAAGTTTTAGCCTTAGAATATAGTCGTGTGCTACGTCTTTAATGAAACCTTTCTATTTTTTGTAGTCATTGCCTCTTTCTGTAACAGGGTAATGGTGACTGTCTAGAGTATTGTCTTGCCTGTTCCTTAGTACCAACAAAGAACTGAACTATCAGGGAAAGCAGAAGGCCAAGCCACAGAGAAATAGAAAGATGAGAGAGGCCTGAGAATGGAAGTCAGATAAATGGACAACGGCTTGATTGTTTTATAGTGCCCCTGAGCCCTCCCTTTTCACTTTTAGTCTTGTTTAGGAAATGCTCCCTCCTCGTGCCTCCATGCCTTTTCTCCTCACTTACTGTTCTGAAAGCAATAAGCTGTGTTTTCAAGAAGTCCCCATTATCTTTCCTATTCTACCTCCCTCTAACTCTCCATTATTCTGATCAAGATATATAAATATCTCATTTACTGTTATGTATATATGCATATTACATGTGTTTTAATATATTTATGTGTGTGTTTGCATGAGTATATGCCTATGAGTGTGCAGTTCTAAACAGTTAAATGTGTGCGAATACTTCTACAAGCATATCAAGGTGTGCTAGACAGCAGGCACAGAAGCACATTACAATTGATAGTTTTAATTTCTGATAGATAAAAACAAATATTTCTTGTACATTGAAGACTCCTTTTAAACTTTTGTGATTTATTTAATATCTGCTCAGTTTTGTTTTATTTTTTTTTGCTCCATTATAAATTGCCACTAACTCAGCATTTAAACACAACTCAGATTTATCTCATGCTTTCTGATGCTGTTTAAGGATTAACTGGGTCATTTGTTGGAGCTCTTGCCATTACAATTCAGTGTTTCCTGGAGCTAAGTCCTTTTGTATTTGTTAGCAGAGATGGGTACTTGTGGCAGTAGGGATGGAATCCTGACTGTCTGCTGGGAATTTCTCTCCACTCCCAGTGGCCACCTTTAGTTCCAACCTACATGGCTGTCTCACACTTCACAGTTAATGCTTAGCATGATTGACAGGAGTCTTTGAAAAGCAAGTGTGGGAGCGTCCATATCATCATTTTACCGTGTGAGGCACCATCAATGGAGCTGCCATCCCACTAGATTTACTTGAAAACAGAAAATTTTACAAAACATACCCTAGAGGGAATGGCAGTCGAGAACCACTTCTGATGTGTCTGCTTTTTTAAATGGTTGAGGGTAAAATGAGACTTCTTGAAGTACTGGAAGAGAGCACTCTCTCTGTCTTAACAAAATACTCTTAAAATTGTTCCCATGGAAATTGAAATCCCATATAGACATTATTTTGTATAGAGTTTGATTATATCATTCCATATCAATCTATTAATGGTACACTGGAGGAAATGAATGACCATGTGCAAACAGAATCATGTTTGCTGAATTTTCCTCATTTTAAATGGCTGCTCCAAGGCAGATGAAGTGTATGTGAGAAAGGAAATGATCGGTGGTGTTTTATATGCTTTTTATATGGAGGGAATATTCTTTCCCAAGTTCTCATAACAGATTCTCACTGTGTTTTCTCTTTGCCATCTACACTGGGGCAGTTTTAAAATTCTTTTATGGTGTTAAATCCCAGCAGCCTGAAAGCACCTGGCATTCTAAAGGAGGAGAGCTGAGGCGAATTGGGGTTTGCCTGAAAGATGTTTTGTTATGAAAATGTCAATAATTTCAATGTGAAAAGAAACAAAGCTTCCAAACTCAACAGCATCTTATAGAATTTATTTTTAAAATCATAACTGCTTGTTAATATGTAGATATCTCTCCTTGTTCTTAAAAAATAAAACAGGGTGCACTTTCATTTTGGGTCCCTTTAATAATACATTAATTATACATTCCTTTCACCTAAAATTAACTGAAAATGTATTATTTTCAAATAAGTTGTGTATTCATAGTTTCAATACTATATATGTTACAAACTCCTAGGCCTACTAACCAGAGTTTTACTGTTGCATTTCCAAGTGGAAAAGGTGATTTTTTCTTTTCTTTATACAACCAATGTCTTGAGTCTTAGTGAAATAACTTGAGATCTCAACACTACTGGATCCATGTATGTCGGGGAATTTAGGGTAGATTCTACTGCTTTGTAAATGACAAGAAGAATTCAGTATTCCAAGCTTGTAGCTTGTCTCCTTGACCATTATCTTATGTATTATGGAGACAGATAAGATAGCTGAGGAAGAGTCTGAGATATGTGTTTGGCATTAAGGCACGTATTCATGAAGTATTTCTCATAAATTAACCAGAGCTTATTGTGAAACTATATACATTGTATACTTAATAGCCTCATAAACACATGCTGCTTGAATTTATTATTCTGCTCTGTAGACATCATCATGTTGCTCATGATCAAAAAGTATCTCATTAAAGAATGACAGCATTTCACATTAGATGTAGTCAAAGTTTCCATGAGCATTATGCCAAAGAAAAATCAAATGACATTGGGTATCAACACTAAACAGCTCAGGGCAAAGTATTTCCTATAACTTATGCAATTTAATTGAAATGCAATAATTCATGAATATTAGAAACGAGGCTTTATTAAAATGGCATCAAAAAGCAAATGTGTGTCTGTTTAGAGTAACGAGTGATACAAATTTATTCATTCAGAACAACACTGAATTATTTAAAACTCTTCGTAAGTACAAGGTCATGGAATAATTTTGGCAAGTAGGCATTTTGTATGATGAATTTCCATAATTCCCCTGAATCTATAAAGCTAATCACAACTTTGGCATGGGGACCTTTTCATGTACTCACAACTCCAGATAAAGTCTTTTACTCAAGATTAGAGACGAAATAAGTTATGAATATCCAGGATAGAAAAATATGTATGTACATGAAGAAAACGTATATTAAGTAGTAATTTAAGAGTTATAAATGGAACAAAAGCCTATTGAATTCTTACAACTCCTAATGTTAAGTTCATTCCAAAGTAAAAACAGTATTCAGAAAAAAATGTATCAAATTCTAGACTTCCACATTTCTGTTCAGTTCTGTAATAAGCAATGACTGCTATTTTGTTTGGAGAGTGAGAGAATGAGAGAATGAATGAATAGAATATATATATATATATGGAATATATACATATATATTCTATTTCTATGCTTTCCTCACTCATCTGATTTGATGATATCCAACTTTTTCTGTAGCTACCTCAATATACTGACCATATTCATTTTAAACTTTATCCTGAAAATTCTAATGTATCAAACATCTTTCACTATAGGATCTATTCTTGTTCTGTATTATTTTGCCTGTTCATATGTCTTGCAGAATTGTGTTGAATGTGGTGTATGACATACTGAGTGAAAGACCATAGGGTGACAAAAACAAAACAAAACAAAAACAAAAACAATATTTCATGTACATTTTTCTGAAGTTGTATTTGTCATTTGCATTTTCTATAGGTTTCCCATGTTACATTTTGGTTTTGTATATACTTTCCTCAGTATTTAAAGATTCTCTGTAGAAACATCTAAATAACTATTGAATATGATTATCCACAGTTATATCTCTGAGGGATATATTTCTGATGTCATGATAAAGTGCAGGGAGGGGTATTTTTGAGCCCTGGGGCCAGGTCTATTTATTTGTGATACTCAGAAGTATTTCGCAACTCTGCTACAATCCCTGAGCATTTCACAGAGCCAAGAATCACTCTTTGAAGGAAGTGGCTTAGAGGCTATAAAGTATAAAATAATCCAATTAGATAATAATAATGAACAAAACAGAAATAAGACTATTCTTTCCATGTTTTTATTGGACTCAGGTTCTTGTTTAATTCAAGATTATTCATGATTCCATTTAAATAAGTAAGAAGTCCCATAATCTTTGAAAGCACACTTTCTCTTTCCATTCCAACAGGTTAATAGGTTGTGTGGAGCTCACTCTATAATGTGGGCTTTAGGGCTTAAAGTAAGGTATCCAAGTTTAGCAGCAAGCACATTCACTACTGAACCCTCATTCTATGCCACCTCACCCAGCAATTGTTTTAATTTATTCTAATTTTATGCATTCCTGACATTAATATTTATATTACATAATATATATTTGAAAGGGAATTTCCAATAATCTGTCTTAAAATGTATTTTGGGGCTTAATCTCATCATCTAAAAATAATAATATTTTGGAGGTTTCTCTTTTAATTACTTGGCTATTGATTTTTACAATGGTTTTATTTTCTGGCTAACCTAATACATCTTGAAAATATCATTTCCTACATACATTTAAGTTCAGGAAAGATGGCTCAGCTGTAAAAGACACTGCTTCCAGAACTGACTACCTGAGTCCTTGTATTGGGGTCTGTGTGGTAGAAGGAGAGAAATCTGAGGACTACATGTTTTCCTCTGACTTCCAATTGCATACCTTTGCAAATATTCATGCATAAACATACACAATAAATAAATAAATGTGTGAAACAATAATAATTTTTCATGTATTAAATGTGACCATCATCGATACCAAACATGAGAGCTCAGTCTAACCTATCTTACATACCACAGGTCCTGCTTGATCACCTGTGGAGCATCATGACATAGCTCCTGCCCCTAAAACAGAGTCAGCAGTGGGTGGAGCTCTACAAGTGTTGATGGTTGTTGTGGGAAAAAAATTGTACAACAATGTACATATCTTCACATTCCTCTCTGCCAAGGTTAATGACTCTATGATAATCAGACAGCACAAATTGAGAGGTAAGAGTGTATCTATGTCTCAGCAAAGTGGTAGAACCGTATGACTTTAAGTCTTTGGGAAAGAACTTTGAAAACATGTGTTTGAAAATATAATTTCTCAACTATGCAAAATATAAGGATGCAATATGAATTGCATAAAGAGCTTCGTAGATCTAAAGGAACAGTGGCAGCTGCACTATGAGCCAGTTTGTCAGAAAAGTACTAAGGAAGGAAATAAAGAGATTTAGGGAATGATGATTACAAAGCAAGATCCCACCCAGCTAAGGTGTTTGTTTGTTTGTTTCCACTTACAAAAGCAGGTAGATTCTTCAATTCCAGGTCAGCCTGGGACCTTAGGTCTAGGAGCAGTTGGAATAGTAATTATGGGCACCCAGCTATCATTTGTCTGTGCTTATGCGCTTATGCTTGCTGTCTCTTTCTAAGTATCAAGTGGTTAGGATCTTGGGAAGGAGATTCATATGATAATCAAAAGGGAACCTGGGCTAATGACTGAATTGATACGTAAAATAAAAAACTGGGCTTTTGATCTGAAAGTGTTGAGCTATCTAGAGAGTTTTTAGAATAGCAAGAGGGGGCTGCCTGGAGACTTCCAGGGAAAGCAGAACACAGAGAACACAATAGACAGAACAAACTGGAAAGTTGTCCGGAGTAGAACATAGGCCATCAGCTTGGATCCAGGAATTGAATTTGAGTTGTTTGTTTTGCTTCTTCGAGACACCCTTTCTCACTGAACCACTCTCCAAGCTAAGACTGGTCTAGTCATCTAAGAAAGTGATGTGGATCATATACTTTTTACTTTTGCACAGAATTACAAGGCTATATTTCTTCAAAGTTAAAAATTAATTATCTAAAGCATGATTTAAACTGAGTGTATACCACTTTTGAGCCATAGTACAGTCAGAATTCCCAAATATCCCTTGTAAGTCAGAGACAATTTTAGAAATCATTTTGATAAAAGACGCCTCATTATATTATTCAAACAAAGCAATTTAAATTAAACTAATGATATATATGTAAATTTCACAGTAAACATATTAAAATTTCTGTTCATTAGGTTTTACTAGCAAAATACAAAAGAAATTAAAAGTTCTGGAGACCAACAGAACTCAGGACTCAAGTTAGCTTTGATGGAATGTATACAGTCTGGTTTTGGTTTGGGTTATTTTTTTACTATCCAGGAATAAATGATGAGATTAAAACCCATGGTGAAAATTGAAGGAGAGCCATGAATCATAGAGATAAGATTACACATGTATGCCATGTTGATAAATCAGGGAGGTGAATACCCCATTAGGAAACTAGACTGATACTGCCTACCAAAAGAGTTAAGAAAATCACACATATAGCATGATCACCATAAGCATAGTGTGAGGTAGATTTGTCTCAGAAATTAATATTATGTTAAAACACCAAGCTATTTATTTAATTAAAGTGATCCTGAGCTAAAAATTATCCAATTGTAATAAACAGACATTTATTTCAATGGAATAACTTGTTATGTAAACTTGTTAAAAAAACTCAGACTTTCGACAGGCCATTGACAAGGACATCAGACAGCTAGAGATTGACATCACCAATCTGAAGAAATCCCTCATTTTGTTGTCTGAAAAGACCTCTAAAAATTGCAAAGGACTTTATTGGACTTGATTTACTCTTTTACAATAGAAAAGACTGTGTATAGCTCTTGACTGTGTACAACTCTTAAAGAAGAATGTTCCCTTTACACAGACAAGACAGGGATGGTTAAAGAGAGCATGTGAGCTGGTAAAAGAATTGGCTTTCTACCTCTCCATGGTTGTCAACCCTACTTCCTCCCATCTTGGGACCATTAATTGGGTTATTTTTGCTTATTTCTTTTGGTCCCTGGGCCTTAAATAGACTGACCAACTTTGTGAAACAACAGATAAATAATTTGGTAGCAAAACCTCTTCAGATACATTATCATAAGTTAGCTATGGAGGACCATGAGACTCAAGATGAGGTTGTTACTTTATACAGGGTGTTTCCAAAACCCATCTCCACCCAACCTAAAAGAGGGGACTTCTGCCCCTAGATCAAGCAGAGAGGGACCACCCAGAACCCCCTCTGACTGGTGATATGAATTCTTGCTTAGGCTGTGAGGCTAAGCACTGCAAGGGAATATAAATAATAGTTAAAAATATCTCTCTGGGTTCCCTGAGGGACAAGCCTGACTGCATAGGGGTTGATGTCAAAAGTATCCCCTCTGCAGGAAAAAGACATCAGGACAGGTATGGCCCTCATGCCTCACTGAACAACAACAGGGGACCAGAGCCATTACAAAGTTCCCTTCAATTACTGTAGGTCAGGCCTCTATCCCCACCTTCGCAAGATTAGAATCGCCATAGCCCTTCTATACTTAGAGAAGGGAGGAGATGTCAGGGGCAGCCCTGCTCATACACTGAAGGCCTAAAATCAGCCATAGGCATAAAATCAGCAATAGGCCTGTCATAAATGTATACTAACACCAAGTCTTGGGTCTCTGTGGAAAAACATTGAAACAGAGGGCTATAAGCTATTATAAACAGGCAGCTTTTGTGGAAATTTACCAGCCTTGTAAATATGTAGCCTTGGCAGATAATACTAACTTAGATAAGGACAAGTGAATCATAGGCAGAGTCATAGTGACCAGTCCCCTGAACCTTCACCCAGCTGATACCATGTTCTGAAAGATATCTGTACTCCCCCTGAACACCCACGCTCAGGTGTCATCCCCTTCCCCACGATCTGCCTTTTTGTGTTTATGACCCCTGTGTGAATAAGTAAAAATTATGATTTGATTTAAAAAAATTATAAAAAAAGAACACTAGTAAAATAACAAATAAAATTTGTAGAAACTACGCATTTACAAATTGTATTGAAGCTGACTTTCTATTTGTTACTGAACAGTCTGTGGTTACTTAATAGAATGTCCTTCAGACAAATGTACAAAATTCTTGCCAAGAAATAACTTATAAACTGTCATGAAGTGTCTGAGTGTGTGCATGTTTGTCTGTGTATGAGTTTGGTTCCTTGCTGAAATTTATATAAATAATATGATTATAAGTTTTAAATATTCTCTCATACATATTTTGATATATATTCTTTAATTTCCAAATAAACATAATCTGAGAATTATAGTGTATAACACAATGGCATAAGTCTCAAATTCCCAGATGTCTTTTTACATAAAAGTGAAAAAAATGCAGTTTGGAAATAACATCACAGCAGCAAGAACGATTTTTTTTTCTAAATCTCAATTTAGTGAGATGTGGGAAGTGATCAACGTCCTTCTGAGAGAGCTTAACCCACAGTGTTAGGTCCTAGAAAATACTGAGTTAAAATGGTTTCATTTAAAATTATGAGTATTACTATTTTCATGAATGGAAGAGAAACTAGTATCTCAAGCAAAAGATGAAGGTAACCTTGTGTATGGATAAAATGAGTTTTCCCAGTTAGTGCTAAAATTAAAGATACATTATACAGTAACTGTTCCTATGTGAAACTAAGTGGCTCCTATTGGGACTGGGCATATATCCTAGGCAACCACAGAGAAATGTTCCTATCAATTGAGCCAAATGCCCAAGCCCCATACTCTTGTGGTCCACAAACAGGGTGATTTATAATGTGGACCTGGGGAAGGGAAATTGATAGATTAGTACTTACATCTCGGTTTGGAAAACACCACTAACTGAAAAACAAAGCGAATAATATACTTATATTTCATTGAAATGGCAATATATTTTTCTAACTTTACTTGTTTAGTATTACAACTGCTTACTGATGACAAATTTCATGAACAGGAAATAAAATAAATTTAAATTTTTTTCTTTTTATTTTAAGACTAGATCTCATTACCATCTGCCAATGGCCTCAAACTCTTAGACTCGAAAGATTTTTCTAACAGTATTTTTTTCTAGAAAGAAATATAGGTGCATGCTATCATGCCCAGCTATGAAATTCATTTAGTACTTTATTTTAATTGACTAATTATTTAATTTAGCACATATCTGTGTGTGGAAAGGTGCATACACACAACCAGATTATTTGCTTGACTGGGGATACTTTATGAGAGTTTATTTTTTTTCACCTTCAACTCTGTGGCTCCTGGGAATCAAACTCAGGTCATCAAGCACCAAGAAAAGTGTTTTTATCCACTGAATCAGATCACTACTATTTGCTAATTGTTTTGATGTTTCTTTTAATTACTAGATTTTTATTTTCATGCTGAATTCTAATAGCACTTGCCTTAACAACTAAATTGCATCTTAGTGTTCAAAACTTAAACATAAATGTGAAAATTGTGCAATTTTGCTAGTTTTCTGATAATAATGAACACATTGATATAAAATGGCACTCTGTTTAAAGTCCATTTATTTGGTGTTAGAATACTTGAGCATAGAAATGACCATTCACCATCCAATAAGTCATCCCTGTTGATAAATTCTACTAATATTCAATTAATTAAAAAATGTGTTCTCTGTTTCTTATTGATAAGGCACAATTCTCAATGGTTTTATATCATACCCTGAGGGGTAAGTGCGAGTTGATGTTTGTTAATACATGTTTCGTTGGTTGCATCAACAAATTCTTAAATGACAATTGACATCAACTTAGGTTTTCAGCATGTCTATGTGTCTGTCCTCTAGAATATACAACTTGTTATGCCCAGGCCTCAGGATCCCCAGGAGAGCACAAAGAATTGCCAGATCCAATACAGTGAAGCATAGAGCCTTTTAATAAATTCGAACCCAGGTTTGGATCGCAATCCACTCCCAATGCTCAGGGCAGAATTTTGATGCTGCGTCTAGGGGCTTAGGGAATTTATAAACAAGCAGGTTATGGGGTTTCAGGGTTACATAGCAGATAAGGGAAGTCATTCTTCAAACACAATTCCATCTGTTTAGGCGGTGGGTATGGTTCCACAATTGGGGAGGGATGCTCCTTTGTTCTTTATGGTGCTATCAGGGGTAAGTGTTTTTACAAACCAGTCACAGATGTCTGGGAACCCTTAATTGGCTTAATCTCTCCAAGGATGTGTGGTTCTTTGCTTCTCCCAAGGCCAGAAGGCACCTGTGCTGGGGAGTGCCTAGTCATCCATCAGAGAAAGTGCCAGCCTTTGCAACATGGGAGCTGGAAGCCTCTTCAGCTGCTTATCTGTTCTCAAGATGGCATTTGCTTTCCTGGGAGGGGCTTTGTATTAGGGAGTGCTATTGGAATGAGGCTGCTGAATTTGCTGGGCTGTGTCTCCTTTGAAGGGTGAGGAGGGAAGGAGCAAGGAAGATGAAGGGGAACTTTTGAGCATGAGGGGGTACTGAGGTGAGGGAAGTGCTGAGGCGAAGGAAGTGCTGAGGCTGACACTGGCTGCCCAGCCTCTTCAAACTAAGTAAAGTACATGTGATTTATAAAGGATGTGACGATAAACATCTCAACAAGAAAAAGATGATATGATGATATGCATAAAACAAGTTGAAAATAATTATATCTATATCTATATCTATATCTATATCTATATCTATCTATATCTAATCTATATCTATATATATCACAAGCTGAAGAAGTTTCATTTACATTGTAATTCGTTACAAAAGATTGAATGAGGTCCGGTGAAAACTTATGTTTTTATGCAGATTCCTAAGTGATTAGAGTGTAACAGACTCAGGTGAGATTGAAGTTCGGCCAGCTGGGAATTTGCCATCTTCAGTCAAGCATACCCAACCTTTGTGACCTTACTGAGCAGCAGTTAGAAGACAATTCTCACTACCTGACTTTTTCGACCCTTTAGGGTTCCCACTGAGACCCTTTCCTGGTCAAGCTCAACTGGAAGCCTTAGGGGCCAGCGCATGACCTTCAGAACTGAGCGTCCTGAGTGAGCATCCTGATTCAAGGATAGGGCCAACTAGGATAAAAAGTAAGTACAGTGGAGCCAGCAAGAAGGCTAAATTTAGAAAGGTTTGAAGTAGATGCCCTGTGTGCCGACTAACAACTTGGTGAGAGCAGTTCTCTCTACAGAGCTGAGTTTAAAATTAATTTGGAAAACGCATGCAAATGAGAAAGAATTCAGCTACATGGTTTCATTTACACTGTAATTATAATAAAAGTAGCAACTGGATTCTAAAATAGAAAAACGTATAGTAGACAAATTTACATTTCAATATATGATAAGTAAGATATAACAACACAAGTGGATCATTTGTATTCATATTTTCTGGGGACACACCCACAGTTAGAGTTAACAGAGGATGCAAAATGCAATGTGGATCTTTGCTGCCTTTCCCTCTATACCCAGCAGCAGGGCTTCTGAACAGTACTTCAAAATGGACCACAGTAATAAATCTTCTTAGATGAGGCCTTTGTAGCAAGCATTACAGTTAGTGATAGCTGTATTTGTTACCCTGAGGCTGTAGTTATAGATGTTAGTGATTTGATTTAAAACAAAGACAGTCAGCCTTGCCTGTAACTAAATTCTAGAAATTGTAACAAATAAGTTAGAGCTCAGGAAAATATTCTCATTATGTATTTTGCTATGGCTGATGCTGAATTAGTTACAAAGGCCTTAGTATAGATTACCCAAACCTATTGCAAAGTTTCAAATTTAATATAACTTCTATGACACAACTTTTGAAACCTCTCACATAACTAATTAAGATAAATTAATGTTTGATGTTGGAATGAAGAAGTATTCTGTTAATGAACAGTAATAAAATTTATGATTAATATACAAAATTTAAAACACAGAAGAGTACTATATAGAAATGAATTTGGCAAAACTATTTTTTTAAAGTTGAAGAAAGTATAAAGTTTAAGTTATTGCAAATTTAAAATGACATCTGTGTAATTTAAATGTGATGATTAATTTGATTTGTGCATAATTAATGCATTTTAACTAAAATAATCAGTTTCAACATTTACACTTATAATTCTCAAAGCTTTTAATGGGTATTATTTCCAATAAGTTCTGTATTTTGTTATAAGTTTAAAATGAATGTAAACATTCATTAAATTGTTATCCTATAAATTTCAGCAGATAATCAACCTATTACATGAAAATAGTTTTAAAATGTGTGAAGGTTTGAATATATTTGACCTAGGAAGTGGCACTTTTAGGAGGTGTGGCCTTGTTGGAATAGATTTGGACTTTTTGGAGGAAGCTTGTCACTGTGAGGGTGAGATTTGAGACCATCCTCTTAGCTGCCTGTAAACAGGTTACCTTTCGATGAAGGTGTAGAACACTTTGCCCATACAGCATCATGCCTGCCTGGACCATATCATACTCCCACCTTGATGACAATAAACTGGACTTCTGAACCTGTAGGCTAGCCTCAAGTAAATGCTGTCCTTTATAAGAGCTGCATTGGTCGTGGTGTCTCTTCACAGGAATGGGAACCCTAACTAAGACAAAATATAATATTTCAGATTTTTGCTGTGAATTCTCTGTTGGAATTCTGGTAAATCCATTATTGCTATATGCTACTTGTGCAGAGGCTACTTAAAGGAAATAAAACCAAAATTTATTCTTGTAAATCATTAAGTTTAAAAACTGTTCAAATAATTAAATTGTTACAAAAGTATCTATGTAATACAATTACAGAAAAAGTTATCCACAGTCTAAAGATATAAGAGATTTTTGCAGATGCATAATAAGAGAAAAGTCCACACAATATGATACATCTGGGTAAATACTAACAAAGAAGATTCTACAAATTAAAATTTTCACAACTCATCTCAAGCAACTTTGCGTATTGTATTTCATAGACTAGATAGTTAAAATACTCAACAGCAAGGAAAGAATTTTTGATATAAAAACAATAGAATTTATCATTTATTCACAAGTCATTACTATGTATATTTTTATAACCTATAGGAAAACATAAATTTTATGTAATAGCTACTATGTATCATAATTCTGACCCTAGATTTCCTTTGATATTTTTTGTGGAGTTTATTTATCCAATGTAGTAGTTCTATAACTGATTAAATATTCATTATTCACTCCATTCACCCTCCCCTTTGCCTCTAAGAGGATAATTTCCCACCTACCCATCCACTCCTGTCTCACCCCTCTAGCATCTCCCTTCTCTGGGGCATCAAACCTCCACAGGACCAAGTAACTCCCATCCCACTGATAAGAGAATCCTCTGATACATATGTAGCTGGAGCTATGGACTCATCCTTGTTTACTCTTTGGTTGGTTGTTTAGTCCCTGGGAGCTCTGATGGGTTTGTAAGTTGATACTGTTTTTCATCCTATAGGGTTGCCATCACCTTCAGCATCCTCAGTCCTTCCATTAACTCTTCCATTGGGTCCCCCCTCCTGTGCACTCAGTCCAATGTTTGGCTGTGAGTATCTGCAATTGTCTTAGTCAGATGCTGGCAGAGCCTATCAGAGGACAGCCATACTAGGCTTCTATCTGCAAATACATCTTGGCATCAGCAATAGTGTCAGGGTTTGTTGTCCGTGGATGAGAAGAATGCAAAGATGGAGTGGTCTCTGGATGACCTTTCCTTCTGTCTCTGCTCCATTCTTTGTCACTGCTGTTTTTATTTAACAGAAACACACACACACACACACACACACACACACACACACACACACACACACACACACAAATAGGTTGATACAGAGTATCTTAGGTATAATGATGAATAGAAGTCTTAGTCAGTTTGCAGTTTATAGCAATTTTGTGTGAATATTGAGAACATGTTTGTTCAGTACTTTGGGATATCCTTTCTTTTTCTGTTGCATGTTATCTACTCAGAGATATGTGTTATTTATTATGAATATGTAGTACTTTCAGGAGATGTAAAATTCAAATTTCAAATTTATATGTTAGAAAATTATAACAGAGATATTTAATTATATATGTTTTAAGTGCTTTAAACAAAAAGTTGAAAAGTAGAGTCATGTTAAAAGTAACTCTAAAGGTTTATTTATTATTCATTTTAATGAGAATTTTTAATTGCCTATATGCATATCTGTGTGAGGATGTTAGATCCCCTGAAACTGGAGTTACTGACAGTTACAAACCACAATAAACATAATTTTTAAATGTCATTTCTTCTTGACTCAGCCTATCATAGCATGTGAAGGGTTTAATTCATAAAAGATTTTCAAAGAAGAGATCTAAAATGACACAAGTGTTCAGACTTATAGACTATTTAATAAAAAGACTATAAATGGGTGTACTTAAGAATGGAAATTAAGTTTGAATGTAGGAATCTGAGCATTATAAGTTGATTCATTTTGAGGAATGAGGAAACATTATATATGTATCATGAGTTTGTGGAAATCATTAAAATCATCTGCCTGAAACAAATCTTAATAGACTTTATTAATTGGCTTTGCCTGGCTAATTTGTTGTAATTTCATGAGCTGGTAAATCTTCTTTAGAAACTGGTGATGTGCCTAAGTTACAGGATTTTATTTTCTTATTCATCTATAGTTTGAGGGAAGTTTCTTTGAAGTTTCACATGTTCAGATTAGCTCTGGTTGCTCACTATCTTTCATACTCTTATTTGTATTCAAATTATATATTTAATACCATTAGATAGCTTTCTTATTTTCTTATTTTGTAGTAAGGTTTTAAATTATATTTTTATTCTCTATATTTTTCATTCAATTATTTAATGTACTTTAGTTTTATTCACCCAAAATGAACTGCCACCATTTTAACTTCCAGCCTCATCTTATTTGTGTTTATTTATCTTTTATTATTGATAGCCTCATTAGTCTAATTTGTACAGCCATGACACACACACACACACACACACACGTATTTACACACAAATACACCAGTGTATCTTCTGTGTGCAACAGCTGTGGCATGGAAAAATCTACCAGAGGCCATTCACACAAAAGATAGTGACTCTTTCTTGCTCATTATACGTCAAATGCCAACATCTCTTCCAACTGAGTGTCTGGCCTAAAGAGCCCCTCTTACACTCATGTCCCTATTGTGAGGCACTTGATCTTTTGCAGGAAACTACATCTATTATAATACAAGTTGATGTATACAACATATAGTCTTAGAAATCAATAATCCACAGCTTCCCTGGCTTTCTACTAGTACTTCAAATTTTTATACTCACATAGTTCTGCAAAGTTCCTTGAACTACCAGTAGTAGGATATTGGTTTAT
Source organism: Grammomys surdaster (assembly GCF_004785775.1). NCBI lineage: Eukaryota > Metazoa > Chordata > Mammalia > Rodentia > Muridae > Grammomys > Grammomys surdaster. The sequence continues at coordinate 30,740,752 of NW_021604564.1, read as the reverse complement.
ATGACATCTATAGGTGGGAAATCAAAGTTCTCTACAATAGGAGCCTAGCATGCCTGTCTCCTATGAGACTGTACCCAGCAGCTGACTAAATGAGATGCAGAAACAAAGAACCAACCAGTCTTGTGGAAGAGTTTGTGGAAGGATTGAGGAACCTGGAAGGGAGAGGGTCTCCACAGGATGACCAACAAAGTCCACTAACCTGGACTCTTGAGAGCTCCCAGAGACTGAGCTACCAACCACAAGGGCTGGACATATGTAGCAGTTGTGATGCTTGATCTTCATGCAGGTCCACCAACAACTGGAGTCGGAGCTTACCCTGACTCTGTTGCCTGTCTGTGAATCCTGTTCCCTTAACTGGGCTGTCTTGTCTGGCCTCAGTGAGAGAGGATATACCAAATTCTGCAGTGACTTGCAGTGTTAAGTTGGTTGGTACTGAAGGGGGAACTCCCCCTTCTCAGAGATGAAGGGGAAGAGTGATCTGTGTAAGGTGATGGCTGGGAAGAGAAGTGGGGGCTATGATCAAGATGTAAAGTGAATAAATGAATATATTAATGGAAAAATAAAACTATTCCTAGGTATTAGGAATAGTTAGTTGAAAACTCTACTCACATTTGATCCAGACCAACCAACCTTGAACAACTCACTAGTTTTCATCGGGCCAGAAGGGTAGTATGCAGGCCACTAAAGAAGACAGAGAACATTATTTGTTTATGATGATTTTTATAATTTATCTCTCTGAGTATCTGAGTACTTGAAAATTTAATAGGCATGTTCAGTAATTATTGCAAGATCTGATAAGGTGCTTTTGCTGAAAATACTGTACCTATAGCTTACAGTATACTGAGAAATCAATATTAGCATGGGCAGAAAACTCCATCTGTTGGTTTCACTGATACTACTGAAAGGCTGAGGAGTGAGATGTGACATCTGTGATCTCATTCAGTGTTGTACGTATACACTACAGTACTGAGGTGCCATAAACAAGTGCCTATTTATGCTATAGTGCCAAGATGTTTTTTTTTTTTTGTACCAAATTATTTTTTTTTAATTTCTTTTTTTTTTTGAACATGAAATGCTTTTTTTTAATAGCATGTTTTACAAGGGGAGGGGGTAAGAGGGTCCAGGTGGTGGAAAAGTACAAAATCTTCTTGGCCTGTGCCTTGAAACATGTCATGGTCTATATGGTACACTGCCTTGAATTATGATCTACCTGCAGTTCTTCAGAAGATATGGTACACTGCTTGAGTTATGGTCTCCCTGCTATTCTTAAGAAGACATGGTACTCTGCTTTGAGTCTATCTGCAGTTGCTAAGCAGGATCTTGCAGTTGCCAAGCTTCAGAGGACATTGTGCAGGTGGGGAAAGGTAGGGGGTAAGGGTAAGGGCGAGGGTCCTGGCTTCTGGCATCTCCCCCTTCTCTGTTTAGTTAGAGAAGGCGTCTTATGTTCAATCCCAACTATGTGAGTTTTGAATTTGGATGTCTAATTATGGGGGGTCTTAGACAAGTTCACAACCCCAAAACACTGATGTGAGACGAGTCACATCGATGGTCGAAGGCTTTAGGCTGTCGACGATGGGCAAAGTCAAGGGACTCTGATGTGGGTGAAAGGAGGGTGAGAGCCCTGTCTTAGGCCATGTAGGCTGCACCCACTCCCAGCACCACGCACTCCTTTTCGGCTGCATTGGGTGGGCCCCTGGGAAGTGGACCTACAATAATCCCGTCATTGGACTAACTCACAGCCATTCCTAGTCTCTTGTAAATGTTCAAGTTACCAACCATTTGTCAGTTTGGGGTGTAATATTGTCATAAAGGAAGGCTCCCCAATGTTAGCGGCCATATCAAGGGTGGCCTTGGTTTAGGAAAAAGCCAATTTTTGTTGTGGTGATCAAGAGGCCAAGCTCTCTAGCGAGAGAAATGAGGGCAAAGCCAGGCATACCAGGAACCCTTCTGGAGGGTGTGGAAGTCTAGGGGTCGACCGTAGGGGGAGGCAGGGGAGCTGACAGCTGTGTCAGTCTCCTGTGGAGTCACTTCTGGATCCTCTGCAATTTTCAACTGATGGTAATGAACTTCAATTGCCTTCTTGATGGCAGCATCAACCTGGTTCCGTGGACGACAGGTCACGGGCGATGATCTCTGTCTTGCTCAATCTTGATGTCGTGCGCATATCCTCTCAATGAGGGTCCGTCCGGATGGGTCCGTGCCTCGAGCCCCACGTCTGGGTGCCACTTGACCCGACCGGCGGGTCCTGGTTATTCGTGGGGGCGAGGAGGACTGCAACCTGCTATTCTTCAGAAGATATGGTACACTGCTTGAGTTATGGTCTCCCTGCTATTCTTCAGATGATATGGTACAATGCTTTGAGTCTATCTGCAGTTGCCAAGCAGGATCTTGCAGTTGCCCAGCTTCAGGGGACCTTGTGCAGGTGGGAAAAGGTAGGGGGTGAGGGTAAGGGCGAGGCTCCTGGCTTCTGGTCCATCTGGGTTAGAACTTCTAATAGCAGGCATCACGGGTGATTCAATTTTACCTGGAAAGAAAAAAGAAGGGGATTCTCAGGGAGATTTCTCTTCCCTGGATGTAAATTGTTATTGTAAATTTATGATTGGGCCTGGCTTTGTGAGGGTATCTATTTTTTTCATTAATATTTGTGGTAGCCGGTTAGCTGTGCCTTCTGTGGTATTGGGCAGGCATATCAGTCCTCGGCTCCATAAGGGAACTGGGACTGGGGCATTCCCTTTATGGGTATGAGAGTCCTTCCCCATATCTGTGGCAAAGTTTTGTTGGTCTTGGTGGTGCCCGAGGTCACCAACATGGTCAGCAAGAGATTTGCCATGAGCTTTCAGCTTTAGAGAGAGAAAAGTGAACAAGGCATGATGGAGAGTATTTCAGGGGGACTCCTTCTGAGGGGGTACCGTTCCCCCTCTTTTGTTTTTAAAGCCAATTTTTCAGAGTTCTTGTAAAATCAGGGCAGAAGCGCCAACAGTTGCTCCTTCCACACTCAGAGAGTCATGAAGGCCTTATTTAAGAATATATAAATCTATATTAATAATCTTTTGTCAAAGGACTTTTATAGCTCCACTGACAATTAATCAGACTATATGATATATCGATTAGAAATAGCTTTTTCTACTTTTTGTGAGATTACCTCTCTTTTGTCAATTTTTTGTCAATTGAGGAAGTTAGGGTTTACCTCTCTCTTGAGAATATTGAACAGAGATTTAAATTCTTTTGTGGAGAGCTTAAAATAGTATCTTAGCCAATTTGCATCTCCTAGAAACTTTTGAAATTAATTTAAAATAAATAGACTTCCTTTTTTTAAATCCTTTATCTGTGTGGGGTTTTTATTGGGTATTATACGTATTTACCTTTCAATGTTGTCTCCTTTCTCATTCTCCCCCCAAATCCCTTATTCCCTACCCCTTCCTCCTAATTTTTGTGACGGTGTGCTCCAAACATCCTCCCAGTCCCATCTCCCTGCTCTCGAATTCCAACACAGTAGGGGATCCAAACTTTTGGGGACCTTGGCCCTCCACTTTCACTGGAGTCTAACAAGGTCACCCTCAATTCCCTATACAGGTGTGTGAGTCCCTCCCTTTGTGCTCTCTGGTTGGTGGTTTAGACTTTGGGAGTTCTAGTTGAAACTTTTGATGCTCCTTCTAAAAAGGACCAACGCATTCATACTTTGGTCTTCCTTCTTCTATGTCAGTTTTATGTGGTCTATATGAAGATTCTTAGAAATTGTGAGCTTTTGGGCTAATATCCACTTATCGGTGAGTGCATACCATGTATGTTCCTTTGAGATTGGGTCATCTCACTCAAGATGATATTTTCCAGCTCCATCCATTTGCCTAGGAATTTTGTGAACTGATTGTTTTTAATAGCTGAGTAGTACTCCATTGTATAAATGTACCACATTTTCTGCATCCATTCTTCTGTTGAAGGGCATCTGGGTTCTTTCCAACTTCTGGCTATTATAAATAAGGCTGCTATGAACATGGTGGAGCATGTGTCCCTGTTGTATGTTGAAACTTCTTTTGGGTATATGCCCAGGAGTGGTATAGCTGGGTCCCTAGGTAACGCTATATTCAATTTTCTGAGATACCGCCAGACTGCCTTCCATAGTGGTTGTACCAGTTTACAATCCCAGTGCCAAGATGTTTTAAGGAGACAACCAAACATTCTCTTTATTTTATTTGAGGATTGTTCCTCAGGAGAAAATTCATTCTTGGTGAAATAAACACAGTCAAAAATCATAGGTAAAAAGACATAGATTCTAGGATATAGCTTACTGATATTGTTTTTATAAACAGTTATGCTGTCAAACTGCTTTCTAAATTTTTATGCTTATTTCAAGACTTATGCTTATCCCAACTTTAATTAGAGAATTTGTTTATTACTGTGGATATTTAATGTATAAACACATCATTATTCAAGGTGCTGAAAATAAGGGACCATAAGTACTTTGTGGTATACAGAACATTTATATTTATCCCATCCCCAAGGGACCATCACATAAGAGAGTATAGACAGAATGCAGGATGTGCAGGATGAGAATGTGCTAGGAAATATGGTCTTCTTCACCTCACATGGCTGCTGCACACATGAACTCCCAGCAGTATGGACCACCTAAGAACCAGTCAGTCAAAGTCCAGTATAAATGGGGGAAGGCCTCATACATAATCTGATCTTAGGTTCTATTGATGGCTGATGATGAATTGGGGGTTACTTTTGTTTCAGGATGTGGCCACTGGTAGGTTCCCTCATGTTCCAGAGGATGATTTCCACATCCAGGCACAAACTGGCCTATTGGCAGAACTCACTGGATTTGATAGGTTAATAAGAAGTAAATAAATATTATTAGACATGGAATTGACAAAGAGATTTGATCGTGGGTTATAGGGGAAGCTAGAATGGAGACTGAAAAATAGATATGAGCAAATGCTCTACATGAGCATGTGAAAATTTCAAACAACTTTTAAGTAAAATATATAGCTCAAGTTAAAAAAATAAATGTAGTTGTAGGATCTAAAACTAAAATATAATAAAAGTGGAGATTCAATAAAATTAATGCTTAAAAGTACTTAAATGCTAAAAATTCACTTCATCTCCACGGGCATAACATAGTCACATGAAGAGATCTTATGGTCTTATTTATTTCAATATTCATATTTCATATAGCATTTTTAAAAATTTACTGTATTACTAATGTCTGTGTGTTTGTGTATGTATGTACTGACTCACTTTATCTTTCAATGGACTTTTAATGATTTTAAAGGAAATTTATACCAAAGAGAGAAAAGCAGCAGTCATTTATACATATGTCGGTGAATTTTATAGGAATGGTGAAATTAAATTACAGAAATAATAAAGGACATTAAAAGCAATATAAGAAGGCAATTTGCTGTATGGGAATTGGATATATTAATTAATAATAAAAGCCTGTTACACATTTTTTAAAATATGATGTGTCTATAAAACTGTGCTGCTCATGAACACAAGGATGTCCTTCATATTATTGGTATTACACAAATATGTGATGGTCTAGAGTTGTAAGACCTAACTGGAGTATTTTAGGAAGTACAGGTGTGCCTGCTTCATCATTGGTAGTGATATCTGATGATATATGCTAATAAATTTTACTGTTCTCTCTGACACTAAGGGAAAAATGTCTTTATGGTTCTTAACTTGAAAAATATATTCTGATCTTCAAAACCTAATAAGGGGGATTGAGACAAATCTACTTATGTTATACCATCCTTGATTATTGACTTTCATTGCATCTAGTAATTAAAACATGGCAACTATTTAGAATCATGTGGTATGAATACAAAATATTCAAAACTGAAAATAGCCCAGAAATTAATTATTTTAAATAATTCATACAGATAAATTTCCAATAATAATTGGCAAATTAAGGGTTAAATATGAACACATGAATTTAAAAAGTACATTAATGCATTTGATGCTACGTTATTTTATCAATACTGGCTTTTATATGAAAAAGAAGTAAGACTCTGAACCTCTACAAGTTGTCTTCTTTTTTAATTTACATTTTTGTTTATTCTTCTGTCATATATTACACGTAGGGAAGTTTCCCCTCTGTCTTCTTCTCACAACCCCTCCACCACCAATCCATTCTCCATTTATCTTTAGAAAAAGGTAGGCCTCCAAGAAATATCAACCAAACACACCATATATGTTACATTAAGACTTTGTACCTCCCCTCATATTATGGCTGGACAAGTAACCTGCAGGAGTAAAAAGTATTCCTAAAGCAGGCAAAACAATCAAAGAAAGCCTGTCTCTGTACCAATGCCATGCAGTTTTTACCATTATTGCTCTGTAGTACAGCTTGAGGTCAGGGGTGATGATTCCTCCAGAAGTTCTTTTATTGTTGAGAATAGTTTTTGCTATTCTGAGTTTTTTGTTATTCCAAATGAATCTGAGGATTTCTCTTTCTAACTCTGTGAATAATTGAGTTGGGGTTTTAATGGGGATTGCATTGAATCTGTAGATTGCTTTTGGCAAGATGGTCATTTTTACTATATTAATCCTGCCAATTCATGAGCATGGGAGATCTTTCCATCTTCTGAGATCTTCTTCGATTTCTTTCTTCAGAGACTTGAAGTTCTTGTCATACTGATCTTTCACTTGCTGGGTTAGATTCACACCAAGGTATTTTAGATTATTTGTGACTATCGTGAAGGGTGTCATTTCCTTAATTTCGTTCTCAGCCTGTTTATCTTTTGAGTAGAGGAATGACAAGGACGTATGCTCCACTATGTTCATAGCAGCCTTATTTGTAGTAGCCAGAAGCTGGAAAGAACCCAGATGTTCTTCAACAGAATAATGGATACAAAAAATGTGGTACGTTTACACATTGGAGTATTTCTCAGCTATTAAAACCAGTGAATTAGAAAAATTCTTAGGTAAATGTATAGAATTAGAAAATATCATTCTGAGTGAGGTAACCCAATCTCAAAAGAACACACATGGTATTCAGTCACTGATAACCGGATATTAGCTCAGAAGCTCGCAATACCCAAGTTTCAATTCACAGACCACATGACGCTCATGAAGAAGGAAGACCAAGTGTAGATGCTTTGGTTCTTCTTAGAAGGAGTAACAAAATACTCAAGGGAGCAAATAGGGAGACAAAATGTGGGACAGAAACTGAAGGAGGGGCCATCTGGAGACCGTCCCACCTGGGTATCTATCCCATGTGCAGTCACTAAAGGTAGATGCTGATGTGGATGTCAGGAAGTACATGCTGATAGGAGCCTGTTATAGCTGTCTTCTTAGATGTCTGCCAGAGTCTGACATATTCAGAGGCAGGTTCTCACAGCTAATCATTGAACTGATCAAGGGGTTCCCATTGGAGGAGTTAGAGTGAAGACTGGAGCTAAAAGGATTTGCAGCCCCATGAGGAGTGCAACAATACCAACCAACCAGTGCTCCCAGGGTCTAAACCACTAGCCTGGGAGCACTTAGGGAGGGATCCATGACTCCACCTGTATATGTAGGTAAGGATGGCCTTGAAAGACATAGATGGGAGAAGGAATACTTGGTCCCACGAAGGCTGGACTCTGAGTGTGGGAATTCAAGGGTGGGGAGGTGGGAGTGGGGGTGGGTGGGGGCACATCCTCATAGAAGCAGAAGGAGGGGGATGGGATAGGGGGTTCCTGGGCGGGGAGGAAATGGCATAAGGGGAAAACATCTGAAATGTACATAAAATATCCAATAAAAAATAAAAAATAAATAAAATGTATGCTGTAGAAGATTATTTGTATGGTTAAAAAAAAAAAAGAATCAAAGAAAGCTCTTGCTCTCACACGAAGAAGTTCCACAACAAAAGAAACTACATAACCATACTGTATGTGGAATGGCTATTTTAGATTTATCCACATTCCCTGATTGTCAGTTCAGCTTCTCTGAGCTCCTATGGACTCATATTAGTTGAGTGTATAGGTTTTATTCTGGAGAACTTGTCCCCTCCTGCTTCTACAATTCTTGCTATCCATTTTCGACGGGATTCCTGGCCTCTACCTAATGTTTGGTGATGGGCCTCTGCATCTGTTTCCATCAGTTGCTGGATAAATAGTCCCTGATGACTATTATGAGAGACTTCTGTGCGTGAACAGAGCAGAAAATAAGTAGAAATCATTTTACTGATTTATTTGTTCTATTGGTGATGGGTTCTATCCTAGACATTTGGGCTATTAAGCATCTAGGTCCTGTCCCTTCAGTGTCACGAGTGGGTTCCCACTCATGTCATGGATCTCAAGCTGGATTTGTCTTTGGTTGGCCACTCCCACAATTTCTGTCCCACCTTTACCACAGCACATTTTATAGGCAGAACTATGAGAAAAATTGCAGCAAAGTCCCGGGGGCCTCTCCTCGTGGCAGGTCCCAGTAACTCAAGACAGTCCAGAGTACCAAAGACTGGAAGCTTTGGCGATGGTAGGCCGCAATGATACAAGAAGTCTGTGGGTTCCAAGAGTTTTATTGCCATGGTGTGGTAGTTGGATCTGGATGTGCACCCCGCCCCCCTACCCGTTAAGCCAGGGGAGAGCTGGTTTAAATAGGGAGGGGAAAAAGAGGTTGAGTTGGGAAAAGGAATAACTTAATTTAGCTACACCTCCTGGCCTTTAGGTACCTCATGAATATGGAAGTCTCTTGAGGCTGAAGCCTGTAGTCATGCCCTCTACCTCTAGGTGGATGGGGACGCAAAACTCTCTGGGAGGAGCTGCTCTGAGCCAAATGTGTCTACAAGGTACAGGTTAATGGAGATGTAACCCACTTGTTAGGAGCCTGGATTCTGGGAGCATGGGGAAATGTATTCCATCCCTTGCAGGGTCTCTGGCCATTTCCAAGCCAATGCTCTACCAAAACCCAAGACCCCTTTAGGGTCCTACACAGGACAAATTGTTAAGACGAAGGTTTTGAGACTTAGTTGATGTCCCAATATTTCCACTAGAAGTCTTACCTGGTTATAGCAAGTTCAGGCTCCATATTCCCCCTTACTAGAAGTAAGCTATGCTCGCCCTCGCAAATTCCTGGGAATTTGTACTGCACTAGGTTTCTACCTCACTTCTGAAATATTTCCCAATTCCAGTCATCTGTCCTAGTTCTGTCTTTGTCCATCTTTCTTTGACCTGATTCCTTTTGTTCTTGTCTAATCCTGCCCCAGTTTACTGTGATATCTATTTTTCCCCTTCCAAGGGTGATTCATGTGTTCCATCTTGAGCCCTCCTTGTTACTTAGTATCTCTGGGTATGTAGATTATTATGTATTTATCCTTTACAACTTATATCCACTTATAGAGTACATACCATATTTGTCTTTCTTGGTCTGAGTTATCTCACTCAGAATCTTTTTTTTTTCTGATTCCATCCATTTTCCTGCAAATTTCATGATGTTATATTGTTTTTAAAGCTGAGTGATACTCAGATGTTATTCCATTATATAAATTTTTTTATCCATTTTGTTATTCAGTTAGGGGCATCTAGGTTGTTTTCTGGCTATTATGAATAAAGTTGATATGAACATTGCTGAGCAACTGTCTTGTGATAGAAGGAAGCTTCCATCCTTTGGTTATATGCCTATGAGTGGTATAGCTGAGTCTTGAAGTAGAGTGATTCCAATTTTCTGAGAAACAGCCTTAGTGATTTCCAAAGTAGGTGTAGAATTTGAACCCCCTACTAGCAATAGAAAAATGTTCACCTTGCTCCACATCCATGAGCTGTAGAGTGTGTTTTTGATCTTAACCATTCTAACAGGTGTATAATGAAATCACAAAGTCATTTTGACTTGCAATTCCCTAATGGGTAAAAATGATGGACATTTATTTAAGCACTTTTTGGACATTTGAGATTCCGCTGTTGAGAATTCTGTTTAGATTTGTATGCCATTTATTTAGGTCAATTGATTTGCTGATGTTTAGTTTCTTGAGTTCGTTATATATTTTGGATATTAGCCCTGTGTTGGATGAGAGGTGATTAAAACTTTTTTCCACTCTGTAAGCTGCTATTTTGACCTCTTGACTAAATACTTTGTCTTACAGAAGCTTTTTAGTTTCATGATGGCCCACTTATTAGTTGTTGGTCTTAGGCTCTGAGTTATTGGTGTTCTGTTTACCAGATTGTCTCCAGATTGCTAATGCTTTTAAGCTATTCCCCACCTTCTCTTGAATCAGGTTTGGTATATCTGGTGTTATGTTGAGGTCTTTGATGCACTTGGACTTGAGTTTTGTGTGTGATATTAGATATGGATCTATTTCCATTCTGCTCCATGCAGATATCCAGTTAGACCAGCTCTATTTTCTGTAGATGCTTTACTTTTGTCACTGCAATTCTGTCTTCTATCAAAAAGCAGGTGTCCATGGGTGTATGGCTTTAAAACTAAATATCTAATTAGATTTTAGTGATCAATGCTTCTGTTTTTATGCCAATATTATTCAATTTTTATCACTATAAGTCTGCAATTAAGCATGAAATCAGGAATGGTGATACCTCCAGGTGCTCTTTTATCTTATAGGATGGTTTTAGCTATCCTGGGTTTTTTGTTTTCTATATGAAGGTAAGTATTCTTCTTTCAAGATCTGAAAAGAACTGTGTTCAAATTTTGATAGGGATTACATTAAACTGAGGACTGCTTTTGGTGAGATGGCCGTTTTTATTATGTCCCTCCCAGTGTTCCATGAGCATGGGCAATCTTTCTAGCACTAGCTTGTTTAGAGTTATGCCAAGATATTGTGACTGTTGTGAAAGGTGTTACTTTCCCATTTTCTTTCTTTTTTAAAGATAAATTATATTTATTTTTAATTTATTTTTCAAATTACATTTTGATTTAGGGTTTCAGTGTGTGTGTGTGTGTGTGTGTGTGTGTGTGTGTGTATCAAGGCTAGTGAGTAAAGGTCAAATGATAATTTAAGGGTTCCTAGAATCAAACTCAGATTACAAGAATTAGAGGGAAGATTCTTTATCTGAAGAGTCATTTCTCCAGCTACTTAAGTTGTTCAAATCACTTTATTATTACATTTTTCTTGACATTTAGCAAAGTTCTTTCATTCAACTTTTGTGTGACCCTACCATGCAGCCATCAATACCCCCTTTTTAAATTTCCCTAATTTATTTTTCAGTTCATTTGTTGTCTATATATAGAAGGGCTACTTTTCTTTTTTCTTTTTCTTTTTCTTTTAATCTTTAGTTATTCTATGCAGCCACTTTGCTGAAAGTGTTTGTCAGCTGTAGAAGTTCCCTGGTAAAATTTTTGGGATCAATATTGTATATCAGTGCATCATTTCTGATTTGCATCCCCTTATTCTCTGTTAGTTGTCATTTTGCTGTTTCTAGAACTTCAAGTTCTAGATACATTTATAGATATGAGAATTGGGAGCCTTGTCTTGTTCCAGATTTTGGTGGAGTTTCTTTGGGTTTACTACCATTCATTTCGGTTTTGACTTTTTATTTGGTGTATGTTGCCTTTATTATGTTAAGGTCTGTCCCTTGTTTTCACAAGATTTCCAAAGTTTATAACATGAAGTGATGTTGGACTTTGTCACAGGGTTTTACATCATCTAATAAGATGCTCTAAGGTCAAGAACAGACAAATGGGACCTCATAAAATTGTAAAGCTTCTGTAAGACAAAGGACACTGTCAATAGGACAAAATGGCAACCAACAGATTGGGAAAAGATCTTTACCAATCCTACCTCCAATAGATGCCTAATATCAAATATATAAAAAGAACTCAAGAAGTTAGACTCCAGAGAACCAAATAACACTATTTAAAAAATGGAAAACAGAGCTAAAAAGAGAATTCTCAACTGAGGAAATTTGAATAGCAGAGAAGCACCTAAAGAAATGTATCAATATCCTTAGTCATCAGGGAAATGCAAATCAAAACGACCCTGATATTCCAACTCACACCAGTCAGAATGGCTAATATCAAAACCTCAGGTGACAGCAGATGCTGGCAAAGATGTGGAGAAAGAGAAATACTCCTTCATTGCTGGAGGGGTTACAAGCTGGTACAACGACTCTGGAAAGCTGTCTGGTTGCTCAGAAAATGGACATAGTACTACCTGAGGACCCAGCTACACTGCTCCTGGGCATATAACCAGAAGATGCTCCAACATGTAATAAGGACACATGCTTCACTATGTTCATAGCAGCCATATTTATAATAGCCAGAAACTGGAAAGAATCCAAATGTCACTCAACAGAGGAATTGATATAGAAAATGTGGTACATTTGCACAGTAGAGTACTACTCAGCTATTGAAAACAATGAGTTCATGAAATTTGGAGGCAATGGGATGAAACTTGAAATATCCTGAGTGAGGTAACCCAGTCACAAAAGAACAAACATGGTATGCACTCGCTGATAAGTGGATATTAGCCCAAAAGCTTGGAACACCCAAGATACAATTTCTAGACCATATGAATCTCAAGAAGAAGGAAGACCAAAGTGTGCATGCTTCAGTGCATCTTAGAAGGGGGAACAGAATACTCACAGGAAGAAATATGGAGACAAAATGTTGAGCAGAGACTGAAGGAGAGGTCATCCGGAGAATGCCACATCTGGTGAGTCATTTCATACACAACTGTCAAACCAGGATGCTATCAGGGATGCCATGAAGTGTTTGTTGACAGGAGCCTGATATGGCTGTCTCCTGAGATGCTCTGTTAGAGCCTGAAAAGTACAGAGGCAGATACTCGAAGTCAACCATTAGACTGTGCACAGGGTCCCAGTTGGAGGAGTTGGAGAAGGGATTGATGGAACTGATGGAGTCTGCATCCCTGTGGGGGAATCAACAGTGTCAACTGGCTAGATTATCCCGGAGCTCCCTGGTACTGGACCACCAACCAAAGAGTACACATGGAGGAACTCATGGCGTTGGCTGTGTATGTGGCAGAGGATGGCTTTGTTGAACATCAGTGGGAGGAGCAGCCCTTGGTCCTGTGGGGGTTCGATCCCCAGGGTAATGGAATGCCAGAGTGGGAAGACAGGAGTGGGTAGGTGAGTGGGTGGAGGAGCACCCTAATAGAGGCAAGGGGAGGGGGATGAGATAGGGGTTTCCAGAGGGGAGAGCTGGAAAAGGGATAACATTTGAAATACAAACAAAGAAAATATCCAATAAAAAAATCCCCGAAGTTAATATTTAAAATTAAATATTAAGAAGCTATGTTTAATATTATTTGCCATATACTACTAAGTACTGTTAATTACCTTTTTTGTAAGAGAAATTCTACATTTCATATTTCAACATGTTGAATTTCTTATTTCACAAAAGTGTGGTAAATGATATTTCTATTCCATCAAATACTTGAATGTATATTCACAGTAACACAATGTGGTACATTGTACAAAACCATGTATTAAAGCTTAAGTAAGTAGTAACACCTTTACAAGCTGCATAAAGCGGGAGACAATTAGCCACTTTAGTGTTTGCTATGTTGATATTTTAGCTTAAAAGCAACACTTTTCAATAAATCAGAGGTTCTGAGTCTTTGAGCTAATTAAATACAGTCACAAATCTGAAATAGGTCTAAAGAACAAACAAGAGACTCCATAAGTGAATGATCTTTCCAATCCAGACCTAAGCCCCCAGCCAGTGTCAAGACTGCTGCAACTCACTTTACTTGGACTTTCTAATGTAGCTTTGAATAAGATTGGGAAACTATTTTCTATAATTTAGAGAGTGATGAAGTAGGAAGTATGAGAAAGACCACAGAAGCTGTAGTTCTGAGGTATATGGCCTAAAACATGTCTTCCTGAACAGAACTGAATTATACAGTGAAGGGTAAAAGAATTGTCTGGGCAATAGACCATTCAAATTGCATTATGAGTTCTAAATACATATATATAAACAAATATATAAACAAATAAGTAAATAAAGCCATGAGGAATATAAAGAAATAGGAAATAAATGATGAGGGGATAATAGTAAAATACTAGTAAACTCAAATTTCAGATCAAACCAGATAGAGAAACTGCCAGGTACTCATATATATATATATATATATATATATATATATATATATGTGTGTGTGTGTGTGTGTGTGTGTGTGTGTGTGTGTGTATGCACACGTGGGTGTGCATGAGTGTGTGTATGTATATAACTTTAAAAAAAGAAATTCAAAGAAATTTAAATTTATTAGATACTATTAACAGATTTAATATAGTATGAAATTGAATGGCCTTATAATAAACCATAAGAAAATACTCCATATGTAATACACAGAGAAAAATGTCTCAAAATCAACATAGTTGAACCCAGCATGGTGTTATTTGACCTGTAATCTATGAACGTGAGAGATTAAGAGAGACTGATCAAGAGAGATGGGTGAAGGTTCAGGGGACAAGTCACTATGACTCTGCCTATGACTCGCTTGTCCTTATCTAAGTTGGTATTGTCTGCCATGGGTACCTATTTACAAGGTCTATGACTACTCAGGCTTGTAAATTTCCACAAAAGCTGCCTGTTGACATTAGCTTATAGCCATCTGTTTCAATGTTTTTCCACAGAGACCCAAGACTTCGTCTTAGTATACATGTATGACAGGCCTATTGCTGATTTTAGGCCTATGGCTGATTTTAGGCCTACAGTGTGTAAGCAGGGCTACCCCTGACATCTCCTCCCTTCTCTAAGTATAGAAGGGTTGTGGCAATTCTAAACTTGCGAAGGCGGGGACAGAGGCCTGACCTCCAGTATTTGAAGGGGACCTTGTAATGGCTCCAGTCCCCCTGTCGTTGTCCAGTGAGGCATGAGGGCCATACCCGTCCCGATGTATTTTTCCTGCAGAGGGGATACTTTAGACATCAACCCCTATGCAGTCAGCCTTGTCCCTCAGGGAACCCAGAGAGATATTTTTATCTTTTATCTATATTCCCTTGCAGTGCTTAGCCTCGCAGCCTAAGCAAGAATTCAGATCGCCTGACAAAGGGGGTTCTTGGTGGCCCCTCTCTGCTTGGTCTAGGGGCAGAAGTCCCCCCTTTTAGGTTGGGTGGAGATGGGTTTTGGAAACACCCTGTATAAAGTAACAACCTCATCTTGAGTCTCGTGGTCCTCCATAACTATCTAATGATAATGTATCTGAGTAGGATTTGCTACCAAATTATTTATCTGTTGTATCACAGAGTTAGTCCGCCTATTTGAGAGCCAGAGACCAGCAGAAAAAAGCAAAAAGAACCCAAATAATGGTCCCAAGATGGGAGGAAATAGGGTTGACAACCTTGGAGAGGCTGAAAACCAATTCTTGTACCAGCCTTCGTCTGTCTCTTCCTCTCTCTGATTTTTCTTAGGGCCTTCACTACCTGTTTCATGCTCTCTTTAACCCTCCTTGTCTTGTCTATGTAAAGGCAACCTTGTTCTTTAACAGCTGTACACAGTCAAGAGCTGTACACAGCCTTTTCTATTGTAATAGAGTAAATCAAGTCCAATAAGGATCTTTGCGATTTTAGAAGGTCTCTTCAGACAGCGAAACGAGGGATTTCTTCAGATTAGTGATGTCAATCTCTAGCTGTTTGATGTTCTTGTCAGTGGGCCTTCAAAGGTCTGAGTAGTGTAAGTTTGGGGGCCAGCATCTGGATTAGAACTTCCAACAGCAGACATCATGGGATGCTGCCTGAGTTAAAGCTCCTGGGAGTCCCTCTTCCACTCGGTTTTCTTGGGTTGGGTGCTGAGCTGCCGCCTGTGACCTGCTCTATGCTCCCTCAGAGATTTTTAAATGAAACATAAAAAGTATACTTTATTAGTCTAAAAGAATGAAAGGAAGAAAATAAATAGTAATGATAATAGTTAAATAAATATATTATAAATAGTATATATAGAAAAATAGTATATATATATGACATTTGACTGAATTATATTATATATTAATCAAATCATTAATACAATTAAAATTCAGTGGCCAAGGAACATTGTAGAAAATATAATAGCTCATATATAGCTCATATATAATTATTTCTTTCGAAGAAATGCAGTTAAAATATAATGACAAAAATGCCTGGGTCTGGATGACTTTCAATGCATTCCATAAAGGCATTAAATGCTTGAAAACTACAGTGGTTGTATTAATATCAAAGAAATCCACTTTAAGTTAAAGTATATTCCATTAAATGACAAGTATATTTAACAGAGTCAAAGTAGAGAGTCTTGAAGACGTTTGCAACCACATCTTCATTCAGAATTTAACCATTTAATATAGCACATGTTCACACTGTCATTATGTAAAAATGCTTGAAAACTTTTTTTTTTACTAAAAATCATTATATTTATGCAAAGTTGTATTTATGGACTGATACAGTTATAAATAAATCATTGTGTTCATACATACAAATCTACATGGGGTTGTTCAAAACATGGAAACATAGAACAGTACAACCAGTACAGGAAATTAGGTAAAACATTAAAATATACAGAATCATTCTAAATGTAGAAAGGAAGAAGACAAATAATAATGAAAAATAAATAAATGATCCAACATAGAAATATGGTAAACATAGAAGCCAGGACAACATCCTGGTTCTGCATAGCTCAGGTTATTTAGTATCTCCTCTGCAATTAGACAACTGTACTCTCCCATCCCCCTGGGACACCGAAGTGCTCACACAGATTTTTAAATGCCTCATTAGCTAATGTTTTTCTTCATTATGATAGCCCTTTCTGTATAATACCTTTTTGATGACTCAGCACAGAACAATATTTTGTTGTTTGTTGTTCAAGCTGTCTCCAAAAAGGGACATTGGAATTTAGCTTGGCTTTAAAAGGACCTTATCTTAACCACAGATTCAAGTGAGAAGTCTTTTCTTTTCTCTGCTCTTTATTTCATATCATATAGTTGTTGATAGTAAAAAAAAAAAACCAATAAAACAAAGCTGATATAATTTTAAAACTTGGTTTAGGTCAAACACTTCCAATAAAAAATTGTAAGGGTAAGTGTGTGTGTGTGTGTGTATGTGTGTGTATGTGTGTGTGTGTTTATGAGTGTGAGCTAGGGTGTGTACAAGTGTGTTTGTATAACTGTATGAATGTGTGTGTGCATGTGTCTGTACATACACTAAAAATTCAGTAAGTGACTCTGAGGGCTAGGGTAAGGAAAAACAACTAGAAATAACTAATGACTATAGAGAGATGGATACGCCTGTTGAGTCCATTTATAGGAGAGCTATGAAGAACTACTTCAAGGAGTACCATTTGTAAAATATGGTGGGAGAGATGGAGAGTGTAATGGAAGAGATTTCTGGTGAAGAAACTCTTAAGAGTACAGTTCTGTGTGATATAAGAGGGTGCTTAAAGATCTGAATACAAGTTGATCTGAGGTGAGGTATGCAATGTGAAGAGAATTTGGAGATTAATTTGTAAAGGTCATGAGAGCCTGTTCACACAGGATATTGTAGGAGAGGAAACTGTATTTAAGAGCTTTAATAAGCTGTGTCAGATCAGACTGTCATATTTTAAAAGGATCACTACAGATGAAGAGTTGAGTAGAACTCTCTGAAATGGGAGATTACGTTATTCAGGCTGCATCTTGAAGGAAGAACAGACAGTTTTTGATGATGTATTGGCACAGTAGAAAGGGGAAAATCAAAAACTGTCATGTTTGAAATGAGAATCTGAGTGAATAATGGTACCATTCCCTATAGGACAAAAGTCAGAAAAAAGACTAGGCAGGGTCACGGACATCTAGAGGGGAACCTAGGCATTTAGGGACAGCATGCTTGAATTTTGTATTAGATATCCAAGTGAAAATCAGGCAGGAGATAAAATTAACTAGAACACATTGATTTTGAGCTTGGGAAAGGGTCATATCTAGAGAAATAAATCTACTTGTCATCTATAGCTTTTCTGTGTCACTTGGGAAATATGGGTAGAAACTAGGAAAGGGCATTGAGTCAAAAATAAAATCTTTTAGGAAACAATCATTCAAAGGATTATACTTTGAAATCATGCAAGATCAAATATGATATTCTATATAATTTTTAAAACTCATGTTGATTACTGTGTAAATGAAATAATATTTACCAATCAAATAAGTTTGTTTATTAAAAAGTTAATTTTTAAATAATCACATAAGCAGAGGTAACATAGTGTTTATTTTTCAGGTTGAATTGAAAAAACTTTTTAATATCTTTTGTTCATCTATCAAAAAAGTCCATGTTGCCTCTAATTGAGCACAATGCATTATAAGGACTACTCTGTTAAAGGGATATGTTGAGACTCCACAGGTAGTCCATTTATAAGGCTGTGTATCAGTGAAACTTGCAATAGTTAAACAGTGTTTTCCAGGCAAGGTACACAGAAATCCAGCAAAGATGACTGTAAGGCACAAGACCTTCACAAGATCATAGCAAATCCAACCAACAAACCCAAAATAAGTATGATGGAACTCAAAATATCATTAAGTTTTTTCTTTCTTGTTTATTGGATATTTTATTTATTTACATTTCAAATGTTATCCCCTTTCCTGGTTTCCCCTCCAGAAACCCCCTATCTAATCCCCTCTCCTCCTGCTTCTGTGAGAGTGCTCCTCTATCTACCCGCTCTCTTCTCCCTGCCCTGACATTTACCTACACTGGGGCATCGAGCATTCACAGGACCAAAAGCCTGTCCTCCCATTGATGCCCAACAATACCACCCTCTGTTAAAACTACAGCTGGAGCCATAAGTCCCTCCATGTGTACACTTTGGTTGGTGGTTTAGTCCCTGGGTGCTTGGGTGTGTGTGTGTGATTGGTTGATATTGTTTTTCTTCCTGTGGGGTTGTAAACCCTTTCAGCTCCTCCAGTCCTTTCTCTAACTTTTCCATTGGGGACCCCATGCTCAGTTCAATGGTTGGCTGCATACATCTACCTCTGTATTTGTCAGGCTTTGGCAGAGACTCTCAGGAGACAGTTATATCAGGCTCCTGTCAGCAAGCACTTCTTGGCTTCCGTAATAGTGTCTGGGTTTGGTGTCTGTAGGGGATGGATTCCCATGTGTGGCAGTCTCTGGATGGCCTTTACTTCAGTCTCTGTTCCACACTTTTTCTCCATATTTACTCCTGTATTTTGTTTCTCCTTCTAAGAACTCACACATCCACACTTTGGTCTTACTTTTTGAGCTTCATGTAGTATATGAATTGTTTCTTGAGTATCCCAGACTTTTGGGCTAATATCCACTTATCAGTGAGTGCATACCATGTGTGTACTTTTGTGACTAGGTTACCTTACTCAGGATGATGTTTTCTAGTTCCATCCATCTGCCTAAGAATTTCATGAATTCATTGTTTTTAATAGCTAAATAGTACTCCATTGTAAATGTACCACATTTTCTGTATCCATTCCTCTGTTGAAGGACATCTGGGTTCTTCCCAGTTTCTAAGGCATCTATGAACATAGTGGAGCATGTGTCCTTCACATATATGTTGGGGCATTTTTGAGTATATGCCCAGGAGTGGTATAGCTGTGTCCTCTGAAAATACTATGTCCAATCTTTTGAGGAACCCACAGATTGTTTTCCATAGTGGTTGTGGACCAGCTTGCAATCCCACCAACAAGGAAGTAGTATTCCTTTTTCTCCACATCCTCAGTTAACTGATGAGCTTTTGATAATTGATGGCTGCTATACTAAGGAAAATCTACTTTCCACAGGGTTACCGTTGGAACTCACTGAGAGGTGCTAAGTTCTCATTAAATAGTCTTATATACACAACCATTGGGAAGAAAAAATGATGAGTCTGGGACTAGGGGAACATAGGAGTGGAGGAAATCAGAGTGGTTTTGATAAAAAATGTTATAGACATGAATGAAATTCTCAAATGTTAATTAATTGAATGCTAAATATTTATTTTTTAACTTGGGAAGTCATATTTTATACTTTCCTACTTATGGTTTTTTCTTGAGTCATTTGGACTTGGCTACCTATTTTATTTTATTAAACATTTCATTGATATACATTTCAAATGATATCCCATTTCCTGGTTACATGGAGGGATCCATGGCTCCAAACACATATGTAGGATAGCATTGTTTGACATCAATTGGTGGGGAGGCCCTTAGTCCTATGGAGGTTTGATACCAGTGTAGGGGGATGTTCTATTTATATATTTGTAATATAATTAATGTTTAAATAAATAGTAAATAGAAAGGCTTAAGGATAATAAATCCCCTTCATGAACATTTTAATATGTACAGTACAAAAAAAATCAAAGATTGGAATAAAGGATTATAAATATACAATAATAACTGAATAAATTAACCGTGGAAAAATAACAAAACAACAAATAACAGTTTTGAATTAACACTGCCAAATCTTCAGTGGATAATTTTTTGGTTATAGATGTTCATTGCAGCAATCTAATCATTATTAAGGCTGTTGATTACTTTTTAAAATGCATATGACAAAAATGAAAAATAATAACACTTATATAACAAAGCCAAATATATATATTATATAAATTTCATATGTCTACTATCTGATGACTCCTAAATCAGAATATTCAAATTAATTCTGTTCCTTATTAGTATATTCAAATCCATTCATCAATCATTTAGGTAATTTAGTTCCAGTTAGTTGCTTATTAAATATTGTTCAATATTTACTTAATATTATGCAAAATTTATTAACTCACATGCCAATATTACTCAAGTTACCTTTTGAAATTTATCACAGCACATTCTAATTACTTAGAGAGCCATAGGTTTGCAGAAGCCATCTGTGTAACACTCCCTAGTTTCTATTTAATTATATATCAATAAATAACATCAAAATAAAGTATTAGTTTTCTAATGTTCGTTCACAGTCTCTTGAATTCATGTGCTTAAATTAGTATGCATAAAAGATGAACTTATTTTAGATAAATATTTATTTTATGCATATTTGATAGTATAGTATTTTTTAAATCTGGAAAACCATAGAAATTCATGTAAAAGCTAGTCTGTAAAATTTTCCCAGCTTAAAAATAATATTTTTATGTTAAAAATATAATGTTTTGTTTTAGATGAGTTAAGTATTTTTCTTTAAATTTTAAACAACTATTATACTAGTGAGAAAATAAGAATGTCATAAAATGTGATCTGTAGAATTCATGAAAACTCCATTGAAATTCCAATAACATTTTTTGCAGAATAGAAACAAAACAAAAAGTAAGTGAAACAAACCACAAAACAAGTAGCCAAAGCAATGTTGACAAAAAACATAGCAGGCACCGTATTACAAAGCCTGATTTTAAATGGCAGTAATGAATCATTTTGCAAAAATAGTGTGTAGTTCATACAAAAATACTTACTAACCAATTAAACAGAACAGAGGACCCAAAACTCAAACCATGAGGACATTTGCTTCTTGACAAAAGTACCAAAACTAGGGTGAAAAGCAGACTC
Source organism: Grammomys surdaster (assembly GCF_004785775.1). Classification (NCBI taxonomy): domain Eukaryota; kingdom Metazoa; phylum Chordata; class Mammalia; order Rodentia; family Muridae; genus Grammomys; species Grammomys surdaster. The sequence continues at coordinate 30,719,388 of NW_021604564.1, read as the reverse complement.
TTCAGTAAAATATGCTATGAATACTGGATATCCATATGGAAAAGAAATAATTGATCACCTTATTACCTATAAATACCACAGCTGTCATTTGTTACTTTGGATGGTTTAAAGCTGTTTAAAAGATAAAATTTAACATATAATGCTAAAAGTGTAGGAATATAAAAAAATGCTTACTCCCCTCTAACTATAGTAATAAATATCCCCACTATCATTCTATATTGAGGAGGAAGAAAGGTTTGCTTATATTAGCCATTTAATACCTGTAATATTCAATACACTTAAGGACTGATATACCCATTGAGGTATATCAAATGTATCTATACATTTTAAACTATTCCTTTCTTAGTGTATGAAAGCATAAAATTCACAAAAAATATGAATCATATAAAGTTGGTCTAATACACTTGATCATTTAAATGTTTCAATAATTACTGAATTGCTTACTATGAGTTGTTTTATTTTTAAATTAAAAAGTTTATTGTCTTGTTGATGTCTCTTGTTCATCCATTAGAAAGCTGTATTGTCTTTTGTTTGACACAAGAAAGTGAGCTGTGTTTTTACAACAGAAAATAAGTGTCATAATTGCCTTAAGTTCAAATGCCAGGTTTCCTGGTGTATGTGAGGTGGTTTTGTGACTAAAGCAGACATGTTCTTTTCAGGGAGAGTCTCTTTGTAGCAACAGAAGGTGAATGCAGAGAAGACTATGGAAAACTGCTCCCAAATCTTTCCAGTGCACATTCATTCATCACGGGACTTTGGGAGGGATTCCACTTGTTAGATTTCACATCAAAGATGGAACACAAACGTGTCTAATGGAGGCTTTTGTCCCATAACTCCTACTAAAAGAGAGCTTGACTCAGAAGGTCTTTAATCAAATACCCAAAATTATCAAAATGAAACAATCAAACTTATGGTTGCCATTCCTTATCCTCAAAAACCCAGTAAGACCCACAGCAACACAGCAGGCTTTCCCTCTCTGCATTGATTTTAACAACCAGTAAGATAGCATAGGCATGCATTGCTAACAGTTCATTTCAAAATAACAAAATAAGCTATGCTTTAATAATGATTTGTTAATTTTTACTTTACATGTATAAATTCATATGACTGTCTGTTTGTTTGTAGGTATGTGTATCATGTGCGTGACTAAAGACTTCAGAGGTGAGAAAAGGGCATGATATCTCCTAGAACTAGAGTTACAGGCAGATGTGAGCCACCATGTGTTGTTGGGAATAGATTAAGAGTCCTCTGTAAAAGCAAGAGTGCTCTTAACTGCTGATCATGCTGATATGATTTTTAAATTTGAATTATACTTTTGAGGGCAGAGACAATGATTGGAAGTGGATAGAAAAACTTTTAGGATATTTGTAACATTTTCTTTCCTTGGGTGGTAGTTAGAGGCTGTTTTGTTTGTGATAAACACATGTTAATTATATTTAATGATTTTATGATTTTTTGTTATATTTCCAATTTTAATTATAATTTCTAAGTCTTTCTGATAGTTTAATCATTTTTAATAATTTAATAATTTCTAAATCTTTAATAACTTTTAAATCTGTTCAGGACTTCTGGTACATTCTGAAATCACAACACTTTCAGAAGAGAGGCAGTAGGATAGTGAGACTCTATCTCAAAAGCTAAGGCTGAGGATTTTGCTTAGTGGTAAAGCACTTGCCTAACATTTGCAGTGGTCTCTCTGAGTTATATCCCCAGTACTTGGATAGGAGATCTTCCAAGATACATATCTTTGATGTTCCTGCTAGCCTGTTATACAGTTCTGTTGACTTGTATCTACCATATCGGACTATCCCTGCTTCAGTTCATTATTTCAAACCTGAGATTTTATTTTCCCATATAGACTAATTTAAATGTGTAGTTATTGTTTTCTAGGCTTTCTTCCTTAAACTGTTAAATAGATTTTTTGTTAGACAATATGTCCTATTTACAATTTCCCCTCCCTTTACTCTTCCTCGTTCCTTTCTAGCTTACATTCCTTCTAGATTCACTCCTTTCCTGTCTTTCATTAGAAAAGTACAGATTTCTAAGCCAAACAGCCAACTTTGACAAAATAAAATATTTTGAGATAAAACAAAAATCCACCACATCTAGGCTGGACCAGGGAACACTAAAGAAGGAAAAGAGCCCAAGAGAACACGAATCAAAGATCCACTCGTTCATCATTCAGGAGTCCCATAAAAATCCTAAGTTGAAAGTTACTTATGCAAAGGTCCTGGTGCAAAGTCATGCAGAAACTGTGCATTCTGTTTCAGTCTTTATGTGCTCATATGAACTTTGCTCCATTGGTTTAGAGAGGCTTGTTCTTTTGATAGTCTCCATTTTGGTTTCTCTTATACTCTTACTTGCTTTTCTTCTCCAGTGTTCCCTGAGCTCTAAGGGGAGGTATCTGACGGAGATATTCCATTTAGAATGGTGTGCTCCAATCTCTCTCTCCCTCCCTCCCTCCCTCCCTCCCTCCCTCCGGACCAAAGTTCATAGCGGGGGC
>NW_021604564.1:30701884-30716785 GCF_004785775.1 Grammomys surdaster | reverse complement strand
CCCCCCCTCTCTCATGTCTGCCTGTGGGGGTCTCTTCATTTGTTCCCATCTGATGTTGGAAGAAGCTTCTCTGATGATGACTGTATAAGGTACTAACATTTCAGTCTGACTATAGCAGAATATCATTGGGAATTGTTTTAAATTTTTGTACTTTTTAAAACCAGTAGTATTTAAATTTTACCTAGGTCTCTGGATTGCCTAATCTCTGTTTCTTTGTCACTCAAGAAGTGTCAGGTATGTGCTCCATCTCATGTATTAGACCTAAAGTAAAATCATGCATTGCTTGGTTACAAATACAACTTCTGTGAAGCTATTGTGTTAGCATATCTTACAGGGAGAACAAATTGTAGGCCAAAGGTTTTATGATTGGGTTGGTGTTTATATTCCTCTTTTGATAGCCTGAAGTGCCAGGGTAATATGTGGCACACATGGAGCAGCCGTGAAGGCTCCATGTAGGCACCAGGGTAACTTCTTCATGTTCAACGAATTGTGTAGGTATTGTCTTAAGCAAGGTGACCCCTCTGTCAGTTTGCAGGGACACATTCATTGTCTTGGCAACAGCCTGGGTGGTTTTATGATTTCCTTGGTACTCCCTTGGCAACAACTTAATTGAAGTCATCTCAGCTCCTGGTTCAAAAAGTCTCTTTTGGTGACAAGAGATGGCTAGTTTGGACTCCAACTTCCCCATTATTAGGGAACCTCATTAAGATTGACTTTATATAACTTATAAAGTTTGTACTGTACTAAATTTTCCTACCATCTCTCCATGGCCCCTTAATTTCAACTGTCTCTCCCTGCATTTCCTTCTTCAACCTTACCTTCTTTCCTACTTTTAACCTGATCCTCCATTCCCTGCTATTCCCAATCCACCTATAAAATATATTCTATTTCTTCCTTCTAGGGAGATCAATGTTTGCCCCACCACCCTAGTCTCCTTCTCTATACCTTAATGCTCCAGACTTAAAGTTTGTAGCTTGATTATCATTGTCTTAACACTTAATATCTACATATAAGTGAATGCATACCATATTTATCTTTCAGCATCTAGGGTACCTCACTCAAAGAATAATTTTTTCTAGTTCCATTCATTTGCTCGTAAATTTTCTCATGTAATTTTTTTAAAAAAAGAGCTGAATAAAATCCCATTGTTTAAATGTACCATGTTTCATGCATGCATTTTTCTGTTGAGGAACATCTAGTTTCCAATTTCTGGCTATTATAAATAGAGAAGTGATTACCATGGTTGCCTGAGTGTACCTGCAGTTGATAGAATGAAACTTTCTTTGAGTGTATGTCCAAGAATTCTTTGGCTGTATCATGAGGTGGATCTATTCCCAAAATTCTGAAGAAATATATTGGTTTCCATAGTGGCAGTAAAAGTTTTCACTCCCTCCAACAATTTAAGAGTGTTAGCGCCTGTTCCAAATCCTTGTCAGTATGAACTGTCACATGTCTCAATGATCTTAGCCATTCTGACAGGTACAAGATGAAATCACAAAGTCGTTTTGATTTGCATTTTCCTGATGGCTAAGGATTTTGAAAATTTCTTTAAGTGTTTCTTGGTCATTTGTGTTTCATCTACATAGAATTCCGTTTCGTCTACATAGAATATGTATCTAATTTTAATTGATTTGTTTGATGTTTGAAATCAAGTTTCTTTAGTTTTTTATATATATTTTGGATATTAGTCATCTGTATAGTTTGGAGTTGGGAAAAATCTTTCCCATTCCATAGGCTGCTACTTTGTCAAAATGACAGTGTCTTTAATCTTACAGAGCTTTTCAGTTTCACAAGGTACTATTTATTAATTGTTTATCTTCATACCTGTGCTATTGGCCTTCTGTTCAGGAAGCCTTGTCCTGTGCCAATGAGTTCAAGGCTATTTCTCAGTTTATCTTCTATCAGATTATCTGTATCTTGTTTTATGTTGGGATGTATTATCCATTTGGTGTTGAGTTTAGTACAGAGTGACAATTATGGTTCTATTTGAATTCTTCATGCAGACATCCATTTTGAACTTTATCATTTGTTGAAAATTCTGTCTTTGTTCTACGCTCCATTTCTGGCTTCTTCATCAAATCTAAGGTGTCTGTCTATATGTGTGTGAGTTTATGTCTGGATCTTCAATTTTATTCCATTGAACAACATGTCTGTTTTATGCCAAAACTATGTTGACTTTTTAAAAACATTACTATGCCTCTGTGGTACAATTTGAAATCAAATCAGGGATATCTCTAGAAGGTTTTTGTTTTGTTGTTGCTGCTGGAGTTGTTTTGCTTTTAATTCTGGATTGTTTTAGTTATCCTAGGTTTATTTTGTTTCATATGATGTCAAAAATTATACTTTTAACGTATGTGAAAAATTGTGTTGAAATGTTGATGGATACTCCATCAAATCTGTAGATTGCTTTTGAGAGGATGGTCATTTTCATTATGTTAATTCTACTGCTCCATTTATAGGGGAAATCTTTTCATCTTCTGACATTTTCGTCAATTTCCTTCTTCAAAGACTAGAATTTTTTTCATACAAGTCTTTCACTTCCTTGGTTAGAGTTTCTCCATTATTCTACAATTTTTTTTCAAAGATTTACTCCACTTGATACTTTTATGCTGATGTAATAGTCTCCATTTTCTTCCAATATGCGAATTGAGTAATAATTACAAGAGTTGTGGATTTTTCTGTGACTCTGACAAATAGCATGACCAAATGCAACCTGTGGTACAAAAACCTGTTGTATTTTAACTCACATTTTCAATTCACTCTCTGTCATTGAGGAAAATTGAGGCAGGAGCTCAAGCTGTAACTCAGAAATAACTCATGGAAGAATATTGTTTCTTGCTTTGTTCCGGAGCTAGCTAGCACTCTGCTAGCTTCTAATCAGCCAGGCTCACCTACAATGGGATGGCACTGCCCTCAGTGAGTTGGGATCTCTCACATCAACTATCAATCAAGACAATTCTGCATAGAATGGCCAAATACAAATCTCTTATTATCAGTTCCCCAATTGAGTCAGAAAGAAGTAAGATCCAGTAGCATCATAGGCTATAGAGTTATCACCAGAAAAATAACAAATGTCTCAGATCTATTATGTTTTTCCTACTTATTAGGCATTAGTGAGCATTGATATTATAAAAATTATAAAAATCTATCTGATCATATTAAATCTCTTTATAAGTGCAAATGCACAGTTAATTGCTTCCTGCACTAGCAGAATATCAGCTCTGACAAAGCCTTTTTGAATTTATAAAAACTTTGTAGTAAACAGTGTATAATATTATAATTTCATATTTTGTACTTTTTACATTTCTTAGTTAATGTATAGATTTTCAATTTAAACATAATCATTATATAAGATTTTATGATTAATAATGCATTTAACATAATGCATTAGTGTATTTTCATTGATTGTTTAAACACAGAATTTTTAGCCTTTGCTCATAGAATAAATGCATGCATAATTAAGTATATTTCTTTTTGTCTTTCAAACTTCCATTATTTTCATGCTGCTAGAACTTGTAAGTACAGTTAAAATAAAAGTTACACTTCAGAAGTCAAATTGTACTCTCCTAGTAGTTCATGCATACACTTGGTTTGACTATCATCCAATACAAGATGAGAAAGGAAGCAAGAAAGATGAAATATACATTCTAAAACGGCTTTGAGATTCTTCAAAATGTCCAGTCTTTTAAGAGGATAAGTATGACTGCATGAGTTTCTATATAATATCCAACAGGAACAGGTGTTGTGCTGCCTCTGTAAACTATCACCATCCCATTCTGGACTTGGATTATTTCATTTGAATTCTGTGTTAGTTAGTTTGAATAAAATTGGCCCCATAGGCACATAGGAACTGGCATTATTGGGAGGTATGGCCTTAGAGGAAATGGGTCACTGGGGCAGGCTTTGAGGTCTCAGTTGTTCAAGTCAAGCTTAATGTTGCACACTGTCTCTTTCTGCTGGCTTCAGATCCAGATATAGAACTCTCAACTACCTCTCTACACCACCTCAGTCTGCCTCAGTGCCTTCAGGTTTCACACCATGAGGATAATGGCATATACCTCTGAACTGTAAGCCAGCCAAATTAAATATTTTCTTTTATAAAAAAAAAGCCATGGTTCCGGTGTCTCTTAACAGCACTAGAAACCCTAAGATAATTCTGTATCTTAAATATAGTGTCTAACTCCCTTGTCTGGATCTTGAATGTAAGATGAAAGCTAAGATCATCTTCCTTACCAGAAGCCTGATGTATATTTTGTTAGTTTTTTCTTTCCAAACTAAAAACTTATGCATATAAGAATAAGCAAATTTCATTGACCTAAACTTATCTTTGATGAGTGATAGGATAGTGTCATGCTCTACTGTTATGTACATTAGTCCTTTCCAAAACCAGAGCTGTTAAGTAATTTCACCCCTCTGCCTGCAGAGTGTTATATTAAAATATTATTGTTTTGAATATTTTTTTAACTCCATCCTCAAGCTATCTTTTCTCACTTTGTAACTAAGGAAAAAATACCTAAGTACAACACTAGAATGAGATGTTATTAATTGAGCCTGCTACAGGGAATCACTATGTATTTCCTACAGAGACATGTACAAGGAAAACAAAATCAATCCTTAGCTACGCACATATTGTTCTACAACTTCATAATTTCTGTGGATTTGTTGCTTATTTGTTTTCAGTACCAAGCTCAGTAATGATTTCTCTGAGAAACAAGACTACCCAGACTATAATTAGACCTGAATAAAGTCTGGCACTGAGAATGAAAGACATACAGAGAAAGCCAATATAAATCATCATCATCACAGGAGAAAAATAATTAAAACAAAAACTAAAAAAAAAATCAATGGGGATATCTTAACCTCATAAATTTATTTAAGTGATTAGTAAGTAAAAAACTCTGTGTAAAATGTAAATCCTACATATTATATATTTAAGGAGAATTTGAAACACTGGATTGTTATTTTTTTGTTTGTATTGTTTTATTCCTAAGATATAAAAGAATTATATGATGAATGGAAAAGAAAGGCAAAAGTCTAAGAAATTGCTATTTTTTAAATACAAAATAAAAATTCTCCCAAATATATTTGAAACCTATGATATATAATAAATTGTTTTCTGAAAGGACATCTCCCAAATGATAACTATTTAAATTTATGTGTATGTGTAAATAGCCAGAATTATTAAGTGTTACTTATGTGGTAAAAACTGTCACTTACTCAAGGCTTGAGATGTTACATGTCCTATGATCCACTTAGAGTAAGAAAGGAAGAAAATAAGAGCCACATGAACAAATTGAAGAAAATTGTTTTGCATGTTATTAAAGGAAACAGACTCAGGATACAGAAAGATAAAACCACCGTAAGACTCAGCAACATTAATTTACTCTGGGATATGACTTCCTTATCAAACTAAAACGTTATATTGAATCTTAAAATGATTGCATATTGATCAAAAAATGGAAAACTGTCTCTAAAACAAGAAATTTTATGCAAAAAGGAAGTCATGAGATAGGTTGAAAAGTACTTTCTAATATGGTAAACTGTAAAGTGACAGATACATGTTCACGTAAAATTCCATATGTCTATGTATCCGTGTGCATTTGTGGTTGTATATGTGTGTGTACTAATATAAAACAGTGATATAAAATATTAGTCCAAAACAGGTACAGATATTATGATAGATGCTCAAAACTGGTAACTGTAATATATATTATTATAACATTATTTTTGCACAGAAAATGGGAAGCTTGCTTTTATTTTTTATTTTATTTTACCTTTAGCCTTTTATTGATTTATTTGTGTGTGTGTGTGCATTTTACATCATCTTCCCTTCTTTCCATATCTGCTATGCACCCTCCTCAAATTAAAACAAACAACAAAAAGAACCAATCATGCAAAAATGAATCTTGCTGTCCAAGCTGCAGTGTGTCACAGAGCCTTTTGCCCAAATAATTTTCCTTGGAATCGTACATTGCAGTGAGTCATTGGTCTGGTTCTAGATTTCTGACTTTTGCAACACTATCAGTACTGGGTCTTCACAGGGATTCCTATGAGGTATATTGTTGTTGCCTTGTGTCATGGAGTCTTTGCAAGATTGGAGCTGCAGAATTGGCCCCTTCATGAGCTCTAGCAGTTCATAGATAGGGTAGATGTTGGGGTGTGCAAACTCAAATCCTTGGATTTGGGCCTGGGTGGTCGCTGAGTAACTCACATGATTGGGGCCTTATGGTAATCTTTTTAAAAGTATTCAATGAGTACTTTGGAATTATCATTTACTGTTGGAAAGACAGCTCAGCAACTAATAGAACTTGTTGCTCCTGCAGAGGATGTTGATTCAGTTTTAAGAACCTGTATTATTAAATCACAATTGCATGAATCCACTCTAAGGTATCCAAATCCTTTTTCTGATATTCATAGGCACCAGGCACACAAATGGTACATACACGTACATGCATGCAAATATTCATATGCTTAAAACAAAAAATCTCCCCCTTAAATGACCTTTATGTAGTTATCCACCACCTATGACATTTACTGTAAGTCAACTTGCTCTTCTGTAATGACCCTCATTCAGTCTAGGAAGTAGAATAGTGATAGAGATACCTCATGCAGTCCTGAGAGTTCTGAACTTGCTTGATCTTTCTATGTTATATTGATCAACTCCGTATCTCTCTGTTAGTAACTATCTATTGTGAAACGAATCTTCTAGAAGAGGAATGAGAAGTGAGTGTATTCATCAATGACAAATCATTGTCTGTTTAAAGCTATGTTTAACTGTATAATAGTATTTACTTAGTGCTTATGGCTTATTTAGCCACAGATTATTTGTTCCAGTATGTCCTGCATCTTTTAGAGTGGATTTGATTCAATCAGAAATGGTTGGATGTCTCAAAATATTCAGGCCACTGTTGCGTAAGTATATCTTTCTAGGCAGTTATCACTATAGGTTTCAGTTTTCGCAGCTGGGTAAGACTGATAATTACTTTTCTTCCATAGTAGTTAGCATTCACAGCATCCCCAGAACCATCAAATGTAGCTAGTTTTGTTGGCATGTCAGCATCAGTTTGATTTATCTGTGTGTTATGATTCTTCCATATGGTTTTACCGTCAGGCTATGGAAGGTTACCAACAATACTGACAATAACGTGTAATGGTTGTAATACTAACTCATAGGCGTGGTTTTAAGACCAATAAAAAATAAACAAAACCCCAAACCAGTCAAAATTCCAGGAGTGGGAAGTGGGCATAGATAACCATCCCTTCCTTAAGATATATCTGGCAGGATAGAAAGTCATTCCTTCTTAAGAGTGTGGCCTTTCGTTTATCAACAATACTATAATGGATAGCCTAACATACATGAGAATGTAGCTCATGTGCATTGGACTCAATAGATTTAGAATAAACAAATAAGTGGGCAAAAAATTAGGGACATATGGACATAGGGACATATGGGGGAGGAGGTAGGATGAGGAGTACAGGTAAATTTGACCAACGGACATTGTAGAAAATTAAGATGAATCAATCATCTACTGTATTTTCACAGTATACTTGTTTTCTTCAACTCCTCCACTGAAAGACTGAGAAAGAAAGAAAGAAGGAAAGAAAGAAAGAAAGAAAAAAAGAAAGAAAGAAAGAAAGAAAGAAAGAAAGGAAGGAAGGAAGGAAGGAAGGAAGAAAAGGAAGAAGAGAGTGAGATAGAAGAGGGAAACAGGAAATGAAGTTTTCAAGAACATTATTACCATTGTACAAAAGTCTAGGCATTTAAGCTTTGAAGGCAAATGGTCTCTGTACCACTTACCTCTGTTATTATATGAATTAAACTATCAATGTGTAATAAAACTTTAACAGACACACCTTGTTTCAATAAAACCTTATGAATACAGGTGGAGGCTGCATTTGTCAATTTCTCATTTAGAACACAGAACAGTCATGAAACCACACCAAGTGAATGAGAACAAGTATATTGATGAGTAAACCACTCCAGTGCAGGAGTAAAGACATCTGCATTATAGGGCCTGGGGAAACAAGGCATAGAAAACACTTGGGAGATGAATAAATTATTTCTGGAAGAGCTATTTCTTTGCAGTGATACTAGAGCAATGTATAAGACCAAACATGTGACATAGGGTTAGGGTTAGAGTTGCAAAGTTTATAGAAATGAAAATATACAGAATCTCTTCATGGGTAAAGATTGAAGCAAAGAGAAATTGTCTCAGAGAAAGAGTTATAGAAGAAATAACATGTGAAGACTTAGTGTGCACTCATGCTAGTAGATATGGCAAGGCTAAAACAATGGCTGCATTGTTTGGAATCTCTTCTTAGATTTTAATAAATTTATTTAATGTTCAATTTTGACACTGAGAAAACATTATTTTGCCTAAAAATTCAGTGAGCACTCATTCACATCCAGGGAACATTTGGTAGTGATTAAAGTTGCTTTCAGATGAAGTGAAAACTGAGAGTTGAAAGTGAAAAGTCAGGATTGACCATGTACAAAATGTAATCTAAGGTACAATAGAGGAGGCAGTGCCTGATAGAAGGTAGAAGGTAGAAGGAACTTGGCAGTCAAGGGTGTTTACGCAATGCAAAGGGATCCATTAGTCATAAAGCAGACAAATGGGTTGCTGTTAGCATATGGTGAAGATGCATAAAACACAGACCATTACTCTCTTGAAAGAAATCATCTCTGAAATTTTTACATAAATAATGTTATGAGTTGTAGGACATTTGTAAACAGTAAACTTTCAAAGGTAGTTTGTTAACTCACGCTATACTTTCGTGTGTGAAACTTTTTTTAGATCGTTAACTTAAATACAACAAAAAATGCAAAACATAAATATCCATTTTAAAATGTAAAATAATAGAAAAAAGAACCCAAACATAATAATTAGAAATGATTGTGTCTCTTTTACATACCTCTTTTGACATGGTCATTAATGCCATTATATGGTGGATGTACAAAAATAATGAAAAATAAAATAGTATTCTACTATTATTTCTATTAGCACACTGGAGGATCTTCTAGCCAGGAGACCAAGTACCTTTGACATATTTGTCACCTTGTTTATAAATGCACTTTTGACATATATGGGAGCAGTCCATCTTAACATTTTTGAGGTTAGATTGAAGACTCTGCTTTTTTTTTTCCACTAGTGATTTGTTTTTCATTTCCCTGATGATCATATGTATCAGCAATAATCTTCAAATATATCTCTCCTTGTACTTTTTAGAAGCACAAGACAATGAATTAGAAGAACTGTAGATTTTTATTCTGTTGTCTTAAGAATCATGCTTGTTTTCTGGCTGTCTCTTACCTGGGATAGAGGTGGAGAGTTCTCCTGTCATGCGGATACTAGCAAAAGAGCCACTGGAAGACTCAAGTTTCACTGTTGTCTTTTCAGGCAAATTCCTCCAAAATCAATCAAAATGAAAATCAAACAACAAAACTTGCACATAGGGATTGTTGTGCCCTATAAAAAGAAGGAGCCAACATATGTTTTATAGAGCCAGGTATGATGAGGTGAGAAGGATGCCTCTGTGAGCCCATGCTGAGGTATCACTTCCCCACTCCCTGGGCTCCCTCTACAAGTATCAGCCACATGTGGAACAGATTTTATTTAGGGAATGAGAAGGGGAGTTGGGAAAGTAGAAGAGAGACAGAGACAGAGAGAATTAGAGAGAGACAGAGAGACACAGAGAGATACGCAGTGAGAAACAGAGAGACAGAGACAAAGAGACAGAGAAGAAGAGAGAAGAAAGGCTGCCCAGAAACATGTAGAGAAGGAGAGAGGCAGAAAAGGCAAGAGGGAGAAAGGGGTCAGGGAGAGAAGAGAGACAGAGAGAAAAAGAGCCATAGCCAAATAACTGTTGGGCAGAGACTAGAAGGATGCTAACAGGGACTGTATTCAAATAAATGGTACTAAAATTTGAAAGACAAAAGTCAATAAGATCTAGTCGATGGCCCTTCATGAACTTTTATTTCTTTTAGCATCTCAGAAACTTTTAGTATCACTTCCATATTGATATATACAAACTATGGATTTAGTTTTCTGTAGTATCATGACATTTACCCCACTTTGTAATCATATTATTAATGTTTTTAAAAATTGTTTAATTTGTTAGATCAATTTAAAAATATATCATATCTCCCTCTAAAACTCCCATGTTAACCTACTCCTTGCTTTTTTTCCAAATTTATGACTTCTTTTTTTTAAATTCTGTCACACACACACACGCACACACACACACACACACACACACACAAACACACATCTAAATAGATCTGTATTTTCTAAATATATAAAAACATTGTATAGTCTATATAATGTTATTTATATGAGTATTCTCAACATTGACTATTTGTTATTGGGTAATCAATTGGTATGGACTTCTTTAAGAAACACTGTTTTCATGGTTGATCATTTGGTGCTGGGAAACAATTGTTTGCATTTCCTTGGGTAGCGTTATTTCTCTTGCTCTCAGCATTCTATACTTCCCTTTAGCACTCTATCCTGGTTTCAGTCCTCCTGAGCAATCCTCATTCACGTTAGCACATCTATCAGCAGAACCTTCTATAGCTCGTGTTTAGAAAGCTATATTGCTGAGATTTAATGAGCACAGCAAAGATATTCCTTGATTACAAGTATGACATATATGTATACATTAAAGTCCCAAAAGTTTACTATAATTATGTGGAAAGTAGAAAAAGAAATAATGAGCGTCCACACTTCTGAATAGCTTCCTCTTCAGTGCAAACATATTTCACATATCTAGTATATTTGAACTACCATCCAGCGTGTTTATCACGATTCTGAAAACTTAAAAATTGGTTTTACAATATATTTTCTATGATCGTTTACTTTTTTATTACAAAATTTGTTATTTCATTTTCATTATTATGTATCTCATGACAAGAAAGCTACTATACAAACTTCTAATACAGATCAATGACTTTAGGTTACTGTGTATGATACTGACCCTAACTGAGAAGAAAGGATGGTCAGTCTCTTGCCCAGACTGTAGCATTGCATGGTTTGTTTGTCTGGATTAGTGCTTATCTACTTTGGTTGGAAATCTAGCTAAACTCCAGGCACGGTGTTGTTTCATGCTTCTGCCTTCCAATTCATTCCCCATGACTCCATTACTAACAAGTAAAGGAATAATTTACTTCTACATTGTTTCAAATTTAAAGCAATAATAGCTGTTTCTCAAAAAATGCTATTATTCTGTGAAGACAGTCTAAAATATAGTTGGATTTTAATTAAAGTGTTTGTTAGTTCATGACATTAATAAAATAAAATTGGGTAATATTTTAAATCACATTATAACAATGTTTCAGTGGTATTTTGCAGATTTTAATAAACATACTGACATTTAGTCAACCATGACACTAAAGTATCTGTTGTAGAAAGACAGGGCCTGCATTGATCTTGTTAATTTAAATTTTCTCCCATATCAGTTTCACCACCTCAATATATTCATACACACACAATCATATACAATCACACACACAAGCACAACAGAAACACACACACACAGAGAGAGACAGAGAGAGAGAGAGAGAGAGAGAGAGAGAGAGAGAGAGAGAGAGAGAGAGAGGTGTATAGATATACATAAATGGCTTAACAGTGAGAACGTAGAGAACAAACGTAATATTATTGTCCATTGAGTCCGTGGATGTTGTAAAATATATCTACTGTGAGAATTGTTAGCAATACTGTTCAAATTCTTCAAGACTGGATAGATAAAGTGGTGAGTGCTGACAAGACCACCTCACTGAAACACACAGGAACAGCACAAGGAAATCTAGACTTGATCTGGAAAACGAGGATGAAACTGAGATCAATTTATTTCAGGGTTCAACCCTTCTTTGTGCTGTGATGAACAAATGGCTTTAGTCATTTTCTAAATGAAACAGTAAAAATTACCATTAAAATCTATTTTTCTATTTCTAGCAAAAGTGCAAAGGCAATCAGTTGCACATATATTTCATATTAAGAAATGATAGCTTCTCTCTCTGTCTCTGTCTCTGTCTCTGTCTCTGTCTCTGTCTCTGTCTCTCTCTCTCTCTCTCTCTCTCTCTCTCTCTCTCTCTCTCTGTGTGTGTGTGTGTGTGTATGCAGTAACATTTGGGTGTGTGACCGAAATCATCTGATGTGTGAGACTCAGTGACTACCTGCCAACTCGTATCCAGACTTCATCTATCTAGAGTTACTCATTATTTTCAGACCCTGAAGCTTTATATGAGACTCTATCTTCTGACAAAAAGATACTATCACTTTAATGTAAATGGATATGACATCCTTGGTTATTACATGTATATTTCATTTCACTGTTTTTGCTACAAAATTGTCAATGTCAGTATTTCATTAAATTGGCTTTGTGAGAGAAAAGAGAAACATCAAATTTAAGTTTGATCCCCTTTAGTAAAACTAGCTTTGAACTAGAAATATTTATAATTTCATATAAAATGAAAATTTATTATTTAATTTTGTTTAGTGTAATACTATACATATCTACACAATTTACTTCAAAGCACAGCAGATTCAAAACATAATCCCACTTGAACATGAAAGGCTATTAGCCCTGATCCTTAGCAGGAAGGACAAGACCTCTCGTTGCCCTTCCCCTGTTATTACATGCTTTCTAGAAGAGCAAGCAATTATTACTAACAAAGAATAGATATTAATAAAACTTATCTATGTATTTCTGAGAACAAAACTCACTTATAAAGAACTTTACATAAAAGTAATCTTTATCTCGGATAATGTTATTTTTTAGAATGTGTTGGAAACTTAAAATTCTTCGTAGAAATGAAAATCTACTTTGAATATAAAGATAATCACATATAAAATTTAAGCTTAACTCTCCATATAAGAAAGAAGAGAAGATGACATGGATCTGTCAGAAAAGTCAATTCTGAGAACTGTTGTGAAGAAAGAAGGATAGAAATATCTCCAGATAGTAGCTTTCTGACTTCTACTCATATGCCGTACAGAACACATACACACACACACACACACACACACACACACACACACACACACTAACTATATTTTAACATAAAAAAGTAATATTTCTTTCTTTAATCATTGTAATTTGAAGTCATTGCTCTGTTATTTTGAAATACATGACAATCTTTTATTTTAATAGAACTGAGTTACCTTATTTTCAAAATGTCTTTCTCTAAGATAAGGAACTACATCTTTCAAAATGAATCACCAAGAAAGACAATTTCTTTTCTCCTAGGTTTTTTTTATTTGTTTTTTGTTTGGTTTTATTTTGTTTTTGGAGGGAACAATCTAACTTCAGTGGATGTCCTATTGCTATAAAATGATGTCTTGTCATAAGGCAGCAAAAAAAATTATTTTTCCTTTGGATTAAAATAATTAGCAAATAAACAGAGCTGGCTTTTCAATTATCAGGTACATATGAGATGAATTATCCATGACAACTGGTGCTGTCATCTGTGTTGAGTGTGGTTCATTGTTTATCTAGGGTGCATGTGCCTGGTTTGTATCAGTTTGGCTTTACATAGAGAACATGGTTTTGCATCTTAGCAGCCTTTGCTATAGTCTTAGATGTACACCACACTCTAGTTTACTGCCTACTCATTGTAATTATTTTCTTACAGCTCTGCACTTATGCAGAAGTTTGCTAGGCCTCAATCAATTTTGTTAGAAATTATATTTCCTCCACAGGGATCATCTCATAAAAATAGAAATTTCACTCTCCCTTATTTTATAAAGTCATCATAAGTGTAAATTCAAATGTATATTGTAGCTATCTCATTCATTCTAAATTTTGGATCATATTTTCAGACCATTTAAAAATTATATCTCTATTGTTTTAAGTGGCTAGTTCAAAGAGATATTTGTTTTTCACTGAACATTTAGATTAATATAGCTTTTGCTTATTTCTTATAAACTACGGATCATGCCTGGTTTATTAAACATCATAGCAATAGCTTCACTGTCTCCCTACACTTGATCAGCAGTTGACTGTAAAATATTTGATGTGTGCACTGTGAAATGCTGGTATCTTCCCTAGATCAAGACAGGAAGCAATGAAGCAGAGAGGAGGGAGAAGTTTCCTAAAGCAAATTCTGTTCATTGCCTCTGACATGCTTCACTGTGATTGAGGGATAGACAGGGATGAGTGTGCAGGCTGACTCTGGCAGGGAAAATTATAACACTGAATAACTGAAGTTAAGGAAGTTTCTTTAGTCAAGTCTGAATTGACTAATATAAATGTTTTAAGGACAGAATTAATGTTTATCAATTAATTTCCTCATTATGTTATATATTCTAAGATCAATAGACTGGGAAATTTTTCTACTTTTTCAAACACAATTATTTATTTTTGTCTGTTTTATGTGGACAAAAATGTAAAATAGAATATGTTTTACAGAGTACTACTGTAACTTATTTGATTAATTTTAGTTTTTCTGTTGAGACGAGAAAGCTTGGTATCTGTCCTGTAAATATTAATAAAACAAAACAATGGCATAAAGATTAGGAATGCAGAAAATAGGAAACTAATATTACAATTAAACATTAAGATCAAATTTATGTTTTCACTCTACTCTTACCAACAACATTATGAATATTTAGTGAATAATAGAGATAATTGATATTGCTTCTTTAGCTTGATTAAGATTACAACTACAAACAGAAACTGTGGCCCAGATGAAAGCATTCTAGTGAATTTGAGAAATATATATGAATCCTTATAGGGATTCCCATAGGGAACCAGAAAATAATTCACAGTTTAGTTATGAACTTACACTCACGTCTTGAAAGCAGCAGTCTATCTGCAGACCTTGATCCAGTACAATGTTGGTGACATATCATGACAAAACAAAGGGTTTTTTAACCTCCTTGACCTTTAATTCCTAGAACT
>NW_021604564.1:30668480-30701484 GCF_004785775.1 Grammomys surdaster | reverse complement strand
GCCTTCTCCCCAGCCCCTAGAAAATGCCTTGTGGAATATACAGAACTGCACAGCTGACATTTGCTTTCCTTTGAAGTTCAGGATTCATAGATTTTTCTCCCTTCTTCCTTGGTTGGTTTCTGATATTTCTCGAGCTCCATTAAGCCTAGACTTCTTATCAGAACCTCAGCACTTTTTTGCATTAGAAGGATAAATACCCCAATGAAATAAAGTCATAAAACCCACATTTATTTCTTTACAAAGTATTGATGTAAAAAGATATTTTGATTTTTTGGGGGGTTATATTAGTGAATTCCCTCCTTCCTTCCAATTTACTTATTTCTCCTTAGGTTTTGAAAATCCTCACCTTATCTATCAGGTTTAAAAACAAGAACTATATTTCTACCCATGTGTGTACACATCAGAGCAAGATAGGATAACCCAGACATGAAAGGTTTCATTTATTTAGATTCTCCAGTCTCTTGTGCAAACCAGGAATTTTCTTACCATTTCCATCATACACACACACACATACACATACACACACACACACACAGAGAGAGAGAGAGAGAGAGAGAGAGAGAGAGAGAGAGAGAGAGAGAGACAGAGAGAGACAGAGAGAGACAGAGAGACAGAGAGAGACAGAGACATATACAGAGACATATACAGAGACAGAGAGAGACAGAGAGGGGAAGCCCGGTAATAATCTGTAATGGAAAATTTAAGATAGAGAACTGGTCATGCAAGCCTGCACTGCTCTCTACTGAATTTAGGCAGTGCAGATTACTATACCAATTATTATATACTGCAGTGCATATTTTTTTCTATATCTGTGAGGCTAAGAAGTACAAGATAAAAGTTACTGTACTCTCAATGTCACCACATTTCTAGTTAAAAAATGGTGAGGTCTTCACTTTGTTCTCATACCTTAATCTCCTCAGTTCCTGAAGACCTCCTCACTACCACAGCATCCACTTCCTGGTATATTGGAGTGGAAATTAGGCTCAACATATTAATTTGAGGGTCATAAATTCAGATAATAGCACAATGATGTGGAATGAGAGTCCTGCACAGTCGTCTTGAGTAAGCCTCTTCAACAACTGTGTCAGCAAATCTGTACAATGTTGTAAACTGCATCTGTGTTTCCTATTCTGAGAATCCACTGAGATAGTATCAAGGTATAATAAAAAGGAGAAATGAAAAATTTAAAGTACAAAACAATAAATATAAGCAGGTGTCAGGTAGAACTGGACAACATATACTCATTGGTCATGGATGAATTTCTAATAACTATGTTTTATAAGTTTTTCACTGTGGACATAGAGAGTATGACACATGATCCCTTATGAAACTACTATCTCTGGAAGAACACAGAACATGCTCTCTTAAGGGGAAGTATATTATGTACTATATGTTTCTTCCAAAAAGAAAACAACCCAGAATCTTTATCTCAAGGTCTATCTAAAAAGTCTAGAATAATAACATTTATGGACAAATTTTCTAAATGTAATACATTCTGAAATTTCAAATTGCTTGATGGTATTTAGACAAAAAGCAATGGTTTCATACTAAAGTAAATTTTAGTAAATGTATGTGATGTTCTCTGAGTTGTTGGTGTAGACAAAATTATCTATAGAAATGACTAGATTAGCTATCATTCAAACCTTTTTTGAAATGTGAATAGTTTCTTCAATTCAAGGTATTTACTAAAGGTAAATACCAGCAGAGAATTCTCAGATGAAATGAAATCCTGTAACACTGACTTCCTGGGAAGCTGATGCAAAGTTCATTCATGTAAATTAGAATTCAGACAATGAATAAGTATGATCAAGATTTTCTGTGGATTGACAGCTGCTTCAATTTCAGCCCATTAACAATACCAAGTGGGTCAAACTTTATTTCAAGTTCACCTTCTTTTGTATATGAAATTAATTTCAAATACCATCAGTACTCAAGGGAAGTCTCCTCATGGTATGAAGATGTCTGTTCTAAACTCTTGATTTCAAGATGCAAGTTGTTATGCATTCTGAACAACAATTTTCCTCTGTACTAAGCTTGTAATTTCACCTTCTGTTATGTAATATTTAGTAGCTATGTCCTTATTAGAAAACAAATATTTAAACTAGCACTATTCAAATATAAACTATAAAATGTAAGTATCAACCAACAGAAACACTAATTTAATTTATCTAAGCAGATTACTAGTCCTGCTTGAAGGAAGAGACACAGTACTTTTCCTTTCTGCAGAGTAACATGACCCCACAACTGATAAATGTAGAAGAGGGTGAGAACAATTAGAGTATCATTTCTTTCAGTTTCTCTTTCTTTCTCATATAGAGGTCACATGTTTGACACATATGTAAGGGAGACCAGAAGATGTAGCTGATACAACTTGCAGAAGAGCAATCAATATTTACATTCAAGAATATTGAAGCAGGATTCCTTTTGTTATCTAGATGGTGAGGTTCAGGTGGCCTTCAAGATGCATGTCCCTGTTATTTTAATCTTCAATTACTGTGAAACCACAATACTTATCCAGGTTGTTTGTGCCTTGCTGGGGGGATACTTAAATGAAAAACACAGATGCATTATTTGGAAGTACATCACTTTGAAGGTGTGTTGGTTACAAATCTGAAGTTCTATAAGCCGTCTTCTTTGTCCTGCATGAGAGATATTGCTTTTATTTGAGTAGCATGCTATTGCTTTTATATTTCTGTAACATGCATAACATGCATTTCCATAACATGAAAGATGGTCTTTAAAACTGTGTTCACAAATGGAACAATGTGCTTGTTGTTGACATTACCCTGACTGGTTGACTTCATATGTGAATCCCCAAGGAGCCAAACACTTACTCCCAACACTATCAGTTCTGCTCCCCAAGTAGAGCATGGTAGTTTTGGTGCAAACTCAATCCTGTGCTTAGCTTTGTGTCTTCACTGTTTTTTTGATTTTTTTTTGTTTTGTTCAAGGACTCTTTAAATGACTTTCTGTCTTCTCAGCCTTCACATTCGCTCACACACCATTTTGTTATATATGAAAAATTATGTTGTTCACATCGATACAGAAAGCTTCTTTTGTTCTATTTTTTTTTAATTTCTACCTCATTATTACAGTTACTACTATTGGACATTTGCTTTGTAGTTTCTGTGTTATTAGTGTGTGGGTGTCTGTGAGTTTCTCTCCCACTTAGTCTATCTTCAATATAATAGCGAATATATGTTTTATTTTTTGTATTTACTTATTTATTTATTTACACTCCAGATTTTAACCCCCACACCCCGTCTGCCCTCCAACTGTTCCACATCACATACCTCCTCCCCATCCCCTGTCTCCACGAGGATGTCCCCACCCCCACCTCCTACCCAACCAGACCACTAAACTCCTCGGAGGCCTCCAGTCTCTTGAGGGTTAGGTGCATCTTCTCTGACTGAACCCAGATCTGGCAGTCCTCTGCTGCATATATGTTGCAGCCCTCATATCAGCTGGTGTATGCTGCCTGGTTGGTGGTCCAGTGTTTGAGAGATCTCAGGGGTCCAGGTTAATTGAGACTACTGGTCCTCCTTCAGGGTCTCACTACTCCTCAGCTTCTTCCAGCCTTTCCCTAACTCAACCACAGGGTTCAGCAGCTTCAGTCCATTGGTTGGGTGCAAATATCTGCATCTGACTCTTTCAGCTGCTTGTTGGGCCTTCTCGAGGGCAGTCATGATAGGTCCCTTTTTGTGAATGCTCCATTGCCTCAGTAATAGTGTCAGGTCTTGGGGCCTCCCCTTGAGCTGGATCCCACTTTGGGTCTGTTGCTGGGCCTTCCTTTCCTCAGGTTCCTCTCCATTTCCATCTCTGCAGTTCTTTCAGACAGGAACAAATATGAGTCAGAGTTTTGACTGTGAAATGGCAACCCTCTCCCTCACTTGATGTCCTGTCTTTCTACTGGATATGTCTCTACAGGTTCCCTTTCCCTACTGTTGGGCATTTCATCTAAGGTCCCTCCCTTTGAACCTACGAGTCTCTCATCTCCTAGGTCTCTGGTACATTCTAGAGGTTTCTCCCAATCTCCTACCTCCCTAGATTGCCTTCTTTCACTCTTTCTGCTGGCCCTCAGGTGGTCAATCCTTTTCCCTGACCCAATACCAGATCAGGTTCCCCTCTCTCTCAATCCCCCATCTACTTTCCTTCCCAAGTCCCCTCATCTCTCCCCACTGATTGCTTTCTTCTCCCTCCCATGTGTGATTGAGGTGTCCTCACTTGGACATTTCAACATGTCAAACTTTTTGAGTCCTGTAGATTGTATCTTAAGTTCTGCACTTTTTTTCTTTTCTTCTTTTCTCTTTTCTTTTGTTATCCTATCTTTTATTTTTCTTTTTTGGCTAATATCTACTTATTAGTAAGCACATACCATGCATGTCCTTTTGAGTCTGAGTTACCTCACTCAAGTTCATATTTTCTAGTTCTATCCATTTGCCAGAAAAACTCAGGATGTTAAAACTGATGTTCATGCTTAACAGGTGCCTGTTACTAGGAGTTTGCTAAATTGATTTTCTAGTCACTATATTTGCTTCTTTTTAATGGATAATGATACATAATGGTTATGTATTTACTTCAGCAGCTGCCTAATGGGTGTTAGAAAAGCAATGGTAGCTTATTTTCAAGTATTATTAAAAACAGTATTTTAAATTTTTTGATTATTGGAGTATGTTATTTTGAATTACATGTTGGGATGATGTACATATTGATTGTGGCTGAAATGATACAACATTATATGGCATTTGAATTGAAAATTTATAAAAAATCTGAAATGAATTTATAGCTCTTTAAATATTTTCACAATGAAGTCACAATTATGAAAATATAAGCTTCATAAAAATTCAAGAAATAAATGTGATTCATTTATTGTATACACACACACACATACACATACACAAAACACACTCATACACATACATACGCGTGTGTATATGTATGTACAAGTTAATACTATAATGTAAACTATAATGTATAATGCATATTGAGATCTTGTTTAGAAATCAGTAATGGGACTTTTTATTCAGACTAGATAATATAAACTCAAATATGTGTTTCCATATAGAGATCCGTTTATTATATACATTGCAAAACAGTGTATGAGAGACAATGGATGTTTTGGATATGAGAAAATTATATTAACCTGTCTCTAGTTTTTTCATATTTAGTATATTGTTCATACTGGTTTATTACATTAGGTACTTTCCTCATTGATGTGACAAAATATAAGACAAAGTGACATGATAAAGGTACAGTTTATATTGCCATGCAGTGTGAAGTTGTAATCCACTTTAGAGGGGAAGTTCTGGCCACAGGAGATTAAGGAGTCTGGTCACATTCTGTCTACGACAGAAAGCAGATATCTTAGTTAGGGTTTTACTGCTGTTAACAGACACAATGACCAAGCCAACTCCTATAAGACAACATTGAATTGGGGCTGGTTTACAAGTTCAGAGGTTCAGTTCATTATCATCAAGGCAAGCACATGGCAGCATTGAGGCATTCCTGGTCCTGGAGGAGCTGAGAGTTCTACATCTTCATATGAAGGCTGCTAGCAGAATACTGGTTTCCAGGCAGCTAGGACGAGGGTACACACCTACTTCAACAAGGCTACACCTCCTTATAGTGCTACTTCCTGACCAAAAGATATACAAACCATCACAGCAGAGAAACTTGAAAACTGTTGTTCAGCTTTATATTTTTCATTAACGTGTTGATGTGAGCAAATGCCACCAATATTAACAATGTTCTTCCTACTTCTGTTTCTCTGTTATAGAAAATTCTTCACAGATCTATGAATAAACTTGTCATACTAGCTGTTTTATTCCATCAAATTGAAAATGTTAATCATCACAATTCTACTAGGTATAACTGAAAAATGTTTTATAGCTTAAAGAATGTTATTAGAAATAATTGTATTCTTTACTATATACATGAATGATAAAATATTTTTATAAAATTATGTGAACGATATTTGTGTAAGTGTGTATGTGTTCATGTTTTTTTAATTTTTCCCTTATTTTATAAGACAGTCTCTCACTGGAATCTGGATTTTGCTGATTAGAGTAGACTGAGTGACCAGGAGCCAGGAGCTCCAAAACTCCTTAACTCTTAGCTTCCCTATCACTAGGGTTACATATGGTTACAATTGGACCCAGTATTTTGTGTATTCTCGTAATGTATCCCAAGACCTCCGCCTTTTATTGAAAGTATGTTTTTGAATAAACCACTACACAAGATCTCAGGACAAATTATCCACAGTTGTTTTTTAAAAAAAGAAGAGTTACTGAATGCCACTATGTGTTTTTTTTTTTTGAAA
Organism: Grammomys surdaster; assembly: GCF_004785775.1. Classification (NCBI taxonomy): domain Eukaryota; kingdom Metazoa; phylum Chordata; class Mammalia; order Rodentia; family Muridae; genus Grammomys; species Grammomys surdaster. The sequence goes on along the minus strand of NW_021604564.1, from coordinate 30,695,165 downwards.
ATTTCAGAGAAATAATATACAAACAAAGCTCTATGATTTATATGGGAAGATAAGATAGACCTGTTCGTCCATTTTCATACTCATATATGCTCCATCTTTGGATTCATAAACATACATGATTCATTAAACATCTTTAGTACCTCAAATTGAAATGACATTGGACAAAAGAGGCAGTGTCTGATACTCAAGTAAGTGGTATTCATATATATATATATGAATTTCTCAGTAGGAAAGCCACAGAATATTCATCTTTAAGTAAAGAATAAAGAATACAGCATTTATGTGGTTTTAGAGGTATATGTAAAGCATATGGAAATGTATATTGACTCTTGGTAAGTTGAAAATATATGTAGTGGCATTGACTTGATCCTTTAAAAAATAAAAGTAAATGTTATTTTTATTTTTGTCTTAGAAAGTCTGTGTCAAAACATTAGGTATATTGCCCTAGACTCTGTGGCCCCAGCACTTAGGAGGCAGTGATATGTGGTCTGGGAGCTTTAGGTAACCTCTGCTCCCTTTGAAAACTAAGCTGAGTCAGGGCAACCTGGCAGATCTTGTACAAAAATAAATAACCAATAGAAAGCAAGGAAATAAACAACAATCTCAAAGAAATATATATCATTTGAGAAGAATGCTACTTAATTAAAGAAAGTTGTTACAAAGTGTTATTTTTAACTTAAGAAACCACTGAGATGAATTATTCAACTCACCACTGGAAATCATAAGAGGATTTTATTACTGAACAAAGAAAAATGGTTCACAAGTCAACTCAATGAACATTGACAATGAGATTATTTATGTTTCCAGAATTCTTGGCTGTCATAAAGTATTTTACAGTTTTCATGTTTATATTATGTTGAGTAGAAATGACCAAGATAGATTGATTTTATTTATCAAAACTGCAAAAATATACATATACAAATGTCACAACTGGTAAATATCAATTAATAGCTGTGGAGTATCGTAAATACATACTAAATAGTGACTCTTTATATTTATAAAGATTATTAATTCAAATACAAGTGACATTCAAGGGGTTTCCTTCTATGTGCTAGAATCTAAAAATTAAATGTTGTTTTATAGATGTTATTTTATTTTTTCTATTAATTTACTTATTTATCCATTTTACATCCCAATCGCACCCCCTCTCCTTCCATTCCCTACTCACATATTCCTTCTCCTCATCTCCCCCTTCTCTAATAAGCTGGGAGGACTCCCCTGAGTACCAACCCACCCTGGCATATCAAGTCAATGAAGGACTAATCCTCTCCCACTGAGGCCAGAAAATGCATCTCAATTAGGGAAACAGGATCTATAGACAGGCAACACAGTTAGTGACAGCCCCCACTCCAGTTGTTGGGGGATCTTCATGAAGATCAAGCTGCATATTTGCTACATATGTGCAGGGCCCTAGGTCAAGTCCTGAATGCTCTTTGGTTGGTATTTCAGTTGCTGAGAGCCACCGAGGACAGAAGTTAATTGACTTGGTTGGTCTTCTTCTGGAGAGTTTTTCACCTCTGGGTCCCTTAATCCTTCCCACAACTTTTCCACAAGATTCGCTAAGCTCCATCTAATATTTGGCTGTGAGTCTGTTTTGCTCAGCTCTGTTGGGTAGAGCTTCTCAGAGGACAGTTATGCTATACTCCTCTCTGAAAGCATTAAAGAGTATCATTGATAGTGTCAAGCTCTGGTTCTTGCCCATGGGATGGATCTCAAGTTGGGCCAGTCATTGGTTTGTCATTCCCTCAGTTTCTTTGCCCTTGCACTTCTGGTACACGGGACACATTTTGGATGCAAGGTATATTGTGAGTAGGTTGGTGTCCTTATTCCTCCTGTAGGAATCCTCCTTGGCTACAGGAAGTGCCACTTTAGGCTCCTTTTCCTCGACTGCTAGGATTCTCATCTAGAATAACCCTTATAGACCCCCTGGAGACTCTCCCAGTCTCATGTCCGACATATCCTAGATATGCCCCCATTTATTTTCACTCTCCTGGCCCTCTCTACATGCGATCCTTTATTTCCCTCCACATCCCATATCCCATTCCTTTCTCCCCTTCCATTCGCACCTGATGAATATTTTATTTCCCCATCGGGCTGAGATTCAAGCATCCTCCCTTGGGCCCTCATTGCTATTTAGCTTCTTTTGGTATATAGCTTATAGCATGGGTATCCTATACTGTATGGTTAATATTCACTTACAAGTAAGTAGATACTTGCTTGTCCTTTTAGGTCTGGGTTAGCTCATGCAAGATGATGTTTTCTAGTTCCATTCATTTGCCTGCAACATTCATGATGTTCTTGTTTTTCATAGCTGAATAGTGTTCCACTGTGAAAATCAACCACATTTTCCTTGTTCATTCTATGGTTGATTGACTTCTGGGTTCATTACAGTTCCTGGCTATTATGAACATAACTGCTATGAACATACTAGAGTGCTAAGAACAAAGTGTCCTTGTGATATATGAAGTATTTTGGGGTATATGTCCAGGAGAGGTACAGCTGTGTCTTGAAATAGATCTATTTCCAATTTTATGAGAAACTCCCAAATTGATTACTACAGTTGTTGTACAAGTTTGCACCCCCACCAAAAAATGGAGAAATGTTCCCCTTGTTCTACATCCTCAACAGTAGGTACTGTCTCTTGAGATTTTTATTTTACCCATTTTCATGGGTGTAAATTGGAATTTCAGAGTCTTTTATATTTGAATTTTCCTGTTTGCTAACGATGTCGAATATTTCTTTAAGTGTTTCTTGGTCACTAGATATTTCCCTGTTGAGAACTATCTGTTTAACTCTATATACAATTTTTAAATTGAGTTATTTGGGTTGTCAGTTTCTAACTTCTGAGTTCTTTATATATTTTTGATATTAACCCTCTGTCAGATATAAGGTTGGTGAAGATCATTTCTCAATTTGTAGGTTGTCACATTTTTCTATTGATGGTGCCCTTTGCCTTATAGAAGCTTTTCAGTTTTATGAGGTCTCATTTATAAAATGTTGATCTTAGCACCTGAGCCATTAGTGTTATCTTCAGGAAATTGTCTCTTCTACTAATGCTTTCAAGGCTGTTTCCTACTTTCTCTTCTGTTAGATTTAGTATATCTGGTTTTATACTTAGACTCACTTGGGCTTGAGTTTTACATAGTGTGATAATTATAGATATGTTTGCATTCTTTTATATGCACACATCCAGTTAGACCAGCACCATTTGGTGAAGATGCTTTCTTTTTTCCATTGTATGATTTTAGATTCTTTGCCAAAAACAAACTGTCTGTAGGTGTGTGGTTTATTTCAATGTCTTCAAATCAAATTCATTAATCAACTTCTCTGTTTCTATAGTGATTCCATGCAGTTTTAATTACTATTGCTCTGAAGTACAACCTGAGATCAGGGCAATGATACCTCCCAAGCTCTTTTATTGTACAGGTTGTACAGGATTATTTTAGTTATCCTGGGTTTTTTATTTTCTCATATGAAGTTGAGAATTTTTCTGTCAAATTCTGTAACAAATTATGTTGAAATTTTGATGGGAATTGCATTAAGATTGCTTTTGGTTAAGATGGCCATGTTCTCTATGTAATTCCTGCTGATCCATGAGCATGGGAGATCTTTTCATCTTCTGAAATCTTCTTAATTTTCTTTTTTCAAAGACACAAAGTTCTTGTCATGTATATCTTTCACATGCTTGGTTAGAGCTACCTCAAAATATTTCATATTATTTATGGCCATTGTGAAGGGTGTTGTTTCTTCCTCAGCTGTGTTATTATTTGTATAAAGGAGGACTACTGTTTTTTTTTTTTGACTTATTTTTTTATCCAGCTACTTTCCTGTAGATATTTTCTGCTGAAGGAGTTCTCAAGTAGAGTTTTAGGGGTCATTTATCTATACTTCCATATCATCTGCAAATAGTAACATTTTGACTTATTTTCCATTTTGTACATTTTGTATTCCCTTGATCTCCTGTAGTTTTCATATTGCCCTAGGTAGAACTTTAAGTACCACATTAAAGTAATAGGGAGAGAGAGGATAGCCTTGTCTTACCAATATTTTAGTGGAAATGCTTTAAGTTTCTCTCCATTTTCAATTTAATATTGACTATTAGCTTGTTGTATATTGCCTTTATTGTGTTTAGGTGTGTGCCTTGTAACACTGATGTATCTAATATTTTAACATAAAGGGTTATTGTGTTTTGTCAAAACCTTTTTCAGCATCTAAAGATATAATTATGTCAATTTTTCTTCAGTTTATTTATATGGTGGATTATATTGATGGATTTTCATATATGTAACCATCCCTTTATCCATAGGATGAAGCTTACTTTATCATGCTGGATGATATGTCTTCATGAGTCTTGCTTTGTGACCAAGTATATGTTCAATTTTGGAGCTTTTTTGCAGTACTGAGAAGAAGGCATATCTTCTGAGTTTGGATGAAATGTTCTGTAATTATCTGCTGGTTAGTTTTATTCTTTTACTGCTTAGTTTCTGTTTAGATGACCTATCCGTTGGTGAGAGTAGGGTGTGGTTCAATGTGTGATTTAAGCTATAGTATGTATAAGCTATATATAGTATAATATATATATATATGTATATATATTATATATTTAAGCTATAGTATGTATAAGATATATATAGTACTATATACTATATATAGTATGTAGTATAAGCTATAGTATGTATAAGCTATAGTATGATTTAAGCTATAGTAATGTTTCTTTCCCAAATGTAGCTGCATTTGCCTTTGGGGCAGAGATGTTAAGAACTGAGATATCACCTTGTTGTGTTTTTCCTTTGTTGAGTATGAAATTTCCTTCCCCATCTCTTTTTATTACTTTAGGTTGAAAGTCTATTTTGTTAGATATTAGAATGGCTAATCCAGCTTATTTCTTGAATCCCTATGCTTGGAAATCCCTTGTTGCTTAAGTACATTTCTTATATACATCAGCATGATAGCTCCTGTTTATGTATTTACTGTGTTAGTCTGTGTCATTTTACTGGGGTATTGAGACCATTGAAGTTCAGAGATACTAATGACCAAAGATTGTTAGCTATGTTATCTTTATGTTGTTATTGTTGTTGGTGTGTGTGTGTGTATGTATGTATGTATGTATGTATGTATGTATGTGTGTATGTGTGTGTGTGTGTATGTGTGTGTGTGTATGTGTTTCTGTGTGGTATGCATCTGTGTGATTTTTTTCTTTTGTTTGTGGTGACATGAAATGATTTATTTCTTGTGAGGCTTTTCTTGTTTTATTTTGTTTTGTTGTGTTTTGTTTTGTTGTACTTATCCTTGTTGGGTTGGAAGTTTTCTTCTAATACCTTATGTAATGCTGGGCATTACTGGAAAGATTGTTTAATTTTTTTTCAAGGAATATCCACTTTTCTTTATCTATAGTGATTTAAAGTTTTCTTGTATTGTAGTATTGGCTGAAATCTGTGGCCTTTTAGGGTTTCCAAGGTATCTGCCTAGGTCCTGCTAGCTTTTAGAGGCTCTGTTGAGATATCAAGTGTAATTAATCTAGATCTGCTCTTGTATATTCCTTGGCCCTTTTCCCTTCCAGCTTTTAATTGTCTTTCTTTGATGTGTAGATTTTGTGTTTTGATTATTATGTGATAGGAGAATATTCTTTTTTTGGTCCAATCTTAGTGTTTTGTAGTTTTGTATGCTTCTTGTATACCTATAGGCATTTCATTTTTAGGTTAGGAAAATTTTCTTCTAGTATTTTGACTAAGATATTTTAGAGACTTTTGTTCTGGGAATCTTATCTTTCTTCTATTCCTATTATTCTTAAGTTTGATTTTTTAAAATAATATCACAAATTTACTAGATTTTTTTTTGTTAGAAACTTTTAGATTTAGCATTGTCTTTAAGGCAGTTTCCATTTCTTCTCTCTTATCTTCTATGCCTCAGACTTTACCTTTCTTCTCCTGTATTCTGTTGGTGATGCCAATGTCTGTAATTTCTGTTTTCTTTCTTAGGATTTCCATTTCCAGGATTGTCTCAGTTTGTGTTTTTGTTATTGTTATTTCTATTTTCAGATCTTAAAGAGTTGTACTTATTTTCTTCACCCTTTTGATTTTATTCTCCTATATTTCTTTAGAGTATTTATTCATTTCTTTATAAGATGTCTTTATTATCTTAATAAGATCAGATTTAAGATCTTTTTTTTCTTTTTACTTCAGTCATCTTAGGATATCAAGAACTTTCTGTAGTAGATTTGCTGATCTTTGGTGGGGGCATATTTCCTTGGCTTTTGTTGATTGTGTTCTTATCATGTCCTTTAGCTAATTAGTTGGCTCACATGTTAGCAGGATAGATAGTCCCTGAGGGCAGCTGATAACCAGGAAGGCAAGTAGAGTTTGTAGTTCCAGATGAAAACAGGCTTCTGCGATTGCAGTTAGAGGTGAACAGTAAAGTGGAGCACAGAGTGAATGAGGAAAACTTCACAGCTGCTGAGCTTGCCAGGGCACCCATCAGGAAGGGTATTAGGGTTTGAGCATCTCTCCTGGTTTCCCTGTTGGCAGTAAGCTTCCAGGGATGCAGAGCTGTGGCTCATGAATGGAATCTCATAGGTGTTATTTTGAAGCCCTCAAAATTATTAATGAACTGTAAACCGTAAAACAGTGTCCCTATTCTCATTCTCAAAGAAAGTGCCAGAAGGTTAGAAAATTTGATCTATTGGTTCACTTAAGCATTTTTGGTGCCTAGAAAAGCAGTTATTTCATGCCAGTGACTCTGTACATATTTATCAAGTAAATAAATATTATTATAAAAAAGAAAAATGAGAATTATACTCATTCATTGTTGGTAAGTCTGCAGGGTGGTAAAATAACTTTGGAAATTAAAATGGCTGTTCCTGAAAACACTGAAAATAGTTCTACCTGAAGATCCAACTATACCACTACTGAGCATATATCCAAAAGATGCTCCTACTTGTAACAAGAACACATGTTCCACTATGTTTATAGAAGCCTTATTTATAATAGGCAGAAGCTGGAAATAAACCAGATGTCCCTAAGAGAAGAATCGATACAGAAAATGTGGTACATTTACACAGTGGAGTACTACTCAGCTATTAAAAACAATGACTTCTTGAAATTCGCGGGCCAATGGATGGAAAATAACATCCTGAGCGAGGTAACCCAGACACAAAAAAGCACACATGATATGTACTAACTGATCAGTTATTATTAGACCAGAAGCTCACAGTGCCCATGACACAACCCACAGACCACATGGAACTTAGAAGGAAGGAAAACCAGGCTGTTAATGCTTCAGTCCACATTAAGGGGGGGAAAAGATAATTGTAAGAGGCAGAGGGAGGAGGGAACCTGGGAGGGAGAGAGGAGGGAGAGGATAAAAGGTGGGGCAGAATTAGGTACTGGAGGGGATGGGAGAGAGGCACAGAGGGTCATTAAATCAAATACAAATAATTAGCAATAAGGGATGAGGAACTGGGGATAGCCACTGGAGACTCCCAGACTCCAGGGAAACGAGAAGCAATCAGGACCCAATGAGGATGACTTTAGCCAAAATGCGCAAGGAAGGGAAAATAGAACGTGTAGAGACCACCTTGTTTAGATAAGTAAGCCCCTGGTAGAGAGATGGGGCCACCCACCCATCTCAAAGTTTTTAATGCAGAAATGTTCCTCGCCAAAGGAAGAACAGGGAAAACAACAACAACAACAACAACAACAGCAACAACAACAGCAACAACAAAACCATGGAGCAGAAACTGAAGAAAGGACCATAGGAGTACTTTGCCATCCTGTCTGCAGACATCAAACCTGACACTCTGTTTCCATTGCTAAGAGGCACTTGCTGACAGGAACCCAGTGTGACTGTTCTTTGGGAGGTTTGGTCAGTAACTGACCAATGCAGATGTAGATGCTTGGAGCCAACCAACAGACTCCCATAGGGGAGCTGGCAACAAGCACTGGAGGAGCAGAGGGGGATTGCAACCTCATAGGAAGAACAACATCTGGTGGCTGAACCACCCAGTGCTCCCAGGGACTAGACCACCAACCAAGGAATGTACAGAGAGGGATCCATGGCTCCAGATACATATGTAGCAGACGATGGCCTTGTCAGACATTAATTGGAGGGGAGACTCTTGTTCCTGTGGAGTTTGATGTCCCAGTGTAGGAGGATGCTGGAAGGGTGGAATAGTAGTGGGGGTGGGTAGAGGAGCACCCTCATAGAGGCAAATAGGAAGGAGTAGAGGGTGGATGAGTGATAGGGGTTTTGTGGTGGGGTAGCTAGCTGGTAAGTAGGATATCATTTGATATGTAAACAAGTATAATAATTAATAGAAAAGTTTTAAAGGATAAAATTATTTAATATTTATTACTATATGTTAAGGGAAAAGTGCCCTCTACCTTAATTTTCTAAATATATAAAAATATTCATTTATTCAACAAAAAATATTCAACGTGTCAGACATGTGGACTTATAAATCAAATTGTTATTTAATAATATGGAACAAACTTATCTCATTAGCTCAGTCTCATGATTTCTGTCCACTTCACAGCCCCTGTACAATATATGTCACCAACAGTACCCACTTTCCTTAGCTAATGAAACTGAAATTCTTAGCCCTTTGAATTTTAAAAATAGCATTAATCCCACTTCTAATCATCAGACACCAAATGAAAAAAAAAATCACTAATTCTCGTTCCTCTATTTTTAAGATCATACTTAATATCTGTACTGACTGGTTTTGTGTCTACTTGACACAAAGTGGAGTTATCACAGAGAAAGAAGTTTCAGTTGATAAAATGCTTCCATGAGATCCAGTGGTAAGCTATTTTCTTAATTATTAATCAAGGTGGGAGGGCGAATTGTGGGTGATGCTATCCCAGGGCTGGTAGTGTTGGGTTCTGCTGGGAGCCAGCCCAGCTTGGTGGAAAGAGAAGGTGATCTTTTTTCTTCTCCTCCTTGTTGGTTCTTCTTAAGGCAGCCGAGGGGGATGGGAATTGGAAGAGTGCAGGCAGAGGTAAGACTTGGTCTTACGAGATACAGGGGTAAAGTCTTGGGCATTACGAGATTAGGGATAAGACTTTGGTCTTATGAGATATTTAGGGATGCTGTTTAATAAAATCTTACTTGTCTACATTACTATAGTTTACTTAGTAGGCTACTGTAGCTGACATGCTATCTGTTTGATCCTCTGAGGCCAGAAACTGACCACTAGCACCTCAGCCCAGGGACAGCAGAAGATTAGACAATGCCTTCGTTCTGTCTCTGCAGGCGATATCAGGCTCTAACTTAGGTCTGTTGGTTTGAGGTCGCAGGAAGAAAAGACACTTAAAGAAGTTATTATAGTTTATTACTAAGTGTAAAAGGTTTCCTATGAAAGCTAAGAGAAAACATGGGAAGGTCCTAAGTGGGAAAAGGGAAAAAATTTTAACAAAGGGAAAATTCTAAGTAGAGAGATTCTAAGCAGGGAAGACAGGAGAGAGAGAGAGAGAGAGAGAGAGAGAGAGAGAGAGAGAGAGGCTAACAAATGTCCCTTTGTCTTATACATCATCCAGACTACATGATCATATTTTACAAAGTTCATCAAAAGTTCTCACCAAAATTCAAATCATCAATTGAAGTAGAAGTTTACAACAGAAAATGTTTACATGCATATCCATTAGGAGTAATTATCTGACTAAACATCCATCACCTGTCTAGCTCCACAGGTTCATTGGAGGTTTAAAACTATAACTAAGAAATTAGTGAACTTTTGTATAGATAAACCCAGGCAATATTTTCTCTTCTGTCCTAGCACCTATAATAAATCGTGAGTTCCCTTTTAGTGATCTTTGGTTAATTGTTTTACAACTACATTGGAATGTGCTCTGAGCAGGAGAAAATTTGGTTACTATCTAAGGGCTATTAAATGATGACACTCGAGAGACTGGCAGAGTTCTCATTGCATCCTTGACTATCAGAAAGGGACCTAATAGCTGTCCCACTATAAAAAGAGCTAAATAATCAATGATATAATTTTAGGAATTCTTATGGATTCATCATTAAGACTTAAGAAGTTATCTATTTGTCTGTATAGCATCACTACAAGACAGAACATCTTCGTGGGTCTGCAGAGATCTGCTCCAAAGGGGTGTATTATAGCTTAGTGATTGTTACATAAGTTTAATAATAATAATGATGATAATAATAACAATAATAATAATAGGAAAAGTATATTAATAGCAGAGCAGGTATTTTTCCTAAAATATGTCCGCCACAGCCTTGCTGATTGGGACAGACTTGTTGCAGATTATATAATAATCCAAGGCAAGCATTTCAGAATGATCACCTGCTAATTATTAGCTTGTCCCATTATGGCCCCCTACAGGCTTCTATAAGAAAGCACGCTAAACAAGGCAGAGGAAGCAAGACAGTTAGTAACATCCCTCCATGGCCTCTGCATCAGCTCCTGCTTCCTGACCTACTTGAGTTCCAGTCCTGACTTCCTTTGGTGATGAACAGAAATGTTGAAGTGTAAGTTGAATAAACTTTTTCCTCCCCAACTTGCTTCTTGGTCATGATGTTTGTGCAGGAATAGTAAACCCTGACTAAGACAATATCAATCTGTCTTATTAGAACCAACTGTACTGGCATTCACTCATTCAAAATATCATCAAGTCATAAACTCATGTGAGACACATTTTTCCATGTTTCCTTTGACAATCCTATGATGTAGGCTAACTATTGAAGAATTTACTATTCATTTATTTTATACCAAAACCAACCATCTACACCAAAACTAGCATGTCTGCCCAGCTCCTCAATGTTCTGTTGATAACCACTGTTGGTAACAGGCTTCGAACTCAGTGACATCACATCTAGGTGACCCCCACATCATAGCCAAGGCAACCTCCATACATTCCCAGAATTCACCTGGCTATATTCCACCTTTACCTGGGAGAGGCTAAATCACCACCCATATAAAACAGGCAGAACCTCCTGACCTCTCTTTCTTCTTCCACATTTTTCCACTTCTTCTCCCCTCCCATCTTTGGCCTATCTCCTGAATAAACCCCACTTGGAACCGTTTGGTCTGGTGTGGTCCCTTCCAAGCTGCATGTGGACATATTTCAACCAGGGTATGCCTACCTTCAGCCAGATCATAGAATTCTCTCAGAAGTTACTGAGGCATGAAAAAGAGTGCTGGAATACTCTGTTATCTTTGGGATAATCTTCCTACATTGTATGAAATGAAATGCCTATTACCATGGATGTATTAACAACTTCTTACTTTATGTTAACTTCTATCATTGTCAATAGACAGCACAGAGTGATTACCATAGAATAATGCATACACACATCTCAGTAATCCCTCCTGTGATGAAGTACTAGAGTCTATGACTCATACCATGAATACTGGTATAAAATTCATATGTCCTCACATTGTACTATTCCACAAAAATGACAATGGCAACCCTTGTCAAATCAAAAGAAAAATGTAGGATCAGGATAAAAAGATAATAAATTAATAATGACAATGCTATTATTTTCCAAAGCATGATTCATAAGTTATATTGTAATTCTGAGCAGAAAAATTATTGACTCCAATTATTCTTGCAGAGTGGAGATGAAATTCTAATGGGGAATCACTAAAAAATTAAAAGTCCTCTTGAGAGATACAAATAGAAATAAAAAATCATATAATTCATTAATCTGGTGGCATAAAAATGCAAGAATTATGACCATAGTAAAAGTCATCTTTGAGAGCCAACTATATTTTTATGTTTCCCACAAAGTACTGGCTGTTGGAAAACCTATATAAAATACGTGTGTAGAAAAAGAATTTATTTTCCCTTTATTAATCTTATAGCTAGATACTTGCCAAATTCTTTTAATTTTTTCTAATAATGTTGTCACAGATTCTTTTAGGTTTTCTCCAACAGCCTTTCACATGGTCTGGAATTATTGTTGCCATGAATAAACTGACAGTGTGGCCTCATTGTTGAAGACAACAGCTAGACAAGTATTAAACATGGAGAAGTCAAGCTGATGCCTACATTGATAAATACTCAGTATTACATTTTATTGTCTTTGGTACAGGAAGGTACTCTGCACGCTAGCAGAAGAGAATCATAAAAACCAGCCCAGTTACAAACCTTCCAGCTTCCAGGTAGGCTGCACTAGTGCTATGGTAACACAAAGCTTATGGTGGTAAAAAAAAAATAACTGTTTTATTTGAATTAATGTCCACCCCATGAGAAGGAGTCTATACCTGATATTGCTTGGGTGACTAATACCCTTATCAAGATAGTCCAAGGAACTAGGGTAAAATTAGATACTACTGTCCTACATCTCAAAACAAAAAAATAAAATAAAACAAGAATAACAACAGGAAAGAGGTAGAAATACAATGACTCATGTTGCCCTTCCTCCCCTGCCTGGTCCTGTGGGCTGGGGCAGACACAGAGTTGGTCTGCTCCTGTCCTGTGGAGATACTGACTCCTGAGTCATCCTAGAGGAGCCACTGCACTCAGAGCAGCTGAGGAGCCACTGCACTCAGAGCAGCAGACACCAAGATTAGGATCATAAGACTACAGAGACATCTGGACTCTGAGGAGCTCTGCAACAAGCAAGATAACTGGAAATACAGACTCCAGTCTTGCACAGTGAGGGCAGGCAACACTAGAGTTAACCAGATGGCGAAAGGCAAGCACAAGAACATAAGCAACAGAAACCAAAGTTTCTTGGCATCATCAGTACCCAGTTCTCCCAATATAGCAAGCCCTGAACACCCCATCACACCTGAAAAGCAGGGTTCAGAATTAAAATCACTTCTCATGATGATGATAGAGGATTATAAGAAGGAATTAAGTAACTCCCTTAAAGAAATACAGGAGAGTACAAGTAAACAGATAGAAGCCCTTAAAGAGGAATCACAGAAATCCCTTAAGGAAATGCGAGAAAACACAAAGAAGGAATTAAACAAAAACTTTCAGGATCTGAAAATGGAAATAGAAACAATAAAGAAAGCTCAAAGGGAGACAACCATGGAAATAGAAAACTTAAGAAAGAGATCAGGAGTCATAGACGCAAGCATCACCAACCGAATACAAGAGATAGAAGAGAGAATCTCAAATGCAGAAGATATGGTAGAAAATATTGACACAGTTGTCAAAGAAAATGCAAAATGCAAAAAACTCCTATCACAAAACATCCAGGAAATCCAGGACAAAATGAGAAGACCAAAGGATAATAGGTATAGATGAGAATGAAGATTCCCAACTTAAAGGGACAGTAAATATCTTCAACAAAATTATTGAGGAGAACTTCCCTAACCTAAAGAACAAGATGCCCATAAACATACAAGAAGCCTACAGAACACCAAATAGACTAGACCAGAAAAGAAATACCTCCCGTCACATAAAAATCAAAACATCAGATGCACAAAACAAAGAAAAAATACTAAAAGCAGTAAGGGAAAAAGGTCAAGTAACATAAAAAGGTAGACCTATAAGAATTACACCAGACTTCTCACCTGAGACTATAAAAGTCAGAAGAGCCTGGACAGACATCATACAGACCCTAAGAGAACACAATTGCCAGCCCAGATTACTATACCCAGCAAAACTCTCAATCACTATAGATGGTGAAACCAAGATAATCCATGAAAAAACCAAATTTGCACAATATCTTCCCACAAACCCAGCACTTCAAAGGATAATTGATGGAAAACGCCAACACAAGGAGGGAAACTACAACCTAGAAAAAGCAAGGAAGTAATCTTCCAACAACCCCAAAAGAAGATAACTATACAAACATAACTTTACCTCTAATAACAAAAATAACAGGAAGCCACAATCATTTTTCCTTAATATCTCTTAACATCAATGGTCTCAATTCCCCAATAAAAAGATGCAGACTATCAGACTGGATACACAAACAAGACCCAGAATTTTGCTGCATACAAGAAACGCACCTCAGTGACAAAGACAGACACTACCTCAGAATAAAAGGGTGGAAAACAATTTTCCAAGCCAATTGTCCCAAGAAACAAGCTGGAGTAGCCATTCTAATATCAAATAAAATCGACTTTCATCCAAAATTAATCAAAAAATATAAGGAAGGACACTTCATACTCATCAAAGGAAAAACCTACCAAGGTGAACTCTCAATTCTGAACATCTATGCTCCAAATGAAAGGGCACCTACATACATAAAAGAAACTTTACTAAAGCTCAAAACACACATTACACCTCATACAATAATAGTGGGGAATTTCAACACCCCACTGTCAGCAATGGACAGATCATGGAAACAGAAACTAAACCGAGACACTTTGACATTAACAGAAGTTATGAACCAAATGGACTTAACAGACATCTATAGAACATTTCATCCTAAAACAAAAGAATATACCTTTTTCTCAGCACCTCATGGTACCTTCCCCAAAATAGACCATATAATTGGTCACAAAGCAGGCCTCTACAGATACAAAAAGATTGAAATAATCCCTTGCATCTTATCAGATCACCACGGAATAAGACTGGTCTTTAATAATGACAAAACCAATGGAAAACCCACGTGCACATGAAAACTGAACAACTCTCTACTCAATGATGACTTGCTCAAGGAAGAAATAAAGAAAGAAATAAAAGACTTTTTAGAATTCAATGAAACTGAGGACACATCATACCAAAACTTGTGGGACTCCATGAATGCAGTGCTAAGAGGAAAACTCATAGCTCTAAGTGCCTACAAAAAGAAACTGGAAAGAGCACACACTAACAACTTGACTGCGCAACTAAAAGCTCTAGAACAAAAAGAAGCAAATACACCCAGGAGGAGTAGAAGGCAGGAAATAATCAAACTCAGGGCTGAAATCAACCAAATAGAAACAGAAAGAACAATACAAAATATCAATAAAACCAGGAGCTGGTTCTTTGAGAAAATCAACAAGATAGATAAACCGTTAGCCAGATTAACCAGAGGGCACAGAGACAGTATCCAAATTAATAAAATCAGAACTGAAAAGGGAGACATAACAACAGAAACTGAAGAAATTAAAAAAATCATCAGATCCTACAATAAAGGCCTATACTCAACAAAACTGGAAAACCTGGATGAAATGGACAATTTCCTAGACAAATACCAGGTCCCAAAGTTAAACCAGGAGCAGATAAACCATCTAAATAGTCCCATAACCCCTAGGGAAATAGCAGCAGTCATTAAAAGTCTCCACACTAAAAAAAGCCCAGGACCAGATGGTTTTAGTGCTGAATTTTATCAGACCTTCAAGGAAGACCTAATACCAATTCTCTTCAAACTATTCCACAAAATAGAAACAGAAGGAACACTACCCAATTCGTTCTATGAAGCTACAATTACACTCATACCCAAACCCCACAAAGACACGACAAAGAAAGAGAACTTCAGACCAATCTCCCTTATGAACATCGATGCAAAAATACTCAATAAAATTCTAGCAAACCGAATCCAAGAACACATCAAAACAATCATCCATCATGATCAAGTAGGTTTTATCCCAGGAATGCAGGGATGGTTCAATATTCGGAAATCCATCTATGTAATCCACTATATAAACAAACTCAAAGAAAAAAACCACATGATCATCTCACTAGATGCTGAGAAAGCATTTGATAAAATTCAACATCCCTTCATGATAAAAGTCTTGGAAAGATCAGGAATTCAAGGCCCATACCTAAACATAGTAAAAGCAATTTACAGCAAACCAGTAGCCAACATCAAGCTAAATGGAGAGAAACTTGAAGCAATCCCACTAAGATCAGGGGCTAGACAAGGCTGCCCACTCTCCCCCTACCTATTCAATATAGTACTGGAAGTCCTAGCCAGAGCAATTAGACAACAAAAAGAAGTCAAAGGGATACAGATAGGAAAGGAAGAAGTCAAAATATCGCTATTTGCAGATGATATGATAGTATACTTAAGTGACCCCCAAACTTCCACCAGAGAACTCCTAAATCTGATAAACAACTTCAGCAAAGTGGCTGGTTATAAAATCAACTCAAACAAATCAGTAGCCTTCCTCTACATGAAAGATAAACAGACTGAAAAAGAAATTAGGGAAATGACACCCTTCACAATAGTTGCAAATAATATGAAATACCTTGGTGTGAATCTAACCAAGCAAGTGAAAGACCTGTACGACAAGAACTTCAAGTCCCTGAAGAACGAAATCGAAGAAGATCTCAGAAGATGGAAAGATCTCCCATGCTCATGGATGGATTGGCAGGATTAATATAATAAAAATGGCCATCTTGCCAAAAGCAATCTACAGATTCAATGCAATCCCCATTAAAATCCCAACTCAATTCTTCACAGAGTTAGAAAAGGAAATTCTCAAATTCATATGGAATAACAAAAAACCCAGGATAGCGAAAACTATTCTCAACAATAAAAGAACTTCTGGAGGAATCACCATCCCTGACCTCAAGCTGTACTACAGAGCAATAGTGATAAAAACTACCTGGTATTGGTACAGAGACAGGCAGGAAGATCAATGGAATAGAATTGAAGACCCAGAAATGAACCCACACTCCTATGGTCACTTGATCTTTGACAAAGGAGCTAAAACTGTCCAGTGGAAAAAGGACAGCATTTTCAACAAATGGTGCTGGTTCAACTGGAGGACAACATGTAGAAGAATGAAAATTGATCAATTCTTATCTCCTTGTACAAAGCTCAAGTCCAAGTGGATAAAGGACCTCCACATAAAACCAGATACAGTGAAACTAATAGAAGAGAAGTTTGGGAAGACCCTCGAATACTTGGGCACAGGGGAAAAGTTCCTGAACAGAACACCAATGGCATATGCTCTAAGATCAAGAATTGACAAATGGGACTTCATAAAATTGCAAAGTTTCTGTAAGGCAAAGGACACTGTCAATAGGACAAAACGACAACCAACAAATTGGGAAAAGATCTTTACCAATCCTACATCTGATAGAGGGCTAATATCCAATATATACAAAGAACTCAAGAAATTAGACTCCAGACAACCAAATAACCCTATTAAAAAATGGGGTATAGAGCTTAACAAAGAATTTTCAAGGGAAGAAACTCGAATGGCAGAGAAGCACCTATAGAAATTTTCAGTGTCCTTAGTCATCAGGGAAATGCAAATCAAAAGAACTCTGAGTTTCCCTCTCACACCTGTCAGAATGGCTAAGATTAAAAACTCAGGTGATAGTAGATGCTGGCGAGGGTGTGGAGAAAGAGGAACACTCCTCCATTGTTGGTGGGACTGCAAGATGGTGCAACCACTTTGGAAATCATTCTGGTGGTTCCTCAGAAAATTGGACATAGCATTACCTGAGGATCCAGCTATACCACTCCTAGGCATATACCCAGAAGATGCTCGAACATATTACAAGGACATATGCTCAACTATGTTCATAGCAGCCTGATTTATAATAGCCAGGAGCTGGAAAGAACCCAGATGTCCTTCAACTGAGGAATGAATTCAAAAAATATGGTATATTTATACAATGGAGTATTACTCAGCTATTAAAAACAATGAATTCGAGAGTTTCCTAGGTAAATGGATGGAACTAGAAATTACCATCCTGAGTGAAGTAAGCCAATCACAAAAGAACACACATGGTATTCACTCACTGATTATCGGATATTAGCCCAGAACCTTGAAATGCCCAAGATGCAACTCACAGGCCACATGAAGCTCATAAAAAAGGAAGACCATGTGGGGGTGATTCAGTTCTTCTTAGAAGGAGCAACAAAATACTCAAGGGAGCAAATATGGAGACAAAGTGAGGGACAGAAACTGAAGGAGGGGCCATTTGAAGACCTTTCCACCTGAGTATCCATCCCATGTGTAGTCACCAAAGGTAGATGCTGATGTGGAAGTCAGGAAGTGCCTGCTGATAAGGGCCTGATATGGATGTCTCCTCAGAGGCCTTCAAGAGTCTGACATATTCAGAGGCAGATGCTCACAACTAGCCATTGATCATGACATGATCATTGACATGATCAGGTTCTCAATGGAGGAGTTAGAGTGAGGACTGAAGGAGCTGAAAGGGTTTGTGGCATCTTGAGGACAGCAACAATACCTACCAACCACAGCTCCCAGGGTCCTAACCACCAGCCTGGGAGCACTTATGGAGGGATCCACGGCTTCAGCTGAATATGTAAGACTGGATGGCCCTGGTGGGCACAGGTGGAAGATGAGATCTTTGACCTCATGAAGGCTGGACGCCCCAGGGGGTGGGAATTTTGAGGGTGGGGAAGCGGGAGTGGGGGGGGGAGGGGGGGGGTAACACCACCAAGAAGAAGGAGGGGGGGTAAGGGGAGGGGGGTTTCCTGGGTGGGTGGGGGATGGGGTAAGTGGACAACTTATGAAATGTAAATAAAATATCCAATAAAAAAAAAAGACTCATGTTGACATATCACTGTACTTATATCTCACTGCCTAGCCTAGCCGTCATCAGAGATTATTCCTTCTGCAGAAGATGGAAACAAATACAGAACACATTCAGATGTTATGCAGAGAGAGAGAGAGAGAAACTCTGAAAACCTCATTCCTAAATGAGATGTCTTCACTAAATCTCTGCCTTCAGGGCTCAGAGAAACCTGTGGAAGAGAAGAAAGTGTTGTGGGTTTCCCTGGTGCTGTTTGCATTCTGATGTTATTTGTGCTTCCTCAAGAGGAGCTGCCCCAACCACAAAGGAGTTGATCATCTACTCAGGTGATTTCATGTGAACCTTCTCCCCATTTTAACTGGTCAAATAAAGTCTAGTAGACAGTGGAAGGAAATGATGGAGCTGGAGGTTTTAGAGAGTGGGGAAGAGAGGAAGAAGGAGGGGGAATAAGACTGGGGGTTGCATTGGTGGAAGGAAAATGGAGCAGAACCACATGGCCTGGAGAAGCCGCAAGTAGCAATGGGTCTCATAGTTAGGTAATAGTGTGGTAAATCTGCCCAATCTAGGCATGCAACTTACAAATTTTCTAACTAAGTTGTGTGTTTTTTGCACGGGCTTTTTGAGGTTGGAGATTTACTGCAATAAGAAAGAGTATATAAGCCAGAGGGGATGGATGGAGAATACCAAGAAAACAAGGGCTTCTAAATTAACCTGTTTGGAGCTAATCATGAAATCAAAGAGACTGAACTAAATGACAATGCATATGGCTTTCATGGTCTGCATCTGCTGGGCTCCTAGAGATAAAAAGAGAAGTGAACACATGCTTCTATCCTTAACACAAAATGATTCTTAGTTGGAAAGCTCTTGCAAATATGTATTTAATTTTTTCCAAGGGAGTTTCACCGAGGAAACAAACTACCCTAAGGACAAGCTGCTTGCCCATCAGTCGATAGCCAATAAAAACTCAATGGCATCTTTGGAGGTTTCTTGTCTTCTCTCTTCATGTTGATCAAGGGCTTTTAAAATAATTTTTCTATATTAACATTTTATTTTATTTATATTTTTTAATATTTTGACACTCTCTTTTTACCCTGCTGGTCTTTTGCATATATACTATGTATTCCCGGTTAGTAGTTTTGTGAGATTTCTGAGCGTGGTCCTCTGTTTTTTGTACCGTCTCTTGGGCTCCTTTCCTTTTTTGTGTTTCTGTTATACAATTATGATATACTACATTTTGTTTTATCTTATTATATTTTAATGTACTTCATTTTATTTAGTTATTATTTCTTAGAAGTCTGTTACTTAAATAATGATAAACAGCAGTGAGTTAATCAAGATAGACGGGAAGGACTGGGAAGTAAGTATAGAGAAGGGAAACTTTAATCATTATATATTATCTGAGAAATAACATCTGTATTTAATGAAAATGAAAATATAATAAAGAGATTCTCAAATAAATAAATCATTATTTAAATAGTTAAATGTGTGTAATAAGTATGAAATATAAAGACTATGATCCTGGAATTCCATACTTAATTACTATTGTTAATTCTGCAATATAATTTTGTAAGATAAAATTTATGTTAGTTAAAATATACATTTAATATATTATATACATAATATATTTAGGTATAGTCAAACTCCAAGCTAAATCCTAGCTTCCAAGTTTAACAAATGCATATATTTTTAAAAAAGTGATCACTACATTTCAAAGAAGTGGAAGGACTTGTGTGTCTGTGTCTCAGGATTTTATGAAAGTGAAGAGATAAATAACAATTAGACTATCTTGTCTTAAAATTTCTTAGTAAAATATTAAAGAGACTCTATATAGATTTTTAACTACAGATATTAAGAGTGATATAAGTGAATGGAAATATACTTTAAAGAACTAATGGGTAATTGCAAAGTAGGTAGAGTGGGAAATGCAGGCTGAACTTGTTAAGTTAGGAAGAATTACTTGGAGGGCATCCAAAGGTCTAAACTAGTTAACATTTGCTAAAGAATCTTAAAACTTAATGAATTCTGGGTTGACTGGGTGCAGAAAATTTCCCAAGGAAGCTGTCCACTTCCTGTGTATGACCAGCATGTAGAATATGCATGTAGACTATGTAGTTTTAAGATCTCTGTTTCGAGTATGTCAACTCATAGGATGGTTGCTTCATAATTGAGAATCCTTGGATTTGGTATCCTGGATCCTATAAAACTTGGTTTTGTGGTCCAAGGATAGAGTCTGAGGATTCAGGAAGCAAGGCAGACACAGAAAAGGGAGAAGTTAAACGGGCTTCTTTAATAATTAATTTATTAGTTAATTAAAAGTTACTTTACATACAGGTGATATTATAACTTAAATCTTACATATCTGTTTCAGTTGAATTGAAATGTAAACTTGAAGTTGATGCTGGAACATGTTTAGACTGGAAGAGCTATTTATATGACAAACATGTATTCGACTGTGAGAAGAATGTGATTTGAGAACAGGAGACCTTAGTTGTTACCAGATGCCCATCAAAGATTTTGTAATATAAGCATAGTCATGAATTAAATACAATTTTCTAAAAGTTAGTATGTCTTGATCAGCTGCTGCATTGAAGGGTATGAACATCCATCATGAAGAAATAAATCTAGCCTCTTTCTCCTCCTCTTACATTAAACTTTCTCTCACATTTAATTTCAGAGTTAGACTTCTTAGCCTCCATGGTAATATACTTTTGTTATCCATAAATTACCATGTACCTTGATGTGACAGCATAGTGCAGAAGAGGCCGTCACTAGTATATTTGCATTCAATATGTTATAAAATAAAATAATTAGAATTTAGCAAAACTGAAATCTAAGTCAATCGCAGCACTTTGCTTAGCAAAACTCTTCAAGAAACTCATATCAACACACACACGTACACACACACACACACACACACAATGACAAAGAACAAAAAACAAACAAATAAACCCTTTTACTTGATTTGTCTTACTCCTGTCACTGAGAGAAAGAGTTTAAGATGCAGAAATAGTGAGTAACTCTGCATCTGGCAAGTCCTTATTCTCCTTTCAAAGTAATAAATGTATTTTCACATAGGCAGAAAAAACTTAGTATTTAGAACCATGTAGACAAGTAAATCTTACATTATGTCATGTCCTACTTGTAGAAATCTTAGCATGTCTTGGATTTATTAATGTACATATAATCACATAAGATCATAAAAATCTTGTCTACCTTTCTACCACTTCCTATTTTCTCACTTATTAGGTTTAGAGTCACATAAATAATTATCCTAGGATCTGAAGCTAATGTGAGTTCCAAGCAAGGCCCACCCATGTTTAGCCTTTTCTTCTTTGAACTTCCTGTTGTAATCGAGGGCCCTTTTCTTGGCCTGTCACTGCAAATAACTTGTTCTATTCTTGGGGGAAATCATTAGAAGTACAGGAAAATGTATGTTTGTCTAATACTTACATCTGTGTATAAGAAGCAAACTGACTTTCAAGTGTGATGTAAGAAAGCATTACACTTATAGGTTTTTATTATAAACACATACATGATTTAAATTGTAATTTAGTATATACACTTAAAATCTAAGGAAATTCCATTTCTATTTCAATGTAATAACATTGCTTTATACATTTCTATATCAAATCTATGACAAATTTAGACTGCTAAGCATGAAAATCAATCACATAATTATTTATTTCCTCGTAATAAAAATACTTTTGAACATATAAGCATTTGAGAGAAATAAATTAATGTCATTCTCTTTGACATTATGCTTATGTTTTCAATTCATACTTGGAAGTTTGGAAACAAAGAAATAAATTATGTGCCTGCTTCACATTAGTGTGAAAACTCCTTTGACACTGCAAAAAATAACAACAGCATTAAGTTACTTAAATAATTTGTGGTGTTTGAAGAAAGCTCATTAGCACCTTGTAAATTTTCACATAGCGTGTGTTATAACTTCATTTCCAGAAGAGATATCATAGTGCAATGCAAATCCCATGTGCAATTAAGAACTGAAAGATTCACTGAATGATTTTGAATAGAAGACACTTCATAATAATGATTAAATTCTCAACTCAGACTGTAGAGCTAGAGCATTTAATAGGAGTTATGCTTGTCAAAATTATTCTACTCTCTTTTTTTCTTGTTTGCCAACCCACTTGTAAGTTTAACTCTATATTTCAATTTGGCCTATTATTCTATTGGAAAATAATGCTGTTATTTTATGATTTCAGATTGCTTTTTAAAAAGTTTAGGCATAGTTTTTCTGCAAATGTTCCTTCAGTTTTGAACTAAGAAGTATAATAATATACTAGGATTCATTATTTGCCATCCACGAATATTATTATTTAAAATTCAACAACAAAACTATTAGGGAGTTTAACTTTCCTCACTTTCACTTACAATTACCAAAGTAAACAGAATTTCTGCCATGGAAATCTGGACTCATTGTTAATTCTAATAGATGCTTCCAGTGTTCTAAGAAAGATCACATACCAGTAAAAAGGCAGTAAGTTCTTTCCTTCCCCTAATCTCATGACTCTGGCTCTCTGGCTCCCCTGCCTACATTTTATAGGAAGTTTAATGGGGAAGATTTTTTATTTTTTAAAAAACATATGGTGGTTAAGTATTATCAACACAGTATCTTTAAGTGTTTGAGAGAAAGATGTTGGGTATCATGCTAACAAGAAAGAGTGCTTTAATAGAGTCTTTTGGACATTATTAGAATTCCTCCACTGGCAGGGAGTTTGTTGAACTGTAGTTTTCAGTATTAATAGCAAATAATTTTACTGCAGAGAAAAGTATCATGTAGAAACCATAATAGAACTGGGCCATAAGCATGTAGAATCAAGAAGTAGGAAAAGAGGAATGGTCACTAATAATGTCAGGGAAAAGAAGCCTAGGAGCACAATTATCACTGTAGATCAGGTAGGTCAGATAGTGATACAATAGTCAAATAAATAGTATGTGTCAAGAACTCAGAGATTCAGAGAGTATCCAGACTAGTGCCAGCTGTATTCTTAGAGCCCCATCCAGAAGGATGACTGTGAAACAAACAGTCTAAATCAAATACTAACATGAATTTGGGGAAAGATGAGCCATTATATTTTGCTGCTGGAATGAAACCTTCAAACTCACTAAAGAATTTATTGAAGGTTCCTCAAAAAAAATCAATAGAACTACCATATGAACAAGCTATACACCTCTCATGTGTACATACAAAGGATTCTCTCATACCATATAAGAGATATTCCTTTGTTCATCTTTATTGCTCTACTAGTCACACTAGAGAACATAGTGAACAAAGATGCCTATATATCAGCATGCGTTGAAACAATATGGCATTCATAAACAGTGAAATTCTGTTCCATATCAAAATATAAAACAAAGCAATGTCAGAAGAGATAAAATGGAGATCACTACATTAAACAAAATGAGCCAGTTGCAGAACAAAAATATTTGACTTTCTCTACCATGTTAATTATGTTAATTGTGGATAAAAACTGGAGATGGATGTAGAGTTCATGAGAGAATTGGGGACATAGGAATATACATACATACATACACACACACACACACACATATATACATACACATATATATACATAAAGACAAAGGGGAAGATTATCTTCTGTATTGGACTTGTACATTAAAAGCCACAGAGGAGGATTTGGTGATGGAAATGTGGTAATTAAACACAGATAATGGGTTATAATATTTGTGTATGAAGTGCAGTAATGCAGCTCACTCTATTCCTAACACAATACTGACTAAACATTTAAAAGTTAACAAAGTTGAAGTTTGAGTTGGAATTTTACCCATTACTTGCCTTCTAATGTTGTGCTGCTGCAAGCCACTTATTATCTGCTCATGTAGTGCTATGGATTAAAATTACCATTTACTATTTCTGCTTTAGTTTTATATTTTAAATGATTTGGTTCTTATTTTTCTCATTGTACTTTAAGTCAGATAAGGGTCCTAGGGCATTCTAGATTTGCTCACCATGTTTTTAATGCATCTTAGGACAAATTTAATTCAATTGGCATTCATATATTAAGCAAATGAATAATCATATGGAAAAATAAATAATGTATGCTGTGTCCAGTGACAATAACTGTATACAAGAATTCCTTTCAACTCAAAAATCAAAGACAGCATTATGTTATATGCCATTATACCTCTGTCATATGCCCAACCTTTGCCAACAGAGATAAGCAAAGAGTATTTTAATATAGATACTATTACTATTCATTGTATTTAACATTCCTTAGTGCAGACTAACATTTGTATCAGAAACGTGAAGATAATTTCTCATTTACAAGTGCAGTTTTATCATAAATATTGACAAATATCATAAGATAGACAAATAAAGAAATGTATTATCAAGAAGTACTGTTAATAATCCTTAGGCATATCTTAGAGAGAGTCTTTCCAGTATCCTTGAATAAAATTCTTTGGTTTCTAGTTACTATAAAACAGCACATGTCAAGAGATACCAGTAATATAGACTTGGTTAGTATTTCCAATACTTCTGATTAAATATCTAGTACTACAAAATTATTTTAAAAGGCAACAAGAAACAGGAATATTGTATATGTCTAGATATATTACACATGAATATTTCATGTATATTTATACATGAAGTCAATTGGTGGAATAATTTTTTATAAAATTATTTTTTCTCAAGAAATAATAATTTGGATGTGAAAAGAGTTAAATGTTTCTTCAGAAAAATTATGTCAGCTGTACATCCTCAGGGCATTTTTTGTTTTTTGTTATTTGTTTGCTTGTTTATTTCCTGTTTATATTAATCCAAGGTTCCATCAAATAAGGGTGATAAGAGAATGTGAAACTCATTGGAAAAATGAGTATTTTAATACAGTCAATGTAGGCATTGATGAATGAAGAATGATTTAGTAGTAATAATACGTATAATTGCATGGTTCAATTTTTCATTTACCTTTTCAATAGATATGTATTACACCCACATGTGAAATTGCCCTTTCATAGTGATTTTGTATGGATAAAGATTCAATCTCAAGTTTGGAAGGTAAATAGTTGTCCGGAGCTCAAGACCTCGCCCTAAGATGGCGCTGGCTGCCCGAGAGCCGTGGAGTAAACAAGCCCTTATTTGGCAAGTGAGGCTGTACCCTGAGTAAGGAGATCTCCCGTGATCTGACGTGGGCCTATGGAGAGATGAGATGTGGCACATGCTGATTGGTCCTGACAGAGTTATAAGTCCTGGTCCTTTGCTAAGCTGCAAAGATGCCTGAGTAAACAGCTCTGAGAAGGAACCTGGGTGTTGTGTGTTTTGTTCCTGTGGGTCGGGTCAGGAGAAGCGTGAGACAAAAAGTCATTAGTGCTTGATAATATCTTAAATTCCAAAATTCTGTTTCCTAGCCTCAAATTTATGAGGTCCATGGAAAAAAAGTAGCCAAGTTATTGTATAACACCTAGCATGGATTTTAATCATTTGAAACCCAACTTTTTCAGGCTTCACACTGTATTCAGTGTTCCTCTAGTTGGAAGAAAAACAGTCATGTTGTTTTCTGAGAGGAGGATGCCCGTGAGTGCTACTCTTCCAATGCAATACAGGCAAGCTCTTGTTTACTCAACTGTAAACATTGTATACTTATCCACTTTCTGTAACTCGATGTATTTTGTTCAAGGGACCTACTGTAGCTGAAATATAAATTCAAAAGGAATTCTCAAGGTCAGGGAGTTCATCTTATAGTATATGGTAAAAGATTGAATGTTAAGTGAGAGAAAAATACAGAGATGAAGATTAAACAAAACCTCCTCCCGTGTAGGTGGAGAAGACACTGAAGTGGTCCACTGTCAGTTTAGTGGAATGCCTCTGCTTATAACATATATATGCAAAGACTCACAGCCAGATATTATGCACTCAGAGACCTAACACTCAGCCCTAAATTGTGTATGTCACTCACTCAAATCCCTCCTGCCTCAGGGAACCTTTTGGAAGAGAAAGTGGAAAGAGTGTAAGATCTAGAAGGATGTGTGCTACCGATGAACCAAGGTCCTCTAAGTCAACATAAACAAAGTTTAGATGAACTAATAGACGGAGGCATTAGGCATATTACTTTCACAAATCTGTCCCTGTTGGAATCTTAGAGCTTGTAGGAGAAGTAGACACTTGTCCTTAAAACCAGAAGGAATCCTCAATTGGTAATCACTTGCAAATGAAAATTCAGGTTTTTTTTCTTTTTTTAAAGATAGTTTCACTGAGGAAACAAACTAGTCTTTTCTTTTCTTTTTTTTTATTGGATGTTCTTTTTACATTTCCTATGTTGTCCCTTACCCC